>NW_025767058.1:0-600000 GCF_003918875.1 Haliotis rubra
GGGGAATCGAACCGGGTCTTCGGCGTGATGAGCCAACGCTTTTACCACTAGGGCTACCCCACCGCCCCTTCTGTCATACACTTCCTTCCTCCTTAAATGACGATATATGCTGACGTCATTGATTTGACACTAAGTAAATGACTATATACATACATCAAGTATTGTTTACATTGGGGCATACGCAGGAGTTACAAATCAGTTCTGGGTTATACTAGGAACATCCGTGAAGTGAACTGAATGTAGACAGCGACACAGAGCGGATCAGCTGTGTTGTATCTACAGATTTCACGCATGTTATCTACAAAGCTGAAGTGTTCCCGAGAAACTATTCTCGCCTGTAATATATGCTGCTGCTTTAATTATTTCACATACACAAAAGCAAATCAGATGATCACTTGTAAACGGAACATTTGCAACATGCCAAAACGGAAATCCTTTTTATATTGATCCGTCAATTTGCATATTTCCTCCTCACGTTACCATAGAAGCGACAAAACCCTGTCTACATTCATAAGAAATCATAAAACGTTTCCAGAGATTTTACTTAGGCCTTTAATATTGTATCCTGGAGTAAACATTAGACTACCCTCCGACACTAGTAAGATTACAAAACAATCAACTTTTCCAACTAGAATATTGTCAAAACATCATGAGGGAAATAATAAATAAATAAATAAATAAATACTATACAGAACCTCCTAAAAGCAATGGCAGACCAACCCCCACAACTAAAGAAGACCCTCAGGCACAGTTTACCACATAAAGTGTGACTGTGGAGACTCGTACCCACTACAAGATCAGAAAGCTACTAGAAGCCATTCACATCAAGAGACTCCAACCGGCCATGAACAGATACCAAGGATATTACATCCCCACTGCCTACAACCAACTCATCACCAAGCAATCTTAATCCTATTATTCTCCTGTCTGTCATATCACTGGCTTCCTCCCCTTAATCCCCATAGCTTACTATGTTTGTGTAACTATTGGCCTCTTGTGTAAACATCCACCACCTTGTACATCTACCTCATTAATTGTGTAAACATCATCAGTTACTGTTCAACTTTACCATGTATATATAAATATACCTTGCATCTAGTATTGTACATCATTTGCTTGATAACGGTGTTAGTAGCTACACCGAAACGTCGCTCAAATCATATTAAAGAACGTGTATATCCAAAGAACTCTCCTTTTTGTACGTTTCTACGTTGTCGGTAGTTGTATGCGATTTGGTGCCATGACGTCAGCTCGCTAATAACCCAACAACCAGTAACTCTAGGTGACCTACTTTGCTGCTGTCAGGTATATATTAAGACAAACAGGGAGCTTTGCATCCAAAATACCTCCAACAAAAGCAGACCACAGATTGATACTTTTTGTCAAGTCAGTGCCGGAAACATAAAACCGAGGGGTTGAATCCAGGTTCGCCCTGTTTGATTCTGGTTTGGCCTCGTGAAGATCGGGTTAGAATTGATCTTCAGTAACTCATGCTGGTCTTAAGAGGTGTCGTAGGTGGTGGTCAGGCTTTCTGACTTGGTTGACACATGTCATCGTATCCCGATTGCGTAGATCGATGCTCATGCTATTGACCACTGGATTGTCTGGTCCAGACTCGATTTAGCAACAAATAAACAAAAAATACGCTTTGACACAGCATAAAGTATTCTCGCTGATTTGGTTATCACATGTTCGTAGATCGATGCTCATGATGTTACTCACTGGATCGTGTGGTCCAGACTCGATTATTTACAGACCATCGTCACATAGTTAGAATACTGCTGCGTACGACGTTAAACGACAAACAAATCAAGATTCTATGTTTGAGAGCACTATAATCCGTCGTCAAGGGCAACCCTAGTGTGTCCTGAGGTCTGGACAACTCCGGACATTCCTCCCTCACACAGCTGACCAGCAGTGATATAACTACAATGTTCAGAGCGGAGTTACACCAAGCTGTCTAGCTCACTCCATGTATACAACATATCTGATGTATCAAACAACATGGCATTTGCGATAGGAGCCAACACGGCATTACATCCTTCCTAAAATATGAAACATTAACCGCTGTTTGTGGTTTGTGTAAACACGCGACCAACTTGACTGCGTGATGATAATCTAACAGATGCATCCAGATCCGTTCCAAACATTTTGCATGTCAAATATGCTTCGCTCCAAGCGCAAAAGGCAACTTATTGGTATTATGAAGACAGTAAGTACACTTGGAGATATTAGTTACAAAACCTTTTTAAGATTTTGATGCAAAGATAAACCCAATTTTGACGTACGGAGCAGAAATCTGGGGATTAGCAGACTTTCATCAAATAGAAAGAATACACTTGTATGCATGCAAGAAATATCTTGGTGTTAAATTGAATACAGTTAATGCAGTAGTTTACGGTGAATGTGGCAGATATCCAATGCACTTGTTTTTACAAGCATAAAAGTTGTCAAATATTGGTTAAAACTGTTAAATATGCCTTCATATCGGTTACCGAAAAATATGATGTTAATGTATGATGAAAATGGACAAAGAAATTGACATCTCATGTTAAGAACTTCTTATTCTCTACTGGCTTCGAGACGTTTGAATGCACAAAATGTAGAATCACATACGTCATTCATTCAGTCGTTAACCATAAGACTTAAAGACACATATATCTTCAAACATGGTGTGAGAAAATATCTTTGTCAAGTAAATGTTTTACTATTCAAAAATTTAAAAAGATTTATTCAATGAAGTATACTTATCATGTGTTAATATAAAGAAATTTAGGCGATCACTAGCAAGATTCCGATGTTCATCTCACGATTTGTTGATTGAAAACGGCAGATATAAAAAATGTTAAAAGAGAAGAGAGAATATGTACACTTTGTCGTTTAAATGAAATTGAAGATGAATATCACTTTCTCCTCATCTGTCCATCATATAATTCAATACGTTGTAAATACATTAAAAGATATTACTATATCCATCCAAGCATCATAAAAATTCCTCTACCCTTATAAGCAGTAAAAATCAAAATATATTACAAAATCTTGCCATGTTCATCCACACTGCAATGTTGTATAGAACAAAAAGTTTTATCACTGTAATGTAAATATATTTATTTATGTAATTCCCCATTATATATGTATATGTACTAAAGGCCTGTGGCCTCTTCAGTACGAAATAAAGATTGAAATTGCATCCAGATCCGTTCCAAACATTTTGCACAAAGGGATGTAAGTGTTATGAGAACTTATCCCAGACAATAAACACCATATAATTATGTTGGTGTGACATTAGATACATATCTGATGTCACCGAACTTCCTCGTCGTGTCACAGCAGAACAGGATGATTGGTGATATTCACATCCTCTATGAACACTCGTACTGAAATAGCAAAACCACTGTGCTCAGTATATGGGACAATATTATCCTGTTAAACCAATAAGCCCTTCTATAGCGTCATCCTGGCTACAGCCTTTGCACCTAAATGGTTCTTTGTATTCATGAGCCTATGTGGCAAGTACACGTCTGAGTCGAAGTTAAAGGACCTACACAAATACTTATCTGCTGTTCAAAACCAAATGATGACTAAAGAAGGAATACGCACGAATACGCCAAAATTCACTTCGAGACAACCGTGTGTTCGAGTGAGTGAGTTTGGTTTTACGCCGCACTCAGCAATATTGCTATATGGCGGCGGTCTGTAAATAATTGAATCTGGACCAGACAATCCAGTGATCAACAGCATGAGACCGTATGTTCGACATATCAGAGTTCGACACAAGGGTGTTTGACGGTAAAATTCAAGAGATGTTAGACTCAGGAAATATTTAGTCACAGTACCATTCAAATTGTTTCTTTGCCTGCATAGTAGACTTTTGCAACCTGACAGTTAAAAAGAGAATATTTAGATTTACAGAAACTTTAAGGTTTCAATTTCAGTGAAAATGCGGTCCTATATAGAACAACGGTAATATCTCAATATCTAAGAACTGTAAATGAGGTGGAACAATGTATTCCATCATGAAAGTATATATATAACTTGAGATTACAAAGTATACAGATTTTCCTGTTCATGCACTGTGCATGGGCTAAAAATACGGATTTGAATACGCCTATCCTTGTTATGTTTGAATTGTTTACTGGAGGTGTCCAAATACACTTCCGTGTTGAATTTCAAGCCACGACGCGCAGTTACATTGACAAGAGTGAAATTAACATCCTGAATGAAGCAGTAAGGCCTGTAGTAGGTCGGCAGACAGTACTACTGACATGGATATCCAAACCTGCATGGTTATGTTTTGTATCTCTGTCGTCACGGGGAAAGATGTGAGTATTGCACATTTTTACTGTAGCTGAAAACCATATACTCTGTTAGGGACCGTTCATAAATTATGGCTAGGGTGGGGTGATGATGATTTTGTAAGGGGAGGGGTCACCCATTTTGTAAGGGGAGGTAGGGGGTCATCAGTTGTGAACACATGTACTGGGGTGGGTGGGTGGGGGTGTCAGCAATTGTGTACATAAAAATATTTTTAAAATTACGGTTAAACATTTTGGGAAGGGGAGGGATTATTGATTTAGTACATGATATGCTAATGGGGGTGACTTGCTTTGTACGTAAATTTTAGGATGGGGGGTGTCATTTACATTCACATATTGCATAAAAATCTTCATCACCCCCTTGCCATAAATTAAGAACGGTCCCTTTAGTTCTACGTATTTATCAAACCATATCGCTGTTTCCCAAATGTCATAAAATTTATTATCGAAATATCCTATTATGTCACATTCATCAAAGTAACTATACATTTATAATTTATCGCACAGCAATCGTTTGACTTGCAGTCCTTTTGAACACAGCATCCTGCAACAGAAATTGTTGTCGCCCAACTGTTCCTAGTAGTCACTATTAACCGAGATTGGTCTGTTTGCATATTGTTTGTAAACATTAAATATGTTTTAATTCCATTATGATTATGTTTTAAACGTGTTCAAAATCTAAAAATATTAAAACATACACGACGCCAGCTAGGAAAAATTAAACTGAAGCTCAGCGATGCTGGAAACGATAAAGATGGCGAAATTTAACTACCTTGCCAACAACAGGATTGAACCTGCAATAATTTGATTGTAATAACACAATCAGTGATATGCACTAAAATACACCAATCTTTGCACCTTAAATAGAGAAACAAAGCCAACCAAACACAAGCAGGTTCTAACATAGACAGCAAATTTCTGAAAACAATATTCTAAGCAATGACAGATGCTAGAAGATATACCATATGCTATATACTATATATCATACTTTTGAATCCTTTCATCTGGTCAACGAGAACAGAACAGAAAAGAAAACCCGCATTGTATTATTACGTCACAAGATGAGTGGTTAGTCATTATAGCTCCAACTGAAGCCCGTTTCTTGAAAAAGTGGTGTATCTACCATATACGCAACAGGATATAGTGTAACATATGTTATGATTACACTTTATCAGTAAAGAACAGATTCGAGGGATTCAAGCGCATGCTGTCAGAGGGAGACTCCTAATATCCAGGTAACTGATGAAAGCGTAAACAAGGTGTTCAAAAGACATATTGCTAATTTTGGCTAGTCGCTGTATATCAAAATCAATCAATCGTGTGTTCAAAGACATACTGCAAGCTGGTTTGATTGATTCGGTGCTTGGACCTAGTCTGTCAATCAATCAACCAACCAACCAACCAACCAACCAACCAATCAATCAAGAATCAATCAATCAATCAATCAATCAATTCAATCAATCAACAATCAACAATCAATCAATCAACAAATCAATCAATCAATCAGCCGAGGTTGTCAAAAACGAAGCAAGGATGACAGGATAAGTTTATCTTCATCACTTCAACATTTTTTCTCAATCAAAATAATATCAAAAATATACAATATTTTGAATTCTTTATATTTTTCTTCATAATCTAACACTCTCCATCCATCACATTGTGCATGGTATATTTATATCACATTACGAATGCTTCTGTTACGTATATAACATTTCCGAGTCCCGTGCTGGTATTCGAACCAACGGACCTTCTGATCCGAAGTCGGACGCCTTGTCCACATGACCAAAGACGTTAACCCCTTTCGCACTCTGACAAGGTAAGGATGCCATCTGTGGGATGACTCCACGTCCTGCTACACGTATATGCTATTTTGCAGCCGTCTGGGTCGACACTGTGGATAGCGAGGCCTATGAACCTCATACATCTGAGACCCGAACTTCCTGGTGGGACGCTGCAAATCAGGAATGTGCCAAATCTGACGGTCATCTTTTGTTCCTCAAACGGAGGGTGACGTAGATCGCGTGATAAACCAATAGATGAGCACAAGGAGTACTGGGTTGGTGGATTCCAATACTCGTACTTGAAATGGACAGGTGAGATAGTTAAATACTTATCAAATGTATCTTCATACTTCCCATCAACCAAACACAAATCTATATACACAAGGTTCGTATGTGTGCCTATATTTCTGTGGGCAAAACTGGCAAAACTCCTTGTATGAACGGCTCTTTATGTGGAATATAAAAAGTGCAGTCATTGGCGACGTACAACGTCACAAGCATAATGTTCGCCGAAACAAATTCTGCCGTTGTGAGTCGCCTATGGCTATGATCGTGTACATGAACTCGTTCTGACCAGCACATATGTCTGCACTCCATCTTTATCTATATTTCCACTTGAATGCTTAATCACTTTTCTATGTTTATTTCCTGCTTCAACCCTCTTAGAAGTTTACAATGTTATACAATGTGTGTGTATTTCTTTGTGTGTACATCCTTACCGCTTCCTCGAATCCATGACCTTCAAAACGTTTTGCTTTTTCTGAAAATAGTTTTATGTATATATTTTCAGAAGACGACACGAGGTACCACACGAGAGTCGGTTACATGTACCCTGCTGATGTCGTCACCCTTGTCACATTACAGTACAACTCTCCATCAACTTGCGATCGTAGCTGTGGAAACAATCATCGACTATATGGACTTCAGGTAAATATATGAACACGTTCAATAATCATGAAATGTCTGAGTCCCTTGTCCAGTATCACAAACATGTGTGTATGACTATAAAACAGTGATGTATAAAGCTAGATGTGGAAACAAACACCGGCTATATGGACTTATGACGACGTGCATGCGTGTATGTGGATGTGCCGCTGCTTGTACTAGCTCAGACTTAAGCTGGTTTTATAGTGCTAGCCCACTGAGATACCATGCCGCAGTGAAGCATGAATACCCCACTCAGACACATTATACTGACTCCGAGCCGACCAGTCCTTGTTGTACCCATTAATGCCGAGCGCCAGGCAGGGACCATATTTTAACGTCTTTGGTATGACGCGGTCGGGAAATCGGAGCCAACATGTACATCTAACATATACATCATAGAGCTTAATTCGGAGGAATAAACTACTACTATTTCAGTATCATTTTGTACATGGATAAGCTCATTGGCTGTTCTATGTCCACTGTAGCTCGATGTGGACGATCAGGACAGCGTCACTGTAGAGAGCAAACACATGCTTCGAGAAACGTCCCATCATTGCCGTCACTCACTAACGTGTCTACAAAACAATACCAATGAAATATCAAGGCACAAGTAGCAACATGTTTTTCCTCATACAGTATAATATTTTTAGCAATTCGTAATTATCACCAGACATGTATAGTGTTCTAACCTTAATGTCAAAGTAAATGTCATAGACAAACGCAGGTATCACGTGACCAACTAAAATTCAATACGTTCTGATTCAAACTTATAGGATAGAAATATGTTAATTTCATAGACATACACATAATCCCATCACAAACCTACTCATTCTCAACGTTCTGATTTTGCCAACGCATATTTTCTACGTAAGATAGTTCACGCTCAAAGTGAACTGTAAGCCCTGAAACACAAAAAATGTTACTGTTTTTGTGCTGTTTTTTGCATACACTTATGTCGCTTCCATTGTGAAGAAAAACACAGTGAATCAATGTAGATATAAAACATTCTACCACTTCGTGTACGGAAAACATCAACTATATCTACCAACAATATATTTGATAATAAGCGAAACCCTCAGATATCAACACCATGATGTCTCCAGGTGTCATAGTATCGATATGCGTTATTGAATTGTACCACCCAAACATTACATTGTCATGTTGGTAGATTAAATTGCCATGCTGGGTAACTGTGATCTGATTTAATGTTCTTTCTCAAGAGAACGTCTTGTTACTGTCTTGGATATGACCTCAAGAGGGACGGAATTGTTGTTGGATATACAAGCTCGGAGACCCGTTGTAGCGTTTATCACAACGAGCGGTGTGGTGATGATACGGTTATGAGTGTTTACAAAGGTAAGGCTACACCAGTTAAATCTTTAATCTTTTTCACCAGTTATCCTTTGTCGTTGTTATGTTTTGAAAAAAAGATAGTATTACTACACGTATATCAGACATCATTAGTTTCAAAGATAATGCCTCGAAACTGAAGTATTCATTCCATTTGAACTAGGAGTTTGATCCACACTCTGGTTGTTACTTGAATCCAGTTGATGAGAAGGGTATACACAAAGACCGGAAGGGTATTAATTTCAAAATATTTTAATAAGATGTATCATAATCTGCCTACACTGTGAAGGCAGAATGCATGCCTATTCCGGGTGGTGAGAACACCTGTTTCGATTTCGAGTCAGATGTCCCCTGTATATCAAATGTGTCGTGAGAGCCGTCTAAAATGTGGATTGGATGGTCCAAAAATCTGTGCCTTGGCTGTTTTGTTTTCGCAGGTTGTGGCACTTTCAGAAACAGTGTGTACACCCTTGCTGCATCCTCGTACTCATGTTCTTCAAGCCGAAAGTTTAACAAATATGAACACTGTTTCAGATTCCTACTACAGTTACTACAGGAGAGTCGGTTACATGTACGCTGGTTTTGTGACCCCGGTCACGTTAGCGGACAATTCTGCATTTAGTTGCGATCTGAGATGTGGAAACAGACATCGACTATATGGACTTAAGGTAAATATAAGTGACAGAAAACTTAAAATAATCAAATGAAATCTCTGAGTCCTTTGTCCGATTACACCGTAACACAAACATCCTTCCATAATCTTACGACAGCTTTGCTTCAATCGGTGTCTGCATTTTCATCTGACATGTACGTCTGTTGTGCAGACAAAAGAGGCGCGTTAATCGGACATCTATTCCCTCCATTGGTTCTGCGGAAGATACTGTGTCGTGTATGTGACGTCGTCACATAAGGTCCGCCCACTCATGTTTATTTATGATAACTGTGCACTTAAGACCATTGTAGGTTTAAGGGCGCAACATACGTCATCAATTGATGAACAACTACCATTTCAGAGTCATGTGTGTACGAATAAGATCACAGGCTGTTATATAACCACAATAATTCGAGATATTATTTGTCCAATGGGCGTCAATGCCTTTATTCACTAAGATGTAAAATATGAAAGTGAAATATCAGATCTCAAATAGCAACATGTTTCTCTTCTTACCGTTCAATTATATTTTTATTTCTAGCAACTTGAGGTAGATATAAGCGACAGAAAACGTTCAATCATTATAAGAACTACCTGAGTAGACTACATCATAATCGCATGTGTATGAAAATCATAAAACAGTGATGATACTAGGACCCGTCACAATCACGCAAAGCAGTGATGATACCAGAACCCGTCACAAGCACGCAAAGCAGTGATGATACCAGAACCCGTCACAAGCACGCAAAGCAGTGATGATACCGAATCCCGTCACAATCACAAAAGTGATGATACCAGGACCCGTCACAATCACAAAAGTGATGATACCAGAACCCGTCATAATCATAAAACAGTGATGATACCAGAACCCGTCACAATCACAAAATAGTGATGATACCAGGACCCGTCACAATCACAAAACAGTGATGATACCAGGACCCGTCACAATCACAAAACAGTGATGATACCAGAACCCGTCATAATCACAAAACAGTGATGATACCAGGACCCGTCACAATCACAAAACAGTGATGATACCAGAACCCGTCACAATCACAAAACAGTGATAATACCAGGACCAGTCACAATCACACAAACAGTGATAATACCAGAACCCGTCACAATCACAAAACAGTGATGATACCAGGACCCGTCACAATCACAAAACAGTGATGATACCAGGACCCGTCACAATCACAAAACAGTGATGATACCAGGACCCGTCACAGTCACAAAACAGTGATGATACCAGGACCCGTGGCAATAAAAGAAAACAGTGATGATACCAGAGGACCCGTCACAATACCAGGACCCGTCAAAAAAACAGTGATGATACCAGGACCCGTCTTAATCACAAAACAGTGATGATACCAGGACCCGTCACAATCACAAAACAGTGACGATACCAGAACCCGTCACAATCACAAAACAGTGATGATACCAGGACGTCACGTCACAAAACAGTGATGATACCAGGATCAGCGTCACAAAACAGTGATGATACCAGGATCAGCGTCACAATCACAAAACAGTGATGATACCAGGACACAGCGTCAGAGACCCCGTCAACAAAACAGTGATGATACCAGACCCGACCACCAGGCGTCACCAGAACCCGTCACACAAACAGTGATGATACCAGAACCCGTCACAATCACAAAACAGTGATGATACCAGATGATACCAGACCCGTATCCACAAAACGCCCAGAACCCGTCACAATCACAAAACGGTGATGATACCAGGACCCGTCACAATCACAAAGCAGTGATGATACCAGGACCACAAAGCAGTGATAAGATGCCAAATACAACAGAGACAAAGCAGTTAGACCAAGGGTAACAGAGACTACATTGAGAATGAAGAGAAGGGATTTACTATAATGGACCAGTTATCTTTAAAATGAACTGTGAGAAGTCAGATCGAGAATTTGTGAGATAATGTTACGAGTATAGGGAAAATATATCTTCACTTTTACCAGCGTGTGTTATTTAAATACGATGGAAAGTTACAGTTTAAGGTGTTATTCGATTAGATACAGTATCATATTATATACTAGCCACATAAAAAACTGTGCATTGTTAAAATATTATCCCAGTTGATAAGTACGATAACAATGTCAAGGTACATATAAACTTTAATGGAGGATCCTGAGACCATAACAAGTCGGGAGAATTTCAATAATTGAAAAGTCAATCACAATGACGTCACGAATCCACAAGCGGGACAGGGGTCAAACGACCATGTCACAAGCTCAATAACGAGTACTAGTATGTCCACCATCGGCATTGAGAACAGCAGTGCATCGACGACGCATAGACCCTATCAAACGTGCAAGGAAAGCTTGTGGGATGTCACGCCAGATTCTCTCAAGTTCTGTTGCAAGGTCAAGGACGTTATCTGGCGGATGAGGAAGACGGCGTAGACGTCGATCCATCTCGTCCCAAACATGCTCTATCGGGGAGAGATCCGGTGAATTTGCAGGCCAAGGCAGTAAGTCAACGTTATGGTGTTGCAAGAAATCCATAGCAACCCTTGCCGTATGAGGGCGGGCATTGTCCTGTTGGAATGTTAACCCAGGACCATGACGTTGCAGAAAAGGAATTGCCACAGGTTGAAGAATCTGATCCCTGTAGCCCACACCAGTTACGTTGCCCTGAACAATCACCAAAGGAGTTATTTGGCGTGCTGTTAATCCACCCCAAATCATCACGGAACCACCATCAAAGCGATTCCTCTCCAAGACACAGGCCTGTGCATAACGTTCTCCCACGCGTCTATAGGCACGTTGACGTCCATCACTATGGGAAATGTTAAACCTGGACAATATTTCTCCACCAAAACAAGGGTCTGCGGAAATGATTTCGGCACCACATTCGGCGAGCTTGTCGATGACGTTGTGTCAGGATAGGCCGTATGGCGGGGACGTAGTCTGATCCCGTGATGACATTAACGTTGTCGAACTGTGTTGGGGTGGATACGGCGAAGTCCTGGGATGGTTCGGGCAGTCATCACTGCAGTCTGAAACCTGTAATGGCGAAGATGGGTCACCCTTATCCATCTGTCCTGTCTTAGCGTTGTTACACGTGGACGTCCAGAACGTGGCCGATCGATGTCGTCATTTGTGTTCTGGAAGCGTCTCACCAGGGCAGAAATGGTGTTCCGGTGGCAGTGGAAATGTGCAGCCACTTGTCTTTGAGACATTCCCCACGGACCATCCCAATGGCCTCATGACGTTGTGCGGACGTGAGCCTTGGCATGCTATGCGTTTTTGAACGGTCGCAAGGGCAGGGGTTGAGCTTTCCAAAGTGACAGTATTGTGTGGCATTCATTTGCTCTGTTTCTCTTTCCCGGAATGCGTGCAACAACGTTTTGCACGTCTCAAGGACGAACCCACTGACGTCACGGAATGTGGCACGTGCATGCATGTTGGGTACATGTCACTAATCTCTGAGTTTAAATCCTTATGTGTCTACACAGGTTTGATAAATTTAGATTTTAAATTTTTGTATGCACAGTTTCTTTATGTGCCTAGTATATATATAAATGTTGAATGAGTATAAAGTATGAAGCATCTCACAGAAGCTTCTATCAAAACTGCAGCACGTTCAAAACACAGCCGCCAGAATCATCTCCAGAACTTCTAAACCCTCTCATATCGCACCTGTCATGAAAGACCTGCACTGGCTTCCTGTCAAATCAAGAACTGAATTTAAATTATTGTGTTTTATTTACCAATATCTCCATGCCGCAAGTCCAGAATGCCTACAGGAACTCCTTGCCCCTTACATCCCAGAAAGGCAGCTGCCCTCTAGTGTGGAACTCTCCCCTTTTCCCATAGAATCAGCAGTTTACTTTTCACCATTCAATCGTTTGCTGAAGACCCACCTGTTTTCCTCTCATTACAACTAACTTTATTTCCTCCCTGAACATATGAATATAATTGTAAAATGGCAGCGTTTTGAGCATGTGCCTTGTACATGGAAAAGGCGCGTTACAACTGCACATTTATTATTATTATTTTAAAAATCTATTCCTAAAGGCAAGAAACTTATGGATGTCAACTTTCCAATGTCATCTACCAATTACCTCCTGGTTTCCCTTGTTATCTCATAACTGTTGTTGTTTTAACATGTACATCTATAGCTGTCTGTTCCTAACTTTCATTCACCTGATGAAGGAGTAAGGATATACTCCGAAACGTTGTGTCCATCACATTAAAGAAGTTGACATCCATAAAATTCTTGCCTTTATGTGTATCACTTCTAAATGCCATTCAAAGAAATCTATTCCTCTTTTACACATAATCTAGCTCACAGACCGCTTGCCTTCTGGAGTTTCACGTTTGTGACCTCTGGTTGTTCATTCATGTCAAATGTGTATGCTGCATTAAAACCATATGTAGGCACGGTTGTCAAAAAGTGAGTAATTGTGGCTAAGCTAATAATATCGTTCACCCACCTTGGCCTGGCCCGGCCGGCTCGACTCCCAAGTTAATCCCTTGACCAAGGGATATCACTTTTTTCGATACAGAGAATACAATACCTTCTTGTAGATAGCGCCACCGAGAAATATCAAGGCTCTTTATCCCTTCCTACAGGTCCCTCTAGTATATATTTTTGGCAACTTCGAATTTTCACTGGACAAAACTAGTGTTTTAACGGTCATTTCATTGATGAACACAGGCATCTTATGAAAATCTCAAATTCCATACGTTCTGATTTGGCAAATTAGTTTGTTAATAATAGTCCAGGTCATGTTTCAGAATTACATTCTCTGTTGTTGTAGTGCTCATAATTCATTCCAATTGTAAACTGAACACCACATAAATGGTACATGTGTCTATCCACAATGCATGTATATGTAAGCAAAGCATTCAAATACCTGCAGTAATGACCCCCAGAAGCTTGGTCAAATGTTGATATTATGCATGCAAACCAATCCGTATTCAGTTCTAGCCTCCTAATATCATGCCGTGCCATGTCATCATAAACTTAACCTTGTTGCCGGTTCAAACAACTTTGTTATGGAAATTGTGTAAATGTGATCTGATAAAATTATATCTTTACCCAAGGGAACATCCTGTTACTGTCTTGGCTATTATGTAAGAGCTTACACCATTACTGGAGGAGACAAGCCGGGGATCCGATGTCCAGGTGATTACGACGAGCGGTGTGGCGATGATTCGGTTTTGACTGTGTACAAGAAAGGTAAAGCTAGAAATACTTGTCATTTGCTTGTCTTATTATGGTCATGATCTGAAATATAATCCTCAAATGTTAATTGTTATCAGATTTTAATTTTACAGGTAGCAACAAAATGAGTAAATGGAAGGATACACAGAACTTTATCGTGATGACTGATTAGTTTAGTATGGTTGTTACTGATATGTTCGCCTTAAAGGTTCCTTTCATCATGTACAAAATGATATAAGGATGACATCGATTGTCAACATGTTTACTGTCAGTACATTTCACCGATACAAAATGAAATCTTGGTATGCGTCACTGTAGATAGATAATGTGTATGCAATGAAACATTGTGAACTCGAAAAATCAGTGTATGGCCCTGATTAAAACGCCATAAGCAGTACAATGCATACCAACTCTGAGCCCTTTACATTCACTATTGTGTCCTACATGGTGAAACCATATCCGTGGCATCGAGGAAAACCGTCTTTCTGCCACTCGGCCTTAACGGTTTGGTTTGGTTCTTCTTAACGCCGCGCTTAGCAATATTCCAGCTATATTGCGGCAGTCTGTAAATAATTGAGTGTGGACCACACAATCCATTGATCAATATCGTGAGCGTCGATATACACAAATGGGATGCGATACATGTGTCAACCAAGTCAGCGAGCCTGACCCCCCGATTCCGTTAGTCGCCTCTTACCACAATCATGGGATGTTGAAGGCCAATTCTAACCCGGATCTGCATGGGTCGGCTTTAAGGGGAAACAAAAACTTGCAAGCATGGTGTAAGTATAATATATCAGGGTCTTGTATCCATCTGGCATGGTGTCTCACTTTGCTATCACGATCCAATATCCGACTAAGTCTAGACTAGTACCACTAGACACGCAAACGCACACGAAACATCATCCACGTATATAAAATCACTGATCTTGAACTCGACATTATACCACGATTCATGCAGAGTTTCAATGTTCAAAGATAAAGTTTGAATCGTACACAGTTGATAATACTCTTATCTAATAACATGCAAGATGTTTAGACTACCTATAGTCATAAAAAAATTACAGGCACTGATATTCTCGTGTTTGACATCATATAAGAACTCGTTCAAGGGTAAATCATGTGACGGGGTGTCGTACATTTAATGAGTTGCCTGAGAGATTAGTTCTTGAAATGAGGAATGGTATTTCCTTTAAAACTCTCAACTTAAATGCTTAAGCTTGTTTTTGTGGTTGAATAACGAGTCATTGTCTTGATATAATTACAGATGCCTTAGATGTACCTCTCTCACTGAATGGAAAGTGTGGTTACGTAGAAAAGTATTTGGCTAGGAATGGATACGACTACTCATTTTATCTCTTGATGAAAACTGTGACAACAAGAGACCATACGTATGCGCAGCAGCCACAGGTGAGAATATTCATAATCAGAATACATTAATATACAAGCGAAGGAATCTCATCGCATGTGACTATGTTATAATTCTGTTAACATATCTTGGCCTACTTTTGGAATACAGCACCACAAACTTCACAAATTACGTCACAATACCTTATGGCGCAATTTGTGAAACTTTGTTACCGATGAAGAAGAAGAAATATCGTGTATTGCTGTTTCACATGCTGAATTACAATAAAAGGCATTTCATTAAATTCAGGGATTTAAAAACAGCATCCGGCCATATGGTCTATGAGACACAAATAACACAGTCACTGATAATAAAGTCCCACCAACATATACAAATACGCAAGCCCAAACATACATAGTACATACACGCGCGCGCGCGCACGCTCACACACATACACAAACACACACATTCACGTTCTTACACTTATAAACATAACATATATAAAAAGCAAACATGGTGGCAAATGAATGCTGACATTATTGATAATAGAATAAACTATTCTACCGAAATATATATTTCGGCGCCTAAACATAGTATGGAGGAGTGCGGCAAGGGGCTTTACGAACTGGTTATTAATAAGTAAAAATACCATTTTGTCTACTGCTGACATAGATGGGAATAAAGGATGGACACTTGTTATTTCTTTCCAAAGATTATATCTGAGATCTGAATAATAATCACAGTTAACCAGAAAATGTAATTCGTCCTCAACAGCTTTGCTAGTACAGTTAGTACAGACCCTTTCATGAAGGGGAGACTTCGGACGAGATTATCTACCCAGTTCTACCTCTAAGGACAAAGTGCCACAACGGAATTTACTCAAGATACTACGATGTGATCTAGGTAGAATTATTTCAACATAAAGATCTACCTGTAATAAATCATTAAAAAGACGATCAAACTGAAAACATTGTTCTACCTGTAATACATCTTTAAAAAGACGACAAGTACGTAATTTATTTCCATTGTCTTGCCCTTTATCATTCCAAAAGCCTTTAGATGTTCTTTAGCAACAACAACCCCTAATGTGAAATTCTAAATAGGTCAATCATAGGTAAATGAAAACTAACTAATAACTTATGAACTCCAATATACCAAGATCACCACTGTTGTACGGAAGGTTTACGCCAAAAACGAAGAACCTCAATGTTTTGCTTAGAATACTGAGAAACCCAGCCCATTTTGCCACGAACTGCTAAATTTGGGGGTTTGCTACCGACTGCTAAATAGAATCTAGCTACATTAATACAACTATACTACCGTGTTCCCCAAACACCATATGACAGAATGGGCTGAACAAGATCATCATATAACTTATTGTTAACTTTATAATCCATACCATCAACTTACAAAGCATCACACCCACTGTTAGCAGACTTAGCTATTTCCTAAGCAGTAAAATGTAAATCAAGATTCTCATGCAGCCACAGCACTTGTAAGCTCAATGACCTCACTACCCAATGAAAACACAAACTCTGCGCGTTTAACAGAACAAGCACGGTAATGTACAACTTCAACCAAGATCATCCAACGTGTACACCATCCAGCAACACAATCTAGCATACGCTGTGAAGATTGCTCATCAGATACAATCAAAGCAGCACCATCAGCATAAAACAATGAGCTCAACATATCTCCATCAACAATTATACCACAATGTAAACTGTCTATTTTGTTAGCTAGATCATTAATATAAACTGAAATAAGTGTCGGCGACATGTCACAAAACCAGGGGCGTAGCTACCATTGTAAAAGAAAGGTCCGGGCTTACACATGATTGTATACTAAAAAAAGGTTGGACAAGCCCCTAGTACTATCTAAATATAAAGCTTTGCAACCTATCGGGCTTACACCAAAACAATTGGCTTGCTACGCGCCTGAAAACACAACCTTAACGTACACCCGAGTTTACATCAAACACATCAGTGAAGCTATCATTAATACGAACTCGTGATAACGTGCCATTATTTACCAAAAACAATGCTCTATGGCGTCTAACTGTTGCTGGGTTATCGAGTGTGCTTCAGTTCTCAGTGTTCTGTCGTCTCCATACGCATTGTCATTATGTAAGCCGTGCGTTGTAGGGAGTTTGTGTGGCAAACAGACGGTGGCTGTGCTACCAATGTTGCGAATTACTGAATGAATAATAAAGAAAATAAAATAGAACATTAATGACTCAAAATAATTTTGGTATGAACTGAACTATTTAAATAGAAAGAAAGAGTAGTTTCACGCAAGAGTGGTTTCAACACTTCAGAACATTGTTTTCAGGCGAAAATGTAGATAATGAGAGAAATACTGAAAGTGATGATCATGCTTTTTTTGTTAAATAATAACCCAAACAAATTCTTTGACTTTCCAATATCCAGAGAAAATATCTTAGATGGCATAAACATCCGTAAACTCAACTACTACCTTATCTTTGGTTAGTTGTCAATCTGATGTCAGAAAGAGGGACATTTCCTACCGCCTGTTCTGTTAGGATAATAGTTCCTCTACACAAGCAAGGTAACTTGAACAATGTTGATAACCACAGGGGAATCACACTGTTAAGCATATTTAGTAAAGTTTTCACCTCAGTCATCAACCAAAGATTATTTTCTTTTAGAAACATGAATAAATTAATTGAATCCCAGGCTTGATTTAGACAGGGATATACAGCAATTGATGACATGTTTATATTACAGAGTGTGATACTATGATATTAAAATACTAAGTACCCTTATTCAATAGGGGCCGCCATATAGCTGTAATATTGCTGAGTGCGACATAAACTAAACTCACTCACTCACTCAATAGAGATACATGTAATTAGACCGGAAACTAGCGATATGTGCATGTCAATATTACGTTTATGTGAATGATATAAACCATACTTCAATGGTTCAATTCTACAGTTTTATCATGCACATATCAGAAGGATTTTAGGCTCAAAACGTTTTGATTACCCCTCGTGGTATCGAGGGTAACAATGCTAATGGCATTGGTCCTCAAAGACGTAACTGACAATATCGATGATTCGAAAATCTGAACATAAATGCCGGCTTTTTGATAAAAAACACTGATTCTCTAACTGACTCAGCTGCGCTTCCAGGGAGATATCTGGGCTGCTTATAGAGACAGCAACGGCTGTAGATGAGCTTATCCAACATTTCAGCGCCTAGATCACCTAAACCCCATTTTCTGCACTTTCAAAAGTTTAATCTGTAAAAATATCCTAATGATAACTGATATTACCCATATAGTATATTATATATAATAATATATTACAAGTCTATAGTGAATATGATAATAAACGTCAAACACACTAAGATGATGTGTTTGAAAATCTAAAGGAAAGTACATAAGTAATGCAAATCCGCTAATTTCATCTGAGAGTATTATTATGGCAATAAACTGATGAAAATATTAAACTCCATTTGGGCCTTTGAGCATTGATCCATCCTAATTCGAACTATCATCACAGTTTCTATTCTTTAATCGATTAGTTGTCGATCGCGATCAATCTCTGTGGAGAGGATCTTGTATAAAATCATTTCCTAAGTTAGAAGTACATGTATACTGATAGTGATTGTCTACAGCGTTTGCTATTATCATAAATATTATTGTTCAGAGGGTCTGTGGTGAGTTAGCCTAGTGGATAAAGAGTTCTCTTCTTACTCCGAAAACCCGGGTCCCGTGACGTGAAATTGCTGGAATATTGCTAAAAGCGGCGTAAAACCAAACTCACTCACTCACGTGTCCTTAGTTTAAACAGAATACATGGAAATGTTAATGTCAAATGGTTTACTACTGTTAACGTGGCCGACCCGCATCTCCTACTCCGATACATTACTATTAGATGCCAAAACAAATAGATACTAGGTAGTAGGTCTAGTGGCTGTGGGTGAGGTTTGACGTTATGTTGGGAATGACTGACTGTATATTGTGACACTTGTACCTTTTAGGTTGTTTTGGGGTCCGGTGTATAAAGACAACGCCAAGGACATGGGAACATGCATATAGGAGCTGTACATTGGCT
The DNA here is from genome assembly GCF_003918875.1 of Haliotis rubra. Lineage (NCBI taxonomy): Eukaryota > Metazoa > Mollusca > Gastropoda > Lepetellida > Haliotidae > Haliotis > Haliotis rubra. The sequence continues at coordinate 19,651 of NW_025767058.1, forward strand.
AAACCTACCTACTCAAACATCCGGTATATTCAAAGAAATCGTCCATATTGGATTGGTTTGGAAAGATCCGTAGAAAGTAAATGGATTAACGGTAAAGTACGATGAAGAATATGTATTAATAATTCGTTTCTGTTTCTTATGATTGGACGTACTAACAAAATTTAGTTTACTGAATCTGTCGGTATGCATGAAATCAAACTGTGTTAATTATATCATCTTAATTATAGATAAATATTATCTGTAAAATAACCTTGACTTTTGTATATTTTTATGACGTACCTAGTATATTTAGTCAATTAAAGACTGAAAATATATGACTGAAATACGTCATATCTTGCTTTATAAGGAAAACATATGAAAGAAACAGTGGCAACGGTGTCTTAAATAGAAAAAGCTGGAATTGTTTCTATTTTCTATGTAAATTACTTCCCTTTAGCACTGAATGAAAACTACTAAAATCATATCGTATCTTAACAGGGACACCAACTCAAAGCAACAGTGACAGCTATTACCAAGACCGGCGGTGTCTTGGTGTGCGTAGCAATGGTTCATCCTTGCTCTTCTACTGGTACAATTGTAGTCGTCGGCTTCCAGCTCTTTGCAACACAGGTAAAACACTTCAACCATCATGGACTCTTGTCAAACAACAAACACAACAGGCCATGATTTAACTTACCATCTAATTACTTTTACAGTAAAACGTGAATCAACGCCATTGATAGGTGAAACTACGTCAACAGTACAGCCATCGACAAAAGTGCTACGGGCATCGACACATCGTTCTTCAGCTGTGACAATATTTCCGGCGTCGACTCCTGAACCGACAGTCTCAACTCCGACGGATTTCTCACCAACCGACCCTACACCGACATCTGGAGAACGTACCACCTCTCATCCCGTGAAAGGTTTTGTTAACAAAGGAACAGACAATGGAGAAGATCACCCAACTGGGTTTACAGGTACCGCCGTTTATGAATGCATAATCATCAATTAAGTTTCTTGGTTCACTGCAACAGTGTTAATAATCATGAATAGTGCATACATTCTCAACGGTATTATACGTAAGGTGAAAACAAATAAGTCTCATATGTTGGTGGTATAACTCAAAATGACATCCGACTGTGTTTTGTATGCGTCTGTCCTTCCGGTCTTTTTAAATTACTGTGGGAGGGTAGGGCCAATTATTCAATCATTTGACCTGTCAGGTTTAAATGAGTATTCAATAAGTTCGTACTATGACTAAGCAATAAACTCTAATCTGGTAAATGTAACTCATACTCCTCGACCATCTCTAGCACAGTTACTGGACGCAGGTACCCTAGCGGTAGAAGGCGATGGAAAGTTCGGAAAATTCGACCAGAATTATCCATATGTCTTACCCAGATCCTAATGATTTCGTATCTGCAATGTTGTCATGTGACGGATACCCGGATGCATTTCGCGGACGTGTCCGGTCGTCTACTGTCAGGAATCGGAATCATCCATTTGGTTTTGTGTCATATCTACGAAACATTTACATATTCGCATATAGAAACAACAATGTTTCATCTGATAAGAAAAAATAACTTTACTAGCTGTCACAATACGCTAGTGAGAGAGCGAGTGTCAAAAGCGTGATCAGCGCAGTTCCAAATAAAACATGAACTATAGTCCAAGTTGGGATAAACGTTCGGCTCTTACAGGGTGATAGGAATGTGAGGAATTCGTTGATTTTATAGTAATTTCACGAACGGAAATGAATGAAAGCGTTTTAAGGCAACACACACTTGAATTACCTTCATGCCCTTGTAATTACCTTAAGACATTCTTGCATGTTGGACAAGTGCAGTTATAATGCTCTCTGCTAAGTATTCTCCCATTTATTTCAGTGATCTACATAGTGGGTGCAGTGGGTGTCCTGGCGGTGGGGATTGTTATCACCCTGGTTCTTGTGTTCTTGAAAAGGTGGGTATACAAATCATGTGAGGGGATGGGGTTTTTTGTTGTGCAATCAAAATCACAATATTTTAATAACAATTAGTTAGTCTATCCAATAGGAAACAATGCCTCACAGTGTGTCGATGAATGAGTAGCACCATATTCTACAATTGATTGAAAAATTATAATTTATTTATTGTGATGACCATATTCGAATTTCAAGTTCATCGTGACTGTGTATCCTATACACGTGTATACATGCTAGTGGATGGATTTATAACTTATTCATGCACGATCCTTTCTTTAGACAAAGGCGCTACTGTTTCAAGTTGGAAGACGAGAGAGAAGATGGTGTCCATTATGACAGAGGTGTAGAAAACCGATCTTATTCTCCTGCTGGTCCAGGGTCACAAAGTGCCGCAAATGAAGAAGCACATCCTTCTCCAGCACGAACTGAAAGGAAAGCCCCTATGTCAACAAAGAAGTCAAATATTCCTAATGAAAATACCGTCAGCAACAACGGTTTCAAACAAGACGAAAGTGTTAACAACGTCCCGGACGAAACGTCTCCTGCAAAGCCATCACGAACTGGACACCTAAATGTAAGGAAAAGCACCGCTGCCGATCCTTCTGACAAAGGAGCATGTTTTGAGGACGAGGGTCAATACAACGTCCTACACGGGAAAGTGTTTGCAGGGGAAAGTAACTCTGGAATGTATGGTCACCTTGGTCAAGGTGTAGGTGATGTGGAGTATGATACAACAAGGCATGTGCAAAATACAGGACGGTTCAACGATACATACAACCACATTGGCCCGAACAAGGAACCTAACGCTGATGATGAAGGTCAATATAATGTGTTACGCAGAGAACGACCCCAATCAGCAGCTGATGGCAGTACAGGAATATATGACCACGCAACAACCAGTGCAGACCAACGGAGCAAGGCCCCAGCCGTACAAAGACCGAGTCACCAAGTGGTGGATGACATATACAGTCACGTTGACAGAGCCAGCAAGAGACCGATGCAAGATAAAGTCGATATCACGATGGAAGGCAAGGAATATAAACGTGATGACGCAAAGAACATTGGTAAAGTGGACGTTGAGTGTGGCAGCGCAGGTGTTTTGGATGGTAACAGTACAGAACACGTGTACGGTAACACGGGGGAGATAATCGGTCCCTGCAATAGACCGCGATGTGTTGAGGATGAAGCCGACTATTATAACATTGACTCAGTACGAGAGTCCAAGCTGGGCAGTACGTCAAAGGAAGACGAGGAGGTCGGAAACAACGTATACAGTCTTGCACATGGATTTTCTGACAAATAAAACTGGGAGTGAGTATGGTTTTAAGCCGCTTTTAGCAATATTCCAGCAATATCACGGCGGGGGACACCAGAAATGGGCTTCACAAATTTTACCCATAAGGGGCATCGAACCTGGATCTTCGGCGTGACGGACACTTTATCGATTTGGCTACCCCACCGCCCGGCCTATTATGGAACATATTTAAGGTAAAAGGGAGGTATTTGTTTTACTGTTTGTTTACTGGTTGTAGGAAGCCTACACCTGTATTTACACTTGACACAATGTATCCCTGTAAATTTAATGTGCTTAAATGTATGTATAGCGACGTGGTACCTTCTTTTAAGCTTTGCTTTCGTACTATACAGATCTATTTGACAAGTCATGAAGTGTTAGTTAAGGATGTATGCTCTCACTGTTACTGTTTTACATGGACATACATAAGCTGGAAAGTGTTATGAAGGTGATGGCACTCATGGTATCTTCATTGATTGTGATATTGGTGAAATATACTGAGAGAAACAAATAAAGGATCAAAGGAAAATTCAAGCGTTCCTTTATTATTTTCCAGTTTTCATCAGCACAGCGCTATTCAAAGCTGTTGATGAAAACTGGAAAATATTAAAGGAACGCTTGAATTTTCCTGTGATCCTTTATTTGTTTCTCTCAGTATATGTTTGCTCTTATTTGCAGATAATGTGTCAATACTTGCTGATTCTGTTATAAATCTGCAAAAAAATATAACTACTTTTGAAAGGTACTGCTACACATAAAAATAACAGTAAACTTCAATAATTGTAATATTATGGTATTTAAAAACGGAGGACCTCTATCATAATGTGAAAATGGTTTATTAATGGTGAACAGATAGAAGTGGTGTGATGCTATAAATATCTTGGTGTCGTAATTTCATTTCGAAGTACATTCACTTAAGCATGTTGTACTTTAGCTAAACAGACAAACAGTGCTGTAGTAACTATAAAAATATTGTTCAAATATCCAGACGTAAACTTTAATACATATTTTATATCATTGATTGTAAAATCATAGCTCTACCCATTTTGCGATATGGTGCACAAAAATGGTATACAGAAGAAATGCAAAGCATTGAAATTGTAAATATTAAATATTGTTTATATACTTTGAAAATAGGAAACAGATCTTCAAATACTGCGGTATTAGGTGAAGTGGGAAGAATGTAGGAAAATGGGAGGGTAACTAAATATTGGATTAGGCTAATATGAATGCCTCTAGGCAAATATCCAAAACACTGTTATTTCACGCAGTGTAAATGTGATTAATTAAATTGCAAGATGTACATTGTTTGGTTATAGATTTCGTAATGTATGATTGCTACACAAATGTATGCTAGTGTCCAATGATCATGACTTGACCGTCTATACAATTTCTCTAATCAAGCTTTAAGACGAACACCATCTCCTGTTTATATAGGCAGCTTATACGCACTTAAATCATAGGGGTGGGTATTGCAGAGAATTTTCATATTGCGATATATTGCGATGCGGAAGCATTTATTGCGATATGTATTGCAATATATTGCAAGGATTATTTCTTTAACAAAAACTACTTATAATCGAGTTAATGCTTGATTATAAGCAAAAACACAACAAAATCACTATGATTGATTAACCGTTTATAAAAAATTTAATCATGACAAAATAAAAATGTAATTAACATTTGGCACTAATGAAACAGGGAAAAGAACAATTCAAAAAACAGAAATATCCGAAGATTTCCGAGTGTTACGAAGTTTTCCGAATGCATGTCAAAATACCGGTTTTCGATCAGCGTATCGCAATATAATACCTATCGTTTTCATGTCTGAACCTGTAAATACCGGTAAACCGGTTATATTGCGCAGCCCTAGTAAATCATGATATTTGCCTTTGTTTTAGTATGAACATCCTACCATGCACAAGCTTGTTTTGTTACTCACAACAAATGAGTGTTTTACTCCAGATGGCTCATTACTAAGAAGAATTATCTAAACTTAGAAACTCCAAACCAATATATACAGTATATGTAAATAGACGAGTCCAGATTGGCTCGGATTGTTCCATGTTTGTTAGTACAATGCCCGTGCACGTGATAAACGTGAAAGACCTGCATCACCTCGGATGTTCTTCTCACATCAAGCTGAAACCCCGTGATACAACTGAAATGCCATTCAAAGCTGCTACAAACACAGTCCACTCACTTAAAGAAGAGTTTTGTATGGATGTCAGCGTCTTTATTATGATGAACACAACGTGTCGGAGTATATCCTGATGAAGGAGTAAGGATATACTCCGAAACGTTGTGACTCGTTGTGACACCGATAAAAACTCCCTTCCTTATGTGTATCACTTCTAAATGCCATTCAAAGACCTAACCCACTCTTTCAGTTACAAACTATAATTTTAATGTTTTGTCAATTTACAGCTTGTATATTCAGCAGTATTGCTTTATGTTACCCCTTAAACATGCCCGTTGAATGATGTGAATAGTCCAATATTACTATATGTTTATTACCATATTTCTGATTCTGTAGGTGTATATATAATAGTTAAAAGTATTAAAGACTTCATGTGGATGTAATAGTCAACCATTCCTTTGAGCTACGCTTCCAAACTACATATTTTTATTTAGATACGGAACATCTTTTCAAAGATGACACTTGTCATGTGTTAATGTAGCTGTGAATTCTTCAGTGACAGAATTAATCACAAAATATAAAATCATCAATATCTTGCTAAAGAGGTAGGCTGAATACAGGTACAATGTGATTCTGTAGATTACTCTGTTTTCCCCATGTACTTTGTTGTATGTTAGACATTTTGATTTGTTTTTTCTTTTGTCAGCTTATTTAACATTTTCATATTTCCTTGTGTTTACTTTTGCATGAATTGATGTTTTCTTTTCTACACTTTGGTTTAGTTACATGTCTAATCAACACATTTTGTATTGTTATAAATTGAACGTATTGAATAAAGTAAGTTAGCATGCATTTTAACTTATTTTAAAATATTTGTTTGCTCCAATGTCCGTTATTCTTGTAATTTGTACAGACAAACACATGTAAATATACAATAGGACTGTTGTTTATCCTTCCTCTTCAACGCACTAAAGTATAAAATTATGTTATTTATATCATGTGTCTATTCAATCTTTAAATTTGTATTTTCTTTTACATCGAATAAAGAGTTTTATTGTTATATGTTCGTGTACAGAATCACAATTATCGGTGTAAAACAATTGAATAGCATGCTTGTGAGATTTGCCAGGGAAATGGTAATTTACAAGCAGTCCAGGGCCTAGATTTTCGAAGCTCTCTTAGCCCTAAGATAGTCGTAAGTGTCATACATTAACATTAACTTACGACTATCTTGGCGCCTAAGAGAGCTTCGAAAATCTAGGCCCTGGGCCTCCACAAAGCCACCGTTGCTCCAGGACTTTAACACACACATACTACAGGCAGGCATAGCTGTACTGTCGCTGTGTAAAACAGTGCCCAGCATAATCACAAAATACCTTTGAGGTAATCATCATGACAGAGTTTGGGGGAACCCAAACCATCGAATTTTATACCAGTATTGGCTGGTGTGAGGAAGTCAATGAGGTTTAGCTTTATAGTTGTCAAAACCACAGACATAAAAAGTATTAAGTATTTTACAAACAAGTTATAATTTTTCATCTTTAACCATTTAACGTTTTCTCAGGAGCAACACAAAATGATTATAAAGAGTGATCTCATTTTATCCAGATCGGCCGGAATAAATGAAATTGAAATGTCGGGAATTGCCAAACGGGTAATTTTTCGGAATTAACCAACATATTTTGCATCTTAAAATGATTGAAGATTGCTAACAAGAAAGCGAGGTTTAAAGTGTTTAAAGCGAGGGTCGAACTGTGAAGTGCATTCTATTAACTCGTACATCTTCAACTTTTATGAAACCCGTGAAGATCCCGTTTAGAACTGGTCTTCGGCAACCCATGCTTGTCGTAAGAATCGACTACCGGGATCGGGTGGTCAGGCTCGCTGACTTATTGACACCTGTCATTGCATTCCAATTGTGTAGATCGATGCCCATGCTGCTGATCACTGGATTGCCTGGTCCAGACTCGATTATTTACAGATCGCCACCATATAACATTGCTGAATGCGGCGTTAAACAACAACCAAACCAACCAATTGCTAACCAAACCAATCCCCCTTTGTGCCTGTGCTTCTCGAGTGAAATGTAATACCCACAGGAAACAGTTTGAGAGAGAAAGGAAGGGGGTCATGTATTCAAATGACTGAGCTTCCTTTGTATCATTTTATGATGGACGATACAGACACGCGTACTTAAGACCATTGTAGGTTTAAGGGCACAACACACGTTGTCTGAAGCTGTCAAAGTAGCTTCCTGACTGGGGCATCCATCAGCTCTAAGCGATGTATTTAAACTGGACCAACTTCACGCTAAAAACAGTATTATTTCTATTAGTGAGCTGCTATGTGTACGCAGAGAACAACTGTAAGTATGTGTCACTACCCTTGTGTATAGTTCTATCATTCATATGTACACGTCATTCACGGTGCTTCAATAATGTATGATGTTACTGTCAGTAGAATGTAGGTCATCATCATATTACAAACTGATGGAAATTAGTATGAAATATAACTTAATGCATCGGCAGAACCTTTGTTTTAATTATAATATGTCCATGCAATACAATGATTAGTTTATTTGAGTAAGTGAGTATGATTTTACGCCGCGTTTAGCAATATTCCAGCAATATCACGGAGGGGGACACCAGAAATGGGCTTCACACATTGTACCCATGTGGGGAATCGAACCCGGGTCCTCGGCGTGACAAGCGAACGCTTTAACCACCAGGCTACCCCACAGCTCCCATAATTATAATATGTAGTAGTAGTAGTAGTAGTAGTAAGCTTCACACATTGTACCCATGTGTACTTTATTGTGATACAAAGTCATTCTATTTGTGATCAAATCATAGAAGGTGCACAGTGTCATAATCTTTTTAAAGTATTTTCTGAGGATGCACATACACGTGTTGCTGAATTCATTATCGATTGTATTTTCATCAGTGTATAACTTTATATCAGAAATAGCAACTGTTCACCGGGAATTTAATCTTCCTTATCAACAGGGTACAGACGATTCTTTCCACAGACACAAATCTAACGCTACTAACGCCCAAGGAAGCAGCATGCATCTCTGTACAGTAAATCTATCATAGGATATCCTGCTTGTGTCCTGTGCTGTTGTGTGCCAGGCTGACTCACGCTCACAACCAATGAGTTGCCCCACCTAAGGGTGATGACATAAAGATAGCATTCCCTATATACTGAATCTTGTTATCAATCGTAATAAAGCCTGGTCGCTTTGTCTGAATGCCAGAAAGATATTAATGATCTGAAGGAATGGTTAGATGTCTCAGATACTTACAAATAGTCCTTCATGGCGTGACAAAACGTGAATACGGGTTATTTAAAATTATTTGTTCAATTAGAAATGAAGAAGTGTCTCTCTGATTTAATGATCATGTGAGAGTGTGAGGATATCATACGCAGATCTGTAGGGAGGGGCGTCCACCCCTCTTCCCCACCCTACTCTAACCACACACCGCCCCACCATGACGGCTAATTGTGTACCACTGATGATCGGACCTTTGTCGCTGTAATGTCACAACTGGGACTTAACTGTTCACTCAGCTTCTTAAATTGTTGCTAGACATCATAGCCACAAAGCCTTCTCTATAATCATGCGAGATCGGACACAGCATAAAACTGTGAATATTCCTTTAGTACTTTGATGTGTGTCGCCTTAATTTTTTAAATCGAAGTAGCTCGAATTAATTAAGACTTAACGATATGGTTATCGTAAATATTCTTTGTCAGCCTACAAGTACAATATCTGTCTATACATAAATACCTACATATGCACACAAACGCGCGTACGCACGCACACACGCACACTTCTCAAATTGGGATCTCTCCTTTCATAACTCCCTGACCTGTCCCTAACAGCGACACTTGACCTCTACATCAGAGATGATGTCTCCAGTTGGACGGAAGCTCGAAGCGCCTGCAGCGGAGATCTGTACGTCCCCAATGATGACAGCGTTCCCAGCAGCGTGTCTGCCAAGATGCTGTTGAACACCTACTACTGGATCGGTGCCATACAGTATTCAACGTGGATATGGACACGTAAGCGGCTTAGTTGATTTATATGCTGGTGCTGCCTACCGTCTATCAGCAGTCGGGAGGTTGGGTAGCCTTGCGGTTAAAGCGTTTGAAGACCCGAGTTCGATTACCCACATGGTACAATGGTGTCCCCCACTGTGAAATTGCCGGAATAGTGTTAAAAGCGGCGTAAAACTAAACTCACTCAGCAGCATCCCGATTGCGTAGATCGATGTTCATGCTGTTGATCACTGGACTGTCGGGTCCAGACTTGATTATTTACAGACCTCCGCCATATAGCTGGAATACTGCTGAGTGCGGCGTAAAACTAAACTCACTCACTCACTCAGCAGCATGGAATGTCACATGACATGATGACTTCAGTATTTTGAATAATACATACACACATGTACACGTTTAGGTTAACATTTATTTGAATGTATTAATACGATCGAACGATAAACCATGTGTCCAAATGGATTTTCGTAGTTTTCATTACAATATTCTGATGCCATGATTTTTCATGCTTATTATGGTGCATAGCTGGGAATATATGTAGTAATTCGAACTTAATTACTAAAGAAAGACACTGTATAGTTATCCACTATTTATTGTATTAGTGGAACTGATTTTTATATTCATTTCATAATTAATCAAAACAACTCATACTAAACTCTCCTACAGAAGACAACACGCCCCTGTACAACTACATCGGTCTGAGGACACTCCCCCTCGGTCGACTACCATCAACAAGCAATGCCTGGAACTCCGTCCACAACTGTCACGTTCATTGTGGGGAGGATTGTACAGTGCTCGGGCTCAGGGTATGTGAACATGGATCGTCTTCCTTTTACATGTAATTTAGTATATCATCATCGTTTGAAGTGCTGGTTATTCAAAAGCATAGTTAACATTAAAAATAGGAAACCATAAAACCTACAAATAAAGTGACAGTATCACAGTATGAATAAACTGCGACTGGTAATCATTTTGCTGAGCAATTCCTATGTTTGGGGAAGATCCTTTGTCTCCTGTATTTTGGGAAGATCCGGATGTGGTGGTTGCGGACCTGAGTGTGTGTCATACCATGATGGTGATGGTAGGTGCTCTTGACATCAACCACTCGTTTGTCAGGTTCTGGTTCGGAGATCCGGCCGCGTCATACCAAAAGACGTTAAAATATGATACTTGTTGGTCCCTGCCTGGCGCTCGGCATTAATGGGTACAACAAGGACTGGTCGGCTCGGAGTCAGTATAATGTGTCTGAGTGGGGTATTCATGCTTCACTGCGGCGTGGTATCTCAGTGGGGTAGCACTATAAACCAAGCTTCAGTCTGGGCTAGTACAAGGAGCCCGCACATACACATACACCCGCATGCACGTCGTCATATGAGCGAAATATTCTCAAGCACGACGTTTAACCCAATTTCACCTCACCTCACCTGGTTCGGAGATAGACAGATAGATAGACAGACAGGCATAGATAGACTGATAGACAGATAGATAGACAGACCGGCATAGATAGACTGATAGATAGACAGAGATAGATAGACTTATAGACAGATAGATAGATATATAGACAGACAGAGGGATAGACAGACAGATAGATAAATAGATAGATAGATAGACTGACAGACAGACGAATAGACAGACAGACATATAGGGGATAAATAGATAGACAGAAAGATAGATAGATATATAGAGTGATAGATAGATATATGATAGATAGACAGACAGATAGATAGATAGATAGACACATAGATGGATAGATAGATAGATCTATTTTCGTTGTTAGATGCAGGTGTACTGGAAACAATGCGTTATTTTGTTACAGATGAACGCGTGTTACTGTCTATGTACAGATGAAGATGTAAGCTTACCGGATGTATCCACAGAGGTCAAGTGCCCTGGAAATTGGGATGAAAAGTGTGGAAACAATTCAGGGTTGTCCGTCTATAAGCTAGGTACAGTGAACCCGTTAATCCGGAATGCACCATTCCGAGTATATACCATCGTCTGTATAAACACATTTCGAAATGAAGGAATCATGGCTACGGAGTAATCTCCCTTTGTTTGCGTGTAGTTGTACCCAGAAGTTCATTAGATGGGTTCAGGATTTTTTGGGAAAGTTATTAAAATTTTGTTTGCGTTGTATTTGTAATCTTAGGTCAGTGAGGTTTCTGGCAAATGCTCACTTACCTGAGCGGTAAGAGTGAGCACATATTATTGAAAGCCGCACCAGTGCTCAGAGTTCAAACGTTAACCTTATTATTGTACACATTATATGTCCATGCGTCCTCGATAATCTCCAGGGTATACGTTCCGATAAATCTCCACTAGGTACGATCGTTTGATTGTACTAGGGTACTAGTGATGTTCATGACAAAGTTTAACATACACTGAATATTATTTTCCTCCGTGAGATAGTGTGCGGGTGTATTTTCCCCAAAGTATAATAGTATTGACATAATTATAATAGTGAGGGAGTGAGTTTAGTTTTACGCCGCTTTTAGCAATATTCCAGCAATATCATGGCGGGAGACACCAGAAATGGGCTTCATACATTGTACCCATGTGGGGAATCGAACCCGGGTCCTCGGCGTGACGAGCGAACGCTTTAACCACTAGGCTATCCCACCGCTTCCATAATTATAATATGTAGTAGTAGTAGTAGTAGTAGTAGTAGTAGTAGTAGTAGTAGTAGTAGTAGTAGTAGTAGTAGTAGTAGTAGTAGTAGTAGTAGTTGTTGTTGTTGTTGTTGTACTGTATATTTTGTGTTTTTAACAGAGGGTATCAAATTCAGGCCAACTGAAGGAGGACAGTGTGTATATGCTGAAAGATCGGGAGTAGCAGCCTCATTTAGTCAAGTTAATCAGACTTTGTGCGACAGAAGAAGAAGATACGCTTGTTCCGCAAACAGTATGTGTATTTTTTAATTGTTCTTTAGTTTATTTACCATATTATAAAAATCTCTTATTTGTTCTATATTGAGATGATACTGTCAAGATAACAATACCATTCTAGCAATTCCATATGGTATCCAGAGATTAATGTTTGGTAGACATAACGTTACAGACAACCCGACCTGAAGGAGATTACAAACAATGGTTACAGAAAGGAATACACCAAATAGGTAGGCAGATCAAGCAGAAAAGAGTGTCATGATCCTGGCTACTATATCTGCTGCAATAGCTTCTGGCTACTGCGTAAGTCACTGAGTAAGACCCAGAGTAAGTCATTCATAATGAGAATAAAAATTGTGTATTGTCTGCTGAAGATTTTTAGTACTTAGATGAAACTTCCAAATAGCTAAGATGCTAGTGTTAACATGTCTGTCTCCTCCAGAATATGTATTTTGGAAAAGAAAGAAGTTAAGCTACTGGATAAGTTTTGCATGTTATCTTTTAACCTGCTATCAATATACTGCCTTCGGACCATGAGCACTTTCAATTACAGCTAATTTAATCCACGTATTTCAGGATTTTGAATCCTGATGAAATGAAACCAAGCCGATAACAGAAAGATGCAATGTGTTTCAGGTACATCGTGGATGTACGGAAGGTGTTCAGGGGGCATCTGTATCACACAGAGGCAATATCAGAAGAACTGGGTAGATGCAAGTGCTGCATGTTCCTTGGTGAAAGTTACCCCCTCCAACAAAGATAACTTCACACTGGCCATGCACACCGGGGTCGAGGTGACCTACTGGATTGGTTTATCAAGACCACTTTCAAGTAAATGGATTAATGGTGAGAATAGTGTGCGATTAAAATTAAAGAGAATTTTTTTATCAAAACATGTTTTTACGCTTCGGTGCTTCAACCAAGACGCGTGTTTAAAATGAAAACTCGACGATTGATAGATGCGTCTTTTGCAGTCACAGTTAGTATTGATCCAATAATATCACGGAGGCAACGTCTAAAACAGTTGGGTATGGCGACAGTCAGTCGACCAGGTCACAAACTTCATTCGGTACCTTCATTACAACTATACTTACTCGTGAGGATCCGAGTTAGGATTCGTCTTCAGCAGCCCATGCTTGGCGTAGGAGGCGCATAATGGGATCGGGTGGTCAGGCTCGCTGACTTGGTTGGTCATCCTACCCAAATTGCGTAGTTCGGGGATCATGTTGTCAATCATACCTAAAAAGTAATAAACAAGTGAAAGAACTAGGGGGTATGGATATGATAAAACTATAAATGAATAACAATGATAGGTCAAAGTCATCCTCCATTATCAAGGGTCTAACCTCCCTGATTTTGGATAAATATCCTAGGTCGTTAAAGCGTCCATCTGAGGTGACATCAAATGTTTAAAACTCATTTAAAACTTGAGGAATCATTCGCCCGTGAGAGTAATTTCATTGGACGGCTATTTTTAGCGTTGTTTCGGAACCAGTCGAATCTGTGATAGTAAAAAAGTAGACCCTCGATATTTATCTTTGATATAGTGCAAGACATCGATGATGGTGACGTGTATACTGAAATCTCTTGATAAGACAGCATCATTCATTTCAGGGACGATGTTTGCAAGGTACGGGACCGCCTTTCCGGACAGCACCGGACCCATGTGTCTGGCTATGATAGCGAACAGGGGGCTGAACATAGACCGACTTTGGGTTCCTTGTGAAATGCGACATCGATCAGTATGTGAAATAGGTATGTTGTTTATCGTAACAGGGTTCAGTAGGTATGTTGTTTATCGTAACAGGGTTCAGTAGGTATGTTGTTTATCGTAACAGGGTTCAGTAGAATGTGTACATACATGTAAACAATGTCTGGGTTTAGTAGAATATTCACATACATGTATACAGTGTGCGAAAAGCCACTGGCCCGCTAGCCCGTGGCCAATAAAAATCCAGTCCGGCCAGTATATCTCCACGGTCACTGCCCGATTGGCTATAGTTATAACAAAGTTACACTGTTAAATCCTCCAAGTTTATGGCCCGATAAAAATGTTCATCATATTAGCAACTTAATAATGAAACCCCTGTCTTTCCGATAATATCTTATTCTCATCTATTTTTGTAATCTTTTGGTTAATGTCTACATTCAAATTACGGGTTAGTAAATTATTCTGTGGGCTAGTAACTTTCAGGCATAGCTAGCCCAACTGGCTAGCAAAATTTGGAAACACTGCATGTATACAATTTGGGTTTTCAGTGGAGTATTAAGATGCATGTATACAATGTTGGGATTCTGCGGAATTTTAGACACAGGAAAACAATTTTGGATCCAGTGGAGTATTTAGGTACATATATAGAATGTAAGGGTTCCGTGGAATATCAGATATATGCGAAAGATTTTAGGGATCAGTAGAGAATTTAGAAACTTGTAAACAATCTTACAGTGAATGAAGCATAGTGAATGAACAACTAGACTATAGATGCACTGGTAATCTACAATGTTAATGCATTTAAGAATCTGTTGGGGTTTCTTTCCAAGTATATGAAGGCAAGTAAGAGTTGTCTTGCGCCCGTTTCTAAGATTTTGACGTGGTACAGTGGTCAGAGCGTCAGCCCGGAGAGCGGAAGGTCGCGGGTTCGATCCCCGACCGCGTCATACCAAAAGACGTTAAAATATGGTACTTGTTGGTCCTGTCTGGTTCTCGGCATTAATGGGTACAACAAGGACTGGTCGGCTCGGAGTCAGTATAATGTGTCTGAGTGGGGTATTCCTGCTTCACTGCGGCATGGTATCTCAGTGGGCTAGCACTATAAAACCAGCTTCAGTCTGGGCTAGTACAAGCAGCCGCACATACACATACACACGCATGCACGTCGTCATATGAGCGAAATATTCTCAAGCACGACGTTAAACCCAATTTCACCTCACCTCACCTTTTGCAACCTAAATTGTTTATGCATGTTAGTTTGATTTCGTTTCGGTTTATAAATAAGATCAAACTCTTCTACTCGTTTCTCAGATTTATCGCTCTTGGGTGAGGGTTGAATGAAACGTGTATGTATCAGTGTGTAATTAGATGATGACGCTCAGCGTTAATTGACAGTGTTAGTTATAGACATGTTTGTGTCACGAAACAGCAACAACTTCCTCCATACCACCAACAACATCATCTTCATCAACGACAACATCGGAGATAGAAACAACTTCTTCCATACCACCAACAACATCATCTTCATCAACGACAACAACGGAGATAGAAACAACTTCAGCGTTGGCGACGATGACAGAGATGTTCACAAGTGAAGAAAGTTACGTGAATGTAACTGACGAAGCTGACGGCACCGAGAACAGTACCCTGGCGCCCCCCTGGTGATCGTGGTGAGGAGCTGTAGTAGCTATTTCATATTGCGGTCAATATATAGTTTTAACAATGTCCAAGTACTTTATTGTCGGTTCGAGTGGTTTCCGTGTACCCATATCGGAATCAAACAAACACCTGAGGAGGAGCGACGAGCTAACACTGTACATAACTACTAGGCTCTCCCAAACATGCAGACTGATGAATGATCCTGAATTATCTCTAATGAAACCCACGAGCATGGGTATGAATGAAATAGGACGAACTGGGATTCAAACTCACAATTATCGGGTTCTGGTGTGTCCAGGGGACGTAACTCTGCACATCTTACTTAGGCGCCTTAGGGGACTGCCTGTGCTGCCGGTGTTTGAATAGAAAATGTAAGGTTCTTTACAACCATTCAATTGTTGTTTTCCAAAGTACAACCTAATAACATCATGTACTAAACGAAATACTGAACTCCAATATTGACTAGACGAAATGTTACATTGCAGCTGAATATTAATTTAAAATTAGCAGACCAAAATTAACAGACAATAATAGAAGTTTGGAAATATATAATATATAAGTTCTAATTTAGTATTTCTTTCACAGTTTCACCCAAGGCGTGATATACGCCTATATCACGATGTGTATTTGTCTTACCCCACCTTTCGCGAAATCTTGTTATTTACTTTATCAATAAGTGATTCATAAGCACATACTGATGATATAGTCGGACTCTGCTTTTAGAAGACATATCTTATGAATATTAGCGTTTTGCTCTATATTTACATCAACATTGTTTTCCAGGGCTATTCATAGGGTTAGCTGTTGGGTGCATCATACTGCTGGTGGTTGTAGTCACAGTGTTCATGTTCAGGTAAGTTAGGTTAACAGTCCTTTAGTTCAGTTAAGTTAGGTTAACAGTCCTTCAGTTCAGGTAAGTTAGGTTAACAGTCCTTTAGTTCAGTTAAGTTAGGTTAACAGTCCTTCAGGCAGGTAAGTTAGGTTAACAGTCCTTCAGTTCAGGTAAGTTAGGTTAACAGTCCTTAAGTTCAGTTAAGTTAGGTTAACAGTCCTTCAGTTCAGGTAAGTTAGGTTAACAGTCCTTCAGTTCAGGTAAGTTAAGTTAACAGTCCTTCAGTTCAGTTAAGTTAGGTTAACAGTCCTTAAGTTCAGGTAAGTTAGTTTAACAGTCCTTCAATTCAGGTAAGTTAGGTTGACAGTCCTTCAGTTCAGGTAAGTTAGGTTAACAGTCCTTCAGTTTCATCCAACCTTAAATAGTTTTACGATTTACAAACTTGCATTGAGCTTGATCCTTAATTATATATATCTATTTAGTGACCATGTTAATGTAATGCACGCACGCACACACACACACACACACACACACACACACACATGGTAATATGGCTTCTTTAACTGAGTTTGAACCCGACATACGACTCAGTCCAAACCGCCCTGGTACTAACAGTGTGTAAATGTCTCCTTCAGTTTAATTAATGAAGTTTGTCTTACCGTCATGTATACGGTACATACGTCTACAACGCCATACACTCATATTTCATTATTTTTTAGACACAAAAAATGGTGCTTCGCAAAGAGAGAGGCAAGTTTGAACCACTGGACAGCGCAGCCGTGGAGAATGAGACCTATGGCTTTCAGTTTGCAACAGCCACGGCTACCCCAGCTGTGGCATCCCAACAGCATCCAGCCTATCCACCAGCATCTGCTGCATCCCATCACCACCCAGCAACCTCTCCACCACCATGTGGAGTAGGCAGAACCAACAATCCCATCTATGACAATCCCGCTATCACTAATAGGCCCTTGAATGCCAAGGATGAGCATCGCATACCCACAAACGGCCACTACAGCCAGGTTTCAGTAAGAGCCGGATCCTATCATCATCTAACAACCTCCCCGCCACCACCATGTGGTACTGGAAGAACAATCAATCCCGTCTATGACAATGCAGCTATCACTAATATGCCCCTGAATACCAAGGATGGGTCCCGTTTACCTTACAACAGTGAACGGAAAGATCCTTCCGCGCATGCGTATGACTATCTAGCTTCTGATCAACATTACCAGGCTCCCCGAGACGGAGGAGTGGTTGACACTTCCACTGATGTATCGGGGATTAACGACACCGGGGCAACTCGCGGCGACGACTACAACCACATCACCTATGAAGCAGACCGGCCTAGATACAAGGGAGACTACAACACTGTCGTCACCAGAGTCGTCCCTGATTCAGATGTCGGAGAAACTGGTGACGTATACATGCAACCGATTGCTGAAACCGACGCCGACGTCAACGGATGACAGTAATTCGGGCATCCAGCACTGCATTCGTGACCAACTCGTGTTATTCCGGGACAAGACGAATAGCTTTTCTTGGAGGTTACGGAAAGGGGCGAGTGGTGACGAATGCTGCTGATCATGCGGGGTTTCCACAATGAAGGGGCGGTAACTCACTGTGTATATAGTCCACATATCGATGCACGTCAGACAAGTGTCAGGAAAGTGTTAATTTATCGCTTGTTGTCAAGGTGTTGGGTCGTCACTTCCTATGGTATTTAAACGTTCGGTGTTCTCATACTGATATGGACGGCACATTGGTAATTCTGCGTAAAAACACCTCACTAACTCAACGGGTGAACCAAACATGAGTAAAAAAATCATTAAAACAACTGTGTCCTACAGTTTCTGATGTCTTATTCTGTTTTGGTATTTGTTTCATCTGAAACAGTTATTGTGTTTAGTTTACACTATGAGTCTAAAAATATAATTTTCTCTTTCTTAAATCTTGCAGCAGTGTATTTGGATGGCAAACATCTGCTTTTGAATCCATATATTCATATTCGAGAAAACATTCCTACTCTCTCAGCGACTGCATTTACGTTAGAGACGTATATTGTATGATATTTACCAAATCTAGGTCAGTCAGACTAGTGGTTGATAGCGTGATCCCCATGACGCAGTCAGTCACAGGTTCTGACCACCGGATCTTCATCTCAAATAGTTCTTACGACAAGCATGGCGTTCTTGCATGACACATTCATGAAGCCATTGATATTGTTTGTGGCAATATATCCACCACTTTCTGTGACAATATAACTTTATAATGATGTATTGTTAGTGGGTTTCCTTCAAACATACTAGTTACAGTTTACTGAAAACTACTACAGATACTTTATTGGTGCTACGTGTTTAATTAAAATCCTATAGAGTCTTACATCTTAAATAGCCTATTGTTCCTGAATAAAACATTATTGCTTTGCACAGTTGTCATTATTTTTCCGCGTATGTTTACAGGTTCAAATAACCGGAAATATTCAAATGTTTAGAGAATTAGTAATGAGCTAAGCTGTACATAGTATTTGTTCCGAATGAACTTACATCTCCATTCTCCGTCCTTGAAATATTCATCGCATTTATTGTCATAGAACATCCTGAGTGACCAGTAGGTGGGTCTGTTCATTCAATACATATTTCTGAAATAACATGTCCCTTAAGCTGTCGTCCTTGTCATGCCGTCGTTCTCTTGTTTAATCAAAATAATGCATGTGGTAAAACAATCTGCACCCCAACTCTCCGCTAGCCAGAGAAAGTAGCTCTGAATGTGCGCTTTGACATAGAGAAACATGACACCCAAACACTAAAAGGCACTAAGTGTAAGCATTGACGAGGACAAACATGATACCTAGCTGAAAGAGCCCTTTGTGTACACTTTGACTGGCACACCCATGACACCCGCCAGGAATAGGTCCCCCAGTTACGCTTTGAGGTGATAGCATAAAACATTCTTCTCAATCACCTGATGAAGGGGCAAGGAAATGCCCAGAAACATTCTATATACAATAAAGAAGTTGACATCCATAATAGTCTACAATTCTTAAACCAGTAGTGAACGTCACAGCTCAAGATGATGTTTTGCAAGATAATGCAAGACTGAGCGAAAATTATTTGCTGTTTGGAGTTCGAACCTTGCCAGATACATAATATCTACAGGTTCTGTATTTTCTCAGTGGGCGAGTCGTTTGAGGACCACTCACCATACACGCCGCTTACCACCGAGAGGAACTGTAGGTGTATAGGGGTAGTTTTACAGGAAGCGTCTCATCAGAGAAAAAAGGCATGTCCAACGTTGATACTCACATCCTTCATGCACATGAGATCCGTCTTCAGCAACCCATGCTTGCCACAAAAGGCGACTATGCTTGTCGTAAGAGGCGACTAACGGGATCGGGCGGTCAGACTCGCTGACTTGGTTGACACATATCATCTGTTCCCAATTGCGCAGATCGATGCCTATGCTGTTGAGCACTGGATTGCCTGGTCCAGACTCGATTATTTACAGACCGCAGCCATATAGCTGGAATATTGCTGAGTGCGGCGTAAAACTAAACTCACTCACTCATGCACATGAAATCGACTGCATACGGTTTCAACGACGCATGAACTCGGTAACCTTTGTACAACACATTGTTTCGATAGACCCGTGAAGATCCGGGTTAAAATTGGCCTTCAGAAAACCCATGCTTGTCGTAAGGAGCGACTAACGGGATGGAGTTGTCAGTCTCGCTGACTTGGTTGACACATGTCATCGTATCCCAATGGCATAGATCGATGGTCATGCTATTGATCACTGGATTGTCTGGCCCATTATTTACAGAACGACATTTAGCTGGAATGCTGCTGAGCGCGGCGTTAATCAGCAAACAAACGTGAATGTTGTAACCTAAAAAACAACTTATGGACAAGGGTCATATGAGCTCTTGACTCGATCATCTACTGACCGCCGGAATATTGCGTGTTAACCAACCAACCTTGTTTCGATAATTGCCAACAAGTTTCCGTATTTTCTGCTTTCCCTATTTCACGTTTAGCCTTCATCGAGTTACCATGGCTGTCAAGTTAACATGATTGTATACGTATCTGGGTTCTTGAGACCAGGATCGATCTGTGACAGTAGGTGAATGAGTGAGTTTAGTTTTACGCCGCTTTTAGCAATATTCCATCAATATCACGGCGGGGGACGCCAGAAATGGGCTTCCCTATTTGTACCAAGGTAGGGAATCGAACCCGGGTGATCGGCGTGACGAGCCAACGCTTTAACCACTGACTACCCCACCGCCCCTCGATCCGTGACAAGACATCAACTACTGCCATGGTGCTCTGTGCAACCGGTATCACTTTTTTTCAGTAATCGGTTAGGAACCCAACGTTTCATTTGTTTCAACATATCTTTCATATTGAAAGACTGGGCACAAGTATTCGAGACTGAGAGTTCTCTGGAGCTGACAATTTGATTTATTTAAAGCTATGACCTCACACTTTAGGTACAATCGTCCTATTTACCATAGCTGTGACAGAACAGTACATGATATAGGACACTACAAGGTCAGGACAATGTCTGATCTCATGGTTTGTTCCTGAATAGTGTGTTTCACTAAATCTTCACTGGGTATGCGAGTAATCCCACAAACAGACTCACGTGTTCTGTGTTTAAACAGCTCTTGATTTATTCGTTTCATAATCGCTAAACAAACAACACCCGCCGGCAAATGTCACCTAAATCACCACTATCGTGATTATTACAACAAACAGCTGAAAGTCAGTGCTCTGGTAAAAAGAAGCAAAACCGAACCTAAGGTTCGTATGCATGCTGAAACGAAATATTTGAATAATATACTCATAGAAACGAATAAGGTAACACATGAACGTACAGGTGTTCCTTTATTCTTTCTCAAGTTTCTCCACAAGGTGTGTATTGCACTGTGAGTGAAATTCTGGAAACGAATAAAGGAACACTTGTACTATCATGTGTTTCCTTAATCGTTTCTATGAGTATATTAACATATATATTTGCCAATGTAACAAAACACTATCAAACAACCAACGTGTTTATTATAAATATCAACGCAAATGTCATACACAAAACAAACTATTAGTTAAACTGTCATCACCTGAATTGTTCATTAACTTTCGCAACTTGAAATAAATGAATGAATGAATGAATGAATGAATAAATAAATAAATAAAAATACCCTTGCTTGCACATACCTGCAGACCACGAAGTCACAACATTATACATGTACAATCCAGTTTTGTAAATGGTCCTTTAAAGCTAACATTCCTACGTCTCCCCAGAGAGAGATTTAAAAATAGCTCCAATACCTCACGCCCTGTTTTGGTTGATATCGACCAGAGGTCTGATTTTTGTGAAAGTGGTTATCTTAAACGGGATGTGAGATATTGCCTACTTTAAACACTTGTTCCTCTATCGTCAACCTCCTGGTACAAATCAGATGAAGTCTTTCTGGAACAAACTACAGTTATCTTGTTGCTCTTGGATGATGGTACTTGCTTTCGTCCTCTGTGTGTGCGGTAGTGTCGTACTTGCCGATCAACTGGGTAAGTACTGACCTTTCCATTCGTTATATGTTACTTACAGGTTACCTATACCAGTGGAAATTGTGGCGTTGTGCTTTGATGTAGTGAACATGTATATCATACCTTGTTGTTAGCCATTTAGGAGTTGGGTACTAAGTAAGGTTACAATACATGGATGAACGACTTCTTTATTGTATCGTGTAGGTACTACAGCAATCAAGTAATTGTTCATCCATATATCTTTCCTTCCTATGGTTATATTAATTCCCTATGCATATGATCCCCATCTGTCATATCTATTTCAGGCTATTTTAAACACAGAAGAAAATGATACTGTTTTGAAGGAAAATTTAGACGAGCATATACAAATCTGAACATAGAGATTTTTCTGGGTTACATCTTCTTTTTATTCTTGAGTACAACGTTTCAGGGCTTGTTCTGGCCCCATCATCAGGTAAAACTGAACAGTTCTTGTTCTGGCCCCATCATCAGGTAAAACTGAACAGTTCTTGTTCTGGCCCCATCATCAGGTAAAACTGAACAGTTCTTGTTCTGGCCCCATCATCAGGTAAAACTGAACAGTTCAGTTTTTACCTGATTCAGTTTTACCTGATGATGGGGCCAGAACAAGCCCTGAAACGTTGTACTCAAGAATAAAAGAAGATGTAACCCAGAAAAATCTCTATGTTCATCAAATAGCATCTTCTAAAATGCCAATCAAGCATCTAATATACAAATCTGTTGTTCCATAAAGCTGATATTCTTATATGCCAGAATGAATTATTGTCTGTTGAAATATGTTTCTCCACTAGGCTAGAATATTAACAAATTAACATAAATTTAAAGAATAATTATGTATATTTCAGAAATGTGAAAATAGCTAATATTGAAGATAACAAGTAGAAAGCAGTGACTTTATTCCGGTCACACACACGCTATGACAATAAAGCTGACCCTTCTCTTCTTACATGTACGGATGGGCGTTAGGTTATCTCCTGAACTACCATTTCATTACAATCATTCATTTGTTTGTTGTTGGAATGCGCATCTGGCAGAGCATTTACCAATTGTTTTACATTTTCCGTTTGTCAGTTCAAAGTCAAATTTAGGAAACCCATTTCATATAAATAAATTGTCATTATCAACAACATGTCATGCTTCAATTGATCGAATAAATTTACATCGAAACATACAAATAATGTAAGGTGAATCTTATCCATTCAGCCCTTTACGAAAAATAGGGTAGAAAAATCTGAATGACATCCGTCACGAGGGGCGATGATGAAGCATGGTGGTTAGAGGGATAGCTTCAATGGTCAGGGTTTGAATCTCGCTTGGGCACAATGTGGTGAGCTAACATCCGGCGTACTCACCGTTATTATAATGGAAATATTGCATGAAGTATAGCATACATTATTATAGTCAGACAATACTTTATATCATATTGTTTGAGCATTGTTCAGTTGCTATACAATTTTCAGCGTTTGGATTGGACCCACAAAGCAGTAATGGCAATATGACATACAGAAGCCTCACTACCAAGCAAAGCTGGTGGAGTGCCCAACGGGAGTGTTCCCATCAAGGGGGGAATCTTCATGTACCACCATCACAGATCATATCGGAACACGTCCTCAGACAGCTTCAAGTGAATGAACCCTATTGGGTTGGTGCAATAACATACCCAAACTGGATCTGGACAAGTACGTCGACTGATTATTCTGAAAAGAAAGAGTTCCCTGATCATGATCGCATTTAAAACACTGAATAGTTGTTAAAGCGTAAAACAGTTTTACATTGGCTTGTGGTGTTGCTTGAAAATGGTCAGTGGTTATGAAGGTTCTTAAAATTCTGCCGAAAATATTCTGTTTCTTTGTTATTGTTTCTACCACTGAGATGCGGTACCCTAATCGAACAAAACAAATTAAATCATAACACGCTGAGTTTTAATCAAACTGTAAAACCATATATGTCAAATCGCAATATTGATTATTTTGTTTTAAATTACACTCATCGTTCAAAATTTTATTATCTTGCTTTTAGAGCAAGTAGGGCATTCAATTTCAGGTATACAATCCTGACATAAATTCAAAACGATATACCTATATATGAAAGGAAACCTATGTCTAAAGGTTCTGTACTTCTGATGTTACTTAATACAGTCAATATGACTCTTCAGAGGACCATTCCCCACTGTACAGCTACATGGGGTACCGGCGACTGACGTGGACCATTACTAAGAACATTCTTGATGGCAATTCAGCTGTCACGTGTCATCAGAAATGTGGAGAGCAGCATCCAGTCTTAGGCCTGAGGGTGAGTTACTCAATAAATTCCTACATTCCAGGCTTCGAATGACGCCGCCTTTGCAGTGTCCAGCAATTTTACGCCATCAGATTTAGCAATATTCCAGCAATATAACGGCGGGGGACTTCGAGACTGACGACGTGTAGTATTATACAATTTGATATCACGAATAAGCCAGTTAGAAAAAAAATAAACCACGTGTTGTTAAGACATTTGTTAAGACCAGAAGGGCTCATTTGGAACCATTAATTATTTGACATGCACAATATATATTAATATATTCTTGATATTTTCATATTTCCTGTGAATGTGGTATATTTCATAAACACCTTAGTAGTAAAGGTATTTTCTTTAAATCCTACATCTTCCCCATTTTACACAATTACATACAGACGTTACTGTATGTATAGATGGGCGAGGTAAATGTATCCCAGGAATAATATAGATACGTATTGAGTACATTTGTACTAATTAGTTCAGGTCATATGTTATCGTCCACCGAAGCAATTTAGACAGGTCTTCACCAAAAGCAGTGATATATACTGGTGTGCACGCGTAACATTTACGTTGATTTAATCCACGGACTTCCTGTACTTGACTGGCACTACTGAAACCATTCGTAGCACAACGACCTTGGTATCTGTACAGCTTCGATGGTGGGGCATTATGAACACTTTGTGGGTCGGAAGCCCTGTATTGACCATCCTTGGTTATCATGTTTGTTTCGTGCGCCTGGCGTCGGGTGAAACAAATTTATGGCTCTTACTACCATATCGACAATAGCCTTCCAAACACACGGGGCTACAGAGAAATCATTACACAGATCACGTTTTTGCGTCACTGTGGTAAATGCCCATGAGTTAATGGCACATTTGTATTGTGTTATTGCATTACTAGTATGTTATTGCAGCAATGTCAAACCACAGTCAACCATACTTCTACATGTATATTTCATTAATATTGCAACAGATACTGTTTGGCATGGCTAGTCTGTCTCACACATTATTTCCCCTTCAACCCCGTTCTTTCTGTGCAGCAGAAGTACTGTATGAAGCATGTCTGGATTAAACCTCAGATTCAGCTCAAAAACTGTTTATATTCAGAGACTAAGCGTTTCTCATACGCTGGATCATGAGTGAAATGATTAATGTATAAAACCTTCATTGTTTAGCATTTAAGAGGATACTTATGCTTATTGTATTAATATAATGTTTGCATCATATCCCAAATTATTATACAGGTAACACAAGAATGACACAGATTATGACTTCATCTTTCAAGGCGTTTATCGAACCTCTATTACAGAAGTTCCAATCCATAGTCAGATCTGTCTTTACGACTTTTGAATACCACTTAACACTTAGTACACAGATGCTGTCAAAACGTGTTGTTTACCAGGATATTGGCGAAATTATTCTACAATTCCAATGACGTTGGATCTTGCAGGGAGACGAGTGCTATTGTTTCGGTAACAGGGTGAACAGTAATGATCTGACATCAAGGTCAGTATCTGAGGTGCGGTGTCCCGGGAACTATGATGAACTCTGCGGAAACGACAACGGGATGTCTGTATACAGAATGGGTAACAATATCATTAACTTCTTCCTACGAAAGCAACTTGAAACAAATTATCTATTCACATGCGATGTGGCAAGAAGGCATCCTTTGCACAAGTTATATTGCTTTAGTGATGTACTGTGTACCCAGTGAGCAGAAGTAATGAGATACAATCGATCATGCTCTTTTTACCAAGAGCATCATACGACTCTTGTCCAGAAGTTGTTTTCTAGGTTACAACATTCACGTTTTGTTTGTTGATTAACGCCGGGCTCAGCAACATTCCAGCTAAATGACGTTCTGTAAATAATGGGCCAGACAATCCAGTGATCAATATCATGAGCATCGATCGAGGCATTTGAGATACGATGACATGTCAGCCAAGTCAGTGAGTCTGACCCCCGATCCCATTAGTCGCCTCTTACAACACAACATGCAATGGCCTTCAAAGCGTGCAATGACAGACATGTAGAGAGCATGTCAAAGCTTCACGCACCAGTGACCTGAATGACTGACTGACTGAGTATGGTTTTACGCCGCTTTTAGCAATATTACAGCATTATCATGGTGGGGACACCAGAAACGGGCTTCACACATTGTACCCATGTGGGGATTCGAACCCGTGTGTTCGGTGTGACGAGCCAACGCTTTAACCACTAGGCTACCCCACCGCCCCGTGACCTGAATGATGTTCAAAGCAATTCCCTGTTTGGATCAGTACCACGTGTCAGCGTGTTCGTTCATTTAACACTTGCGTTTACGTGTGTTTATCACGAGCGCCACTGTTCTCGAAAACTTGGTATCATAACAGATCGTTACCGATTCTTTAACACCTGAATGTTAAATGATTGTTTCCTGAACAGAAAACGTCACGTTCGTGCCCCTCCCTACGAGTGAGTGCTGCTATGTTGGTGTGAGCAGAGATCCACCAACGTCTGGCAACACATTCCACATCCAATATCGCGGCATAACGTACTATCCGTACATCAAATCGGACAGCGCTTGTGATGCCAGACGCAGACTGTCAGCCTGTGAGGAGAACGCTCAGATAGCTTCAAGAAGTAAGACATTTTGTTATTAAAGCGTTATGTCATTATGTATGTGATAATGTTGGAGTGAGTGAGTGAGTTTATTTTTGCGCCGCTTTAAGCAATATTCCAGCAATATCACGGCAGTGGACACCAGAAGTGGGCTTCACACATTGTACCCATATGAGGAATCGAACCCGGGTCTTCGGCGTGACGAGTGAACGCTTTAACCACTAGGTTACTCCACCGCCCTGATAATGTTGGAAAGGGTAAATACATGCACATAGAAAGCTATGCACAGTAGGATGTACAACAGTTCACATATGATGGCTCCCCTGGTGATAAATAATTGTTCATTTACAACTGAAACACAACCATGAACCCAGCTAACACAACGTTTTCGCAACGTTGTGAGAAGGTTGTAGATTGGTAACGTCATGACACAACGTTGTCACAACGTTAGTATTACGTCATTTTATAACGTTATGTCACAACTTAATAACGTTGCAAATTTACGTTGAGGAAACATTATGCTTTCCGCTCCTCACATCCTTATTACAACGTTTCTTATAACTTGGTGTCACAGAGTTTTCCGTAAAACTTTTCGCTTTGAGATTCTTTCTTCACTATTCAGCTACAGCTTTAGAGAACACACGACCAAAACAACATGCAAATTGACGAATGTACTGTTCACGATTGGGAAAACTCTTCAACTATTAACGTTAAACAGGATGTTAAAACAACTTAAAATACGTTGGTATCAAATAACTTTACCTTGTGGCAACGTAAATGGGAGTCCACAGAATAACGTAACAACGAAAGCATAATGTCGTGACAACGTGAAATTGTTATCTGGGAAACAGGTTTTGTGTCTTAGTCTCCTGTTATGATGTATTCCCACTCAATATTGTAAATGTATAACTATCTGAGATTGAAAAACACGATCTTCGCACCAACCTTTTGGGTTACTGTACTTCTCTCGCAACAGCTTAGAAAAACGTTTAGCAGTGTGTACAATGGAATCCGAGAAGGGAAATTGTCGCGTTGTCGCATTGTCCCCCTCTCAAAAACATGCAAAGTGAGGCAAAATAAACCAAAGCGCGACAATGCGACAACGCGACAATGTCCCTTCCAGGATTCCATAGTGTACAGATACACGCCGTTGATCACATTGGTAATGTGCCTGCTTACAGGAATGTACTGCAAAGGTAGAGTATGCTTAAGGAATGTGTTCACATCATGGGAGGAATCGAACACAGAATGCTCGTTGATCAAAGTGACACCTGAGAACGCTGAAAACCTTACACAAGCCATGGCGTCGAGACGCCAGGAGACATACTGGGTCGGCCTGGAGCGAGAGTCGGTGAGGAAATGGATCAATGGTAAGTAAGATTCAGAAAATATGTTTTCGAAATATTGCGGCCAAGAATCTATAGGTTCAGAAATGTTACTAGATAACGTATACTATACACAATGGATATTGCAGATTCTAAATATCTTGCGACACATGGATAAAGTCAGCCATTATAGTAATGCATATTCATTCACGAGTACCATTCAAGTAGTCAATGCTAGGTAGGAGATATAGAGGAGAAACAATATTTAAGGGAACCCCTATTAATGTCAGCTATAACATTGAAATGAGCACATTTCTTTACATAGCATTTCTGAAAAAATACTTAATCTTAAATACTGTTCCAACGTATGTTCCTTTGTAGTATATATTACACGTCCAGCCCAAACTAAGGTGAAAACAGGATTTCTATTGTGATTTAGCTCCCTTGCCCTACGGGATATTGTACCGTGCACGTAAACAGTCGATACGTATTTGAGATACGTCGATATCCTCTTTATGTTAACAAAACACTGTCAGTAGTTTTTTAATAGTCAATTTGATATTTTTGGTATTTCAGGTAGTAACGTTACATTGCCGTCCGCCTATTCTGGTCGCTCTAGAAACTCTACCAAATGCCTTGCTATTGGCAAGACAACGACTACCGTTACTTCGACCTTTTTCTTTTGGACGGAATGTTCCCAACGCTACCTGTCAGTTTGTGAAAGTTGTGAGTACTTCAAGCATTTCATTCTGAAGACAAAATCACGTTTGTACGGTACTAATGGTTCCAACCACATCGTTATAAACGTTAATGCCTTTTGTTTCTCATCTAGTGTGTTATACACCAATAACATAGGTATTATCTTTCTCGGTATGAGTCATGCATTATCAACAGTTGACTGAAAATGTGTTTCAATTTTCACACCCTTTGCTACGTGTTTCACAACGACTATTTCTATAGTGTGGACGATAAGATCATTAAAACGAGTATAAGCATTATTTTTGTCTTTGACATTTTGAGTGATACACATAAGGAAGAGAGTTTTTTATGGATGTCAACTTCTTTGTTATGAGGAACAACGTGTCGGAGTATATCCTTCAGCATTATTTTATATCAAGCTTGGAAGCATTTGTGTTAGTATATGCTTGTTCATAGTACATATAAAATGCGTTTCACGACCCGTGAAGGACCGGGTTAGAATTTATCTTCGGCAACCCATGTTTGTCGTAAGAGACTAACTGGATTGGGTGGACAGACTCGCTGACTTGCTTGACACATGTCATCGTAATGATCGTATCCCAGTTGCGTACAGATCGATGTTCAAGCTGTTGATCCCTGGATTGTCTGGTCCAGACTCGATCATTTACAGACCCCCGCCATATAGCTGGAATACTGCTGAGTGCGGCATAAAACTACAGTCACTCACTCACTAAAGTAGAAAACGATGACCGAAAGAATGCGAACATTAATGCTAATACAGATTCGTTACCTGTTCGTAGTAAAATTAAGACCATCAACTGTGGCTCTCAGCACTATGATACCTACATCAGGTGCCACCTCAACGT
This sequence comes from Haliotis rubra, assembly GCF_003918875.1. Classification (NCBI taxonomy): domain Eukaryota; kingdom Metazoa; phylum Mollusca; class Gastropoda; order Lepetellida; family Haliotidae; genus Haliotis; species Haliotis rubra. Next base: position 49,510 of record NW_025767058.1, read on the forward strand.
CACCGCGTCACCATCCATCTTCAACATGTAACTCCACACTGCAGCCCCTGGGACTTGGCCATGCTGGACACGAATCTGAGAATATTGGTAATTATTGTATTTGGCGATCCAAGGTCGTCACTTTTTTGGCTTGTTACCATGGGATTATATGAACATACTCCTCAAATGACAAAAGGGTTTTATATTTATGTTTTATGGATTATGTTTTTTTATGTTATGTTTTATGTTTTATTTTTATTTTGGATTTTTGGTTTTATTGCATTTGCCGACACAAGATCGTGACTTTCTGGTTTATGTTACCATGGGGTATATGAACATACTCCTTAAATACCAAAAGGGTTTTCTGTTTTATGTTTTATTTATATGTTTTATTTTTATGTTTATGTCTTAATTCTATTTTAATGTTTATGTCTTAATTCTATTTTTATGTTTATGTCTTAATTCTATTTTTATGTTTAAGTCTTAATTCTATGTTTATGTTTTATGCACATACGTGGCACTCTACAATCCTGTTGACAGTTAGTATCACATTGAAATGTTTTGTATATCAAAGGAATCGATCCTAATGTAGGCTACCATACCTGTATTACTGATCTGACTCTCATGTATTGAAAATAGCGACATGTTACATGCACAATAAAACCCGATCACCTGGAGCCCAGATATCTGGAAAACTCACCTACAGGACGATATTTACCTTACGTTGAATTAATACCATGCGAAGCCCATTTCTCGTGTCCCCCGTCGTGGTATTGATGAAATATTGCTAAAAGCCGAGGATAACCTTACTCACTCACACCTGTATGTGTGAGACGTATATCATGATAATATTGCAAAGGTATATACGAGTACATGTCATAGCTAAAACATCTCACATATCTTACTGTAAGCTTCTTATGAGGTATTCTCTGAACGCAAACATATAATGTTAATGACAACTCGTAAACTGATCTGAAAGGTGTAGATTGTGTCTTTGTATATTTTATTTAAATCACATATACTAGTTGTTGCATCTATGTTCTTATAGGCATCTATTTCTAGCCATATCAGAATGGTGTAAAGTATTGTGGCTCCGAGACGTTACAATGTCATAATGAATTGTGGTATCCCTGTTTCGTTATATATGTTTGTTTTTTAATCACAGATAAATCAGATGAGTGAGGGTAAAGTTCAGCACTGCTTTAAACAGTTACCATGGCTGAGCACATATACGGTTCTGGTGAGCCGGCGTTCCCCAAACACCGGTTACTGTTCACCCTAAGGGATGCAACTCCGTCCAGTTTGAATTTGATGAAATTTTGTCTTTCAGGTGTCTACATCGGCGTTGTTGTTGGAAGTCTAGCGCTGCTGTCTGTCGTCGCGGTTCTGATATTCACATACAGGTAACTGCCTCTGTAGTGTAACACTGTTGTGGTCAGAACGTCCGCCCGGAGAGCGGATGGTCGCGGGTTTGATTCCCGGGCGCGTCATACCAAAATACCTTTAAATATGGTACTTCTTGTTCCCTGCCTGGCGCTCGGCATTAATGGGTGATACAAGGACTGGTTGGCTCGGAGTAGGATGTGTCTGAGTGGGGTATTCATGGTTAACTGCGGCATGGTATCTCAATAAGCTAGCACTATAAAACAAGCTTAAGTCTGGGCTAGTACAAGCAGCCACACATTCTCGCATGCACGTCGTCATATGAGCAAAATATTTTTAAGCACGACGTTAAAACCCAAATCACCTCACCTCACCTCACCTCACCTCACCTCACCTCACATACAGGTACAACAACTGAAGTATGATGATAGTAGTGCAGAGGTAAAAGGTAAATACCCGATGGCTTGATGGAGTAGAAAACACAAGTAAACTCCAAATAATTCTCCCTTTCAAATTGCTATACATCTCAAACGGAGATTAACTGGATGTTTGGCCACAGCTAAGTAAAGAATATAAACTGTTTTGTTTCCTTTTAAGTTGATCCCAACTGAATACTAGTACCTCCTGAAGACACAAAGTGTTATGAAAAATCAGAATATTTTTCTACTTAATATTTATATGAAACCTTTCATGAACCAGTTATAACTAGTCTGATTCAAACAGCAGTTCATTGGATCAACTCGCACATATGAAGTTTTGAACACATAATGAATCTGAGGTTGTGGCGTAGAGAAGAATGCCGTTTGTATGTATAATATACATTATTATGTATAGGAAATCAGTGTTAGGGTCTGTTGGTGTTGTAGCTACTGCTGCAAACAGAGTGACACGTTATGGCTAGATTACATCTATATCTGCAGTGTATGGAAAACCAGAATCAACTCACGTTTTCCAAATGTACGGTAAATCGTCGTGGGTCAATAAAAAATTGTATATAATTAATATTTTTTATTTTCGGTAATATGACATTAAAATGATTTCTTTCTTTTTTTAAGAATGAAGAGGTTGTGTTTCCAAGCTAAACTAACGCATTCAAACAACTACACTGTTAGCTTCGAGGCATCCGCAACCAAAGCCACATATGCTGCATCTACGGCGCCATCAGGAGACGACAATGGCGGCTACGAGGTTCCTGTGCCTTTAGACACAAGCAGTTGGGACTCGCCATATTACTCCGCAGTTCCTGTGGCAACAGTGAAACCAAACAGTCACATTTCACAAACAACATGGACGCATGACAGCAAGGATCCAAAACAGGACCGCAATTGTAACATTAACGTTGAAAGAGGCGGTTGCGATCAGCCAGCGAGTTCATCAGGCATTTTTCACAAAAAGTCGGACAAGGGCTGTTATGAAAATATAACGCCACAATCTTATGGAAAACAAGGAACAGCAAAGGACGTGGAGTCTACCGAGACAGGGAGACACTGTCAGCAAACGGCTGAAACACTTCGTGACGTTTCCGGTGTTAAGGGAGCGTACACGGTTGATGAAAGAGATGATGATGACAGCTGTATTTACCAGCTTGCTGGGGAAGTAGATCAGAGAGACGAAGACTGCATGTATAAACTAGCAAAGGAACAGAACAGTGACCAGAGCAGGCCAGATGTTCTTTATAACACCCTCGGACAAAGAGTTACGCCAAGTGCTCCAGAACAAAGTTCTCGTGTGAACGTTTATGATCGTGTGGCTACGTCTGCTGGAGATGGTTATGACTCGATGACCAGACAAGTTCCCTGTGAGATCAGTGACAACGTCTACAGTCATGCCATAGACGTTGACGTTGCTTTGAAACTGGATGGTGATGATGGATACGACAAAGCACGACGTCAACAACGACAGCCGCGGCCGGATGACTACAGCTATGCACACGTATTAGATTCAGACGATGGTTGTGGTGTGGATGGAGAGTGGGATGAAGATGACGATATTTATCAGGATATAGACGATATGGAACATCTTGACGTTGATGGCAGTACAAACATTACGCATGCTGGGCCCACTTACACCAACACTGGAGCATCTCATCTCACTGATACTGCCAGTGATGAAGATGCCCGTTACTACAATATACCTTTCACGGCACAAGTGGGGGGCCCTGTGCACTCTTCAAGTGTCACTGTAGTAGATGACGCCGTATACAGTAGAGAAGGGATGTCCGACGCTTGAAGTCCAAAACGTCCTGTCTGACCTAAGTAAAATCTGTATATTTGTTGATGTTTAACACCACACGAATAATCAATCCGAAACAGACAATGCAGTTGCTGATATGATCTAAATCACTATTTGATTTTTTTTAAATTCACACTTTAGCAATGCCTCCGAAAGATAATTCATAATACAGATTCAGTTCACTAAGTGACTGCTCATGTTGCTACAATGACTTACATTCTCAACTCCGGGTGTGTACAATCCTAACAAGCTTTTGAGTGAGTGAATGAATTTGGTTGTACGCTACTTGTAGCAATATTCCAGCAATATCACGGCAGGGGACACCAGAAATGGGCTTCACACATTGTACCCATGTGAGGAATCGAACCCAGGTCTTCGGTGTGATGAGCAAACGCTTGAACCACTAGGCTACCCCACTGCCCCTAAAGATGGAAAATTTCTGTTCACATCATCATCTCAACTACATGTCTATCTGGTTAATACCTGTGCAGTGCGTTGATCCTTATTGCAACCAAGCATAGAGCAAAAAAAGGCACATCACTTATTATTAGGTGGTCATTCAACTCTTTTTATCATCCAAAACTGTGTTCCACAGGAGATATCGCTTGTGTAAGATCATATGATATCTCCTAGGAGATATCGTTTTGACAATAGATTTTGTACAATGCCCTAACAATGCTATGACGTCATCATCAACTTGATGACGTCACAATGCTATGACATCACTGCACTGCAAGTCTAATGATAGTACAGTGTTGAGAGATGTACATTTTTTCAATAAAAACTAATGAAGAATGATTTTTGATGATAAATAGAATCTCACCCTCGTGTCTACTGATATCAATTATATCAACACTCATTGATAAAGGTAAAAATATCCTCGGCAAGCCTCGGATATTTGTAACTTTATCAACTCGTATTGATATAATTGATATCAGTAGGACACTTGGGTGAGGATTCTCTATTTATTACTCACACGTTGAAGATATCACTGTTTAATAATTTTACAATGTTATGACACATTGTCTAATAACATCACGTGGTGCCGTACGTATGACGTAAAACTGGTTTACAGTTATGACGTCACAATGCTAATACCTCTGTCACAATGGTATTAGACCTTCCTCGACTCGCGGAAAGCTGAGAGTCATCACACTCGTTGAATTCTTAGGAAAGAAGTACTTTGCTCGATATCATTTTGCTAATGTTGGGTGAGTAATAAATAAAATACTAAACTATGTCCCATGTCTTACCATATTTATGAAACTTGTGAATGGTATAAGTATCTAACTCGCTTTCGCTTGTTAGATACCAAACCATTCACTCGTTTCATAAATATGGTATTACAAGGGGACATCGTTTAGTATTCTCTATATATCAAACATTAAAGAAAGCTAACAGTTTCATTTATTGTCAGACAGTTGGTAGCCATCTTGGAGTTCATAATGAGAGACATCTTAAACTGAAGTCACCCCTATATTCATACAGAACAAATAAATGTGTGAATTAATGCCCTTTGCATGTTTGTGGTTTAACAGTGTAGTGGGTACAAGTCAAGCGTTTTAACAGTAGGATCAGCCTGACAAACCAGTGATAAATAGTAACATGTCATCCAAGAAAACTATGCAAAGCAATCAACCATGTCACGGGAACTGACTACCAGATTCATGTAGTTGATCTGACCAGCTGGAATATTGTCCAGTGTGGACTTAAACAACAGACAAACAAATTGACCGAAAGCATGAGCTATGATTTTCAGGATACTACAGCTCTTCCTCTTCAGACCCATGAAGATCCAGGTTAGAATTGATCTTCAGTAACCCATGGTTGTCGTAAGAGGCGAATAATTGTGTGTATTGATGCTCATGATGTTCATCACTAGATTGTCTGGTCCAGACTTGATTATTTACAGACCACCGCCATATGGCTGGAATATTGCTGAGTGTGGCATAAAACTAAACTCACTCACTCAATAACTTTTCCTCTTAGCTGTCTCCATAACGGGATACTTGGGATCAATTGTTCCCCAGATATCCCAGAGTTTAGCCCTCTCTAACTCTGTAGCCTGTATTGAACAATAGCCACATTACAGGATTTGTTTTGTTGGTTGTTGAACACAAAGAAGGATCTTCCAGGTCTGATGACAATCCATATGAAAACAAAAGTCTGTATGTATGAACTGAGACATTTTATTGACATGAAAATACCACAGATGTATTGATTCTGAATGTAAAAAGAGAGTTGACATGATTGTGGTGCTCTTCTCTGCTGGTAAACTCCATAACTTTACCAGCAATACAACTCCAGACTATATAGCTTCATGAAGTCGAGCAGATTAAAATTGTCTAAAACTTCTTGACATTAGTACCTAATCTTGAAAAGATAAATATGCTATCTCTCCAAATCTGGATATACTATAACCTTTTGATAATAGACAAAGGAAATGAAGAATTTGGGATATTTCATTTGGACGTCAAGTCTCCAAGACTATTATGATGGTCCTTATACTATTTTGCATAAAACTGTTAAAAACTTGTAAATGTAAGATGAGTCAAATATTTCGCACAAAAACATTAATGTAAAAGATTTTTAAAATCTCCTAAGTTAAATGAATACTCTACTGTTACTAAAATTTTGTAAAAGTTGTACACAGATAGATTAATGAAAAAACATAATCTATCAGTATTTGGTATTTGTAAAAACTCAAATTTCAGAAAAGAAATGAAAACAGTACCAGATGTAAGATGTTTCTTTAGAAGACTGACCACCTGCAGTCAATTAGAGATTATTTTACATTATAGATTTCAGTTCATGATATTCTCAATGACAAAGCTGAAAATGCAGACCACTGACTAAAGGCCCCAAAGTTTACTGACAACCGGCACATGATAACCCCCATCAGGATCTTTGTTATGGTAGCTTGCTTACGTCAAATGTGGAATTTGAGGCAAAACTACCTAATTTCCAATTGGTTTCAATAGTGTGTCCCTATCATGGACAATAGAATCATACTCATGGAGCATAAAGAATTTCCCATGACTTGACTTTCAAAGAATGACATCATTGGCCATGCATATTTAGCTCTGAAACATAGTAACAATAAATACGTAAAAGAGTATTCAAAAACTAAGGATGGAAATGTATAAATTGGCAAAACACAAAGTGACTTACACAAGCATCTTTTATTAATATATTAAATCTCTTGAATATTAGAAAGCACAATTAAAATACATAAAGTACTGAATAAATATAAATAACATAAAATAACACTTTCAGATGCATCAACATAACATACAATAAAACAAGGCTGAGAGATAGCCTCATTTCTTCTCTGCAGAGATGTCACTTGCTGTGTTCATTTCACACTGTGAGGCTTACTTGGTTGTAATGAAGCATATTCAATGACCATAAAAGTAAATATATAGCTATATTAGAATGTCTTCCCTTGTTCCCTGCCGTCAGTCTAAACAGTAAAACAGTTGGAGAAGAAAGTAAAGCTTCATTCTATATATTCAAGCAGATACGACTGTAATTCAATAAGATTACATAATTCTCATGTTGTGTGTTTGTGTACCTAATTTGACAAATGAGTAATTTTGAAGACAGTTTTCGTAATATTACTGAGGTCAATGAATACATCATTACAAGACTGGCTATCTCTTTGCACAAGTCAGACATAAGACAGTGGTTTTACAGGATGTTGTAAGAACATAAGGCAACTGAAGCCAAGCCCTTCTGTTGTCACAACGGTTTCTGTTTATCCTGATAACTTTAAGTTGTGAGGCATCTGTCTTAGAGCACAGCTAAATGCTTGAGTTCCACTTGCATGTATAAAATATACAATTAAGCAATTGGCACTTCCTTTCCACTTAACATTCGTTAAACAACATGAACAACCAAGGTATCTGTAAATCTCATGGTTGACAAGCACTGTTGTATAACTGTATAGTAGATTAGTCCAATTAAATCCTTATGTTGTACATAATGAATTGTTTGACTGTTGTACAATTAATCCTGCTGTTGTCTAAAGTGTATTATATATGTTGGTTAATGAAATACTATTAAGGGACCATTCACAATTTATGGCATTGGGGGGGGAGGGGTGTGTGTGTGTGTGTGTGTGAGAGAGAGAGAGAGAGAGAGAGTGATCATGATGATTTTATGGAGAAGCATGTACAATGGTATTGACCCCCTAAAATTTATGTACAAAGTAAGTGACCCCACTGCATGTCATGTACAAAATCAACCCCACCCCACCTCCATTCCCATCATTTTTTATAAAATTTATGACCCCCCCTACCTCCCCAGAACAAAATGGGTGACCCCCCTTAAAATCCTCTTCACCCTACTAGCCATGTATTATGAACAGTCCCTAATGTACTTCTTACAATACACTTTATGGAACATCAGTACATAACTGCACAACACCAGATACACACATGTATACAAGCATATCGTTGTGCCCTTACCATCATTAGTGACAACTAGCAGCAGAAGTTAGACATCATCATGAACTATGCATGACGCCTACAGAGCACAAGGCTTTCATTTCGTCTGAAGCAGCAGCACTGGATGCTCATCCCACAACCCTTCCTCTTAAAACATTTAAAAAGTTAAATACTACATACATACACGATGCATGTCATCATAAAATGTTTCGTCAACATATAAATTATAGTACTTATCACAGACAGCTATAGTTTGTACATGATATGAGTTTAACAACACTAACTCATATTCACACGTCCTAGACTGATAATATCATTTACAAATACAGAATGCTTTGTGTTTGGATGTTATGAAATGTTCTTGTTTGCTTGGAGGAACATCAAGAACTGAAAACACAAATGATACCAGAAAGAATACATCAAAATTATGTGAGTATTTAACATAGAAAGTATCGGAGCAGAATCTTTCCTGTAATTGTAACAACATTTTCCTTCTTAATAAATCTAAAAAATGTTGATAAATTGCAGTAGAAACCAAACGTAAATTGTTTGATACAGCTCAGGGAAGATTGGTGATAGTGACTCATTATATAATTTCTTCGTGACGTGATTTATTTTCCATGGACATGATGATCAAGGTTTCTGCATAAAGGACTCCATGACTCGTGACACAAGTGTAAATGTTAAAGTATAGTCCTGTATGCTGTTGGAGCTGGGTTACAGCTCTATCGTGGCAGCCATGAATGGACACAGACTTCAATCCTAAGTCACAGGACACAGACATTGAAACCATGTTGCAGGTCACAGGGGATAATCCAAAGTCGTTGGACACAGAAGTTGATCCTATGTCACAGGTCACAGAAGTTGATCGTAAGTCGCTGGACACAGACATTAGTCCTAAGACACAGGACACAGAAGTTGATCCTATGTCACAGGTCACAGAGCATAATCCAAAGTCGCTGGACACAGATGTTGATCCTATGTCACAGGTCACAGAAATTGATCCTAAGTCGCTGGACACAGACATTGGTCCTAAGACACAGGACACAGAAGTTGATCCTAAGTCACAGGACACAGAAGCATTACTAAGATGAATAAGATATGAATGGATATAGTTATACTATGTTATGACAGATATTATTATACAGGACAATCAAGGAACATACATGTCACCTAGTGGAGTATTGGTCAGTCAATGATATAGTTCAATGAGATCTTTCATGTTTATGAATTTGTACATGTTACCATCCTTTCATGATAGGTGAAAACAATTGATGAAACATTACTCTAATCAAAGAACATGTAGGAAAATACTATGTGAAACAAGTACCTGTGATTCTGGGAGTCATATCTTTACAAATGAGATGACACATCATAAGAAGAAAGTACAGTTACAGTGTATTGTTACAATTTCAGACATTTTAGATATGAAGTAAAAAGACAGTACCTGCTTCTCAAGTAACAGTTGTCATAACATTGGTGCTAATGACCAATCTTAACTAGTCATAAACAATGGAGTGCAAAGCATGCACATTTCTATATTCTACAAAAACAGAAATGACATCCCTTTTCGTAAAGGAACATTACAATGAGTTTTAGGCAAGAACAAGAATTTTATACATGTTTATTTCAGATTTACGAGTATTTGATATATTTCATACTGGGTGGGAAAGTGTACAACTGAATAAAATTATATACATATCATGGAAATAGGTTTTGATTTTCACAACTTTGAAAGTGGTAGGAAAATGCTTCATGCTTACTTTTGATATAGAGAAGAAGGTAAAAGAAGTTTCATGACATATCCCTTCAGAGTGGCAAGAACTGATCTTTGATCTTTTAAACAAAATGTTTCATACTTTAATAGCAAAAGTTGGGCTCTCCAAATGACCAAAATGAAGAAACTCAAAATGATAAATGCTATAAAGATTTAAAATTCAGTCTGAGTAATAGCTATTGATTCTTCCACATAATATATATTTATCAGACTACAAAGTAAATACACTGATGTAAAAGTACTCCTCTACTGTGTTGAGTGAGTGAGTAAGTTTAGTTTTACGCCACACTCAGCAATATTCCAGCTATATGGCAGCGGTCTGTAAATAATCACATGTGGACCAGACAATCCAGTGTTCAACATCATAAGCATCGATCTACACAATTGGGATACGATGACATGTGTCAACCAAGTCAGCGAGCCTGACCACCTGATCCCATTAGTCGCCTATTACCACAAGCATGGGTTACTGAAGATCAATTCTAACCCAGATCTTCACGGGTCTCACACAGAAAGAAATCAGAAAAGCAACAGCTACTGCATACTTGTTATGATCATGATCCTAGAAAGGTTTTCAATGTGTGGGATGTTGATCTGTTCCTCACAACATCAACTGTGTTATACCAGTATACTTGCACATGTTCAACAACGACTCTAGTTTACATCAAAGCTTGCACAGATCAACATACATGTCAGGGATAAATGATATAACATAAACAAATCTAAATTGTGTATAAAATACAGAGGTAATGTTTTTTTCTGAGCAAATATCTACATGGTAATAATGTATAGATATTATGTACAGGTCTCAAGTAGTAACTTCTACACAAATTAACAAACAGCACAGTATTGCTGGAAGCTTTCACTTACGAATTGGGGTCATTTTAAAGGCTAAAACACCTTTCTCATCCAGTCTAAGTAAACCTAGACTCAGTATTATTCGTTACACTGCCCTACTGAGACTAACAAACCCTAGTAGAAGGTCACATCAGCTAACCTTTGAGCGACCCATGACCATCCAATCAAACGAGAGACACCCGAACAGATTTAAACAATCAGACAACGGCTACTATTTAGGGTTCAGCATGAAATACGGTTCCCTTTCAAAATCACCAATGACTAGTTTATCTTTTCAATTCTTTCAGAATTCAGTTTGAGTTTCTGTGTGAAGTGTTTTTCATTTCCCTTCCCGATCCTTGACACTGATCTCTCAACAAATGAAAATCTGCATAAAACACAGATATTTAACCTAAATATACACGTGGTTAGGGTTTTCTAATGACATGGTTTCTATTAGCTTATATTTCCACAAGATGACATAATGGAATATTGACAAAAAATGTTGTTTTCAGCGACTGTTTCCTCACTTCACTAATTGTGCATAATGGTTTCCTCCTCCGATCGTGCAGAAAATACCATTAGGAATCATTCAAGTGCAAACATTTTCAAGTTAAAGGTTCAAACGTTAATTTGGTAAGCTGTGTTCTGATTGGTCAACTCAAAAGATTAGCTGATGTGACCTTCTACTGGGGTTTGTTAGACCCAATATAGCAGTGTAACAAATAATACTGAGCCTAAGTTTACTTAGACTGCATTCTTATCTGTCTTTTAACAATGGCTTTGAGAAAATAAAGTTTCTGAAGTCCTGTATGTCTCAATTCCAGCATTACTGTTTGTGAAGGTTTGTATGTCTGAGATAAATTTCACTACAACATGAATGATAATGCTGTTGAAAAGACTGATGCTTGTTAAGTGTGACACACATCCTGGTATAAGTCCACTCTGTGTGACCTCAGTCCTGTACATGATTTATAGGCGTACAGAAATGGACTGTACATATGGATATATATGAGTTTGCACAGGTTAAGGTCTCCGAAATGGCATACAGAATTGACCTCCACAAGTTATGTCAAGTATGTGTCATTCAAGAATACAAGTTTAACACCGGCTGACGCCTCATTGTTGTAGAGAATGTTATAAAGAGATGGATGTTGTTTCACAATATAACATGCAGCAAACTGTACAGACCAACATGATATCTCAGGTTTCAGATTAGTGCATAACAGAAGTAATCAGTAACAAGTTTCATGTTTTGTGACAAACCAAACAGAATAGTAACTTGTCTGTCTGCAAATCTCATTAAGGTCAATTGAATTAAACTCTCAAAGTTTCTTAGCTAAACTGACCGTTGTCCAGTTGCAATCCGAACTGCTTCCGCAGCTATTAGGTCATTACCTGCCAAACTGGCCGAGATGAACCAACTTAAAAGAAAGGTTACAGATGCTGAGAGAGTACTTTTGAAATACTTATAAATAAAAAACTTTATTACCATGATGTATGATATAGGAATTTTTGGTGGTACTGAATATGAAGTAACATCTGGAATCTTGATTTGATTGAAGAAGTCAAGTTATGATATGTGATGATGGTAAAAACTGGCGTTTGATCACCTCACAAATGATTTTTAGGATGATCTGATATTGCTTTATACTGATCAAAGTCAGCTTCTTGTTTCACATTATTACACAACCATATTGAGGTATTCTTTGGAGATCACATGTAATAATTACTTATTAGGCAGCTTTTCTGGTAGAAATATTAATAGTGTATTTCTTGAATACACATAGACTCTTTGAAATTGGTAAGCATAGGAAATATATGTTTGGAATTTCCTACATCAGGGTCTCAACCCAAGAAAGTTCTAGAATTTTCACTTTAAAAGAAAGTGTAATCCCAAACATGATATTTGTTACAATGTATTTCATGATCAACAACGATCATTAAGAAATCATTAATATCTAACAAAATAATAAACATATAACATATATTATATGTGTTTTTCAAAAACACCAGTTTCAAATGCTGCTCTTCTTTGAACGGAAAGTGATATTTCTAAATCGATAGACCTAATGCTGCTTTTATCAAAGTAGATGTTCATTTGAAAGACATGATTTGACTTTCATTGGAAGGATTGGACTAAAATACACTGAAAAGATCTAGCGAAAGCTTCAACAAATGTTGTCTTATCTGAGTGGCAACGTCATGTTTGGCCAGCATTAAACAGATGACATAGTTACTGTTGATGATTGTCTATAAAGGAATGGACCAAACCAAAAGCACAATAATTGGTATTTCAGTTCTATTATGGTGCCAACTGGGACACTGTGCCATTGTGGTATCAGCCTGACAACTGATGGTGATGGTGGTAGTTTTCCTGAAACTTTGTTTCAACTGTTTCTAAGAGAAGCAGTTACAGTACGTTATGATAAACAGCCTGTTTTTGTGTGCCTTTCACAACAGTTGGGTTTGTTTTCAATATACTATAGTCTGTTTGCAGTGAAAACGTACCGATGAATTTAACTTTAAGCAAAAAGTAAATCACATAAAGTGAAATTAAGATTGCGAATCCTCATAATTTTACCATGCCAACTGAACATTTAAGTCTCAGAAATTTGCTTAACTTAGGTTGAAAGTTGTTTAACAAACGATCATAGTTTCAAAATGCTATTATTGGTTTCTATTACAAGGGGGTAAGCGCAGCAGTTGGAACAGTGAAACAAATGCACGTGCGGTGCGTGATGAGTGTTAACTTAGACTATCGTAGAAACCAACCCTTCTTGTCCTGGGGGTTTCATTTAATGTGCATACCCCCTTGTAATACAAACCAATAATAGCGATTTGAAACTATGGTCATTTGTTAACCAACTTTTATCCTATGTGGAATAAAAATCTGAGATTTTAATTTTCAATTGGCAAGGTAAAGTTATGAGGATTCCCAATCTGAATTTCACTTTATTTGATTTACTTTTTTGTTTAAAGTAAAATTCATCGTTGCGTTTTCACTGCAAACAGACCATAAAGGACTTGGTTTCCCATTTCTTCTATGAAGTAGGTCTTTGCTGTGACAGGAGGATGAGGGGCCTGATGCGTGTTCCCCATTCTTTCAGTAAAAGTAACAGTTATACAAGTCTGGTTCAAAATGTGTATCCCTTATACCCTGGCAAATGAGATCTTGGTATGCCTGTATGTCTTTGTACAGAGCAAAGAGCATATCTGTTGTGTTTTGTCATCAAGTCAAGGTGATAGAAACATAATTCCTTATGATACTGACTCATAATGAAATCCATCCTACTGGAAGGTAAGAGATGCTGTTCCCATTTCTGCTGTACAGGCAATGAGTAGATCTGTTACATGTTGTCACATCCATCGAGTACACCTGATCCTCATAAATACAGTGACGTTTTCAAAATTCAGAGGTCATCCGTTCCTTTCTGAAATGTAACTGATGGAACACCTTATCTGCCTCCTGCAAGCTATAGAGGTTCCTCTTCATGTCCTCTGTGACCAGAGCCAGAATGCAGTAGATACATGTCATATTTATCTGAGCATCTGTATCAACAACAGCACCTTCTCACAGCATCCACACTTCCCCAGGACACACAAGAAGAAGGCAATATATACCTAATACAATCATATGAATATCTGAAAATTTTGCTGTTCATATTCCACATCTTTCCTTGGACACTAGAAAAGCACTGATTTGAATGACATCTTCTTTCTTGATGACGTTAGTTTCATAATGATCACAGAAGGTAACAAGAGTATCCATTTGGAAGTCCTGCTGCTGGTTAGGTATCTCTATAGTTGCCAGAGAGTACCCTACCCCATTCAGAAAGTATATTCTGGGTTTGAAGACACTACCATTTCAGGGGTTCCTTTCATATTCAGAAGTCATGTTCTTGCTCAGAAAGAGAGATCATTAATGTTAGATCTCGAATGTCAGTGTCTACTATATTCACTTAAACATCCCTTGGAAGTATATTTCGTATCATCTGCCTCCTTGTTCATCACTTAGGGCAGACCTGGAGTTGTTCTAAAGTCTAATGATGATGATATTGATGAAGATGGCGATGACAACAATGATGATGGTCATGATGATAACTGTAATATCCTTTACATCTACGTCCTTTTAACAAAGGCTGTGCAGTGGAAACAGTGTAGTCGTCGGAAAACATTCATCCGTCTTTTTCTGAAATACATTTGTCCATCGTCTATCCAGCGTTTATCAGGAGAAATGGAAGGAAACAGTCTCTGATTAGGTAAGACAGCCTCCCTGGTACCCTGTAACATCTACTGGATCATGTTCACACTCAGACTTGCACATACCCAAACTTGAACTAAACCATCCCAAAGCCTTGATTGCCTTCATTGATGGCAAGGAGCAGTGATCGGTGGAAGTTTTCAATACTGTCGTAGTCAGGCAAACATAGCTGGTTGAAACTGACAACAGAAAACAGAAAACAAGTTTCAATTAATTCAAACTGCAACTTCAATGAATAGAAATTCAAAAAGGACCATTCACACAGGTGGTATGTACACTTGAAACAACAATCTATTTAGACATGAACACAAAAGTGTATGTATCTATAAAATAAGTCTGATACACCTGACATTTCCCATTGTAAACAGTTTATTGCACTGATGGCAAGATAAGAGATGATCAAACAACCAATCATTGGATACAATCACACGATGGAATGTACATTAGAAACAAAAACCCATTTAGACATCAACACTAGTGTATCTAGAACTAGTCTGTTACATCTAACATCTTCTATTCACAGAAATAATCACTGGTCATGCATTTGAAGTGAGTGAGTGAGTTTAGTTTTACGCTGCACTCAGCAATATTCCAGCTATATGGCGGCGGTCTGTAAATAATCCAGTCTGGACCAGACATCATGCATTTGAAGGACTATGGTATTACAAATGGCTGCCAAGACACCTGGATAATATTTAGGTACTTCTATATTTATCTAAAACATCCTTGTATCTTAAACCATTAAGGCAATATGACAATGAGTGAATTCTCCAATTGTTATCTCCAATCTTCACAGGTCAGTTCTTATGGGAAAGCTACTTAGGCCCTGCCCTGGAATTTCAATGTGCAATGTAACAGATATCAAGAAAGAGGTAAGTTCAGCTAGTAGAGCTGTCACCCACCATGTGTGTGCTGTTGGAAGTGTGTTGTAGGTGGGGGAGGAGCTCAGCTGGATATTGGGGTTGAGTTCTCCAAAACCTCCAGGGGGTAGCTGGGAACAGCCTGTTGTGAACTGCAATAGCCTTGCCATCTGCTCCTCTGTGAAACTTGCGACGATTGTCCAGAACCACTCCAGCACCTGAATAGAATGACCAGAGTGACATCAGAGGTGCCAGTATCTCCAGGGGAGTTAAAATATAAGCTGGAAGATGAAAGCAATGTTTCTTATGAGAAGAAATAACAGTAAACCCTTGATGGGAAATGTGTTGTACAGTGACCTTGACTTTTCTCCTGATAAATGTCAAGTGAACATCTCAGAACTAGAACATGAAGCCCTCAGCAGGTGCTACTACAAAGCACCATCTGAACAGTTGTTCTGAGGCTCCAAAAAACAAATGTACCTTGGTGAATGCTGGACTTACTCCCACCACAGTATGTCGTAGCTTGAAGTCGGCAATACTGTAGTTACCTGTACCACACATCAGCAACTGAAACACATCAATGTATTGTCATCCGGGGTATTCCAGGGGACTGTGAATTTGTAGCAATTGCATGCAGGAATTTACCTGGGTCTGTCTACTCCCAGGCTCAAAGGATTCTCAGTTCTAATTCTGCTGCCCAAGTCATGAACATGGGGTCCTAGGCTTACAGCTTGTAGAACTCTTCACTTGGTTTCCAAGAACTGCACTGATGTTATTACATGTTATTACATCAGTTCAGTTCTTGGACACCAAGTAATATTTCACTGCATACATTCAGAAGCTTTAAGTTTAAGGATACTCTAGATGGGGAGTTCAATGTCAGACCGAAGAAAACCAACACTGAACTTTGAGTGAATGTCCTAATTGAATAGGAATGCCAATTATATTTGTCATGCATTCTATTTCTATTTTAGTTGATATAAACTACTAAATCTTTCTGCACCTGTAAGAAGTTGTAATTTGCATCCATTAAGAATTTGCTTTTAAACCTTTTAGCAAAATGCTTTGCTTCATAACTAGGAACACAACTTCATGAATCTACCATTCCAAGTGTGCCAATTAGTCTGTTTCCAGATGAAATTGTAAATGCTTTTCGTGTTCTATCTCAAAAACTGATAAAAGAAACGTGTTCATGTAAATCACCTGTTTACTTCCACATTCAAGTTACTAACAACTGATAACACTTAAGACCAAAATTCAATGTCACCTCAAGTTCATTTTCATCAAAGATGCTGAGCAAGTTGTCTGGGATGAGCTCATTGAGCCCTTTCAGGAATGCATCCACCGCTTCCTTGACCGCACCGGTCAGCCGGAACTGGGCCAGCAGGTCAAGATACCGAAGCTTGTTCTTGTTGGTCACCTTAACACGGCTGCCACTTGGCACCAGGTCAACTGTCTGCAACAACAGATCAAAACAATGATAAAGTTGACACAACACTAAAGATATTCATAAGAAATCTCTGATGAAAGCCGAGTCAATTGTACAATTTAAGCTTCATCATGAGCGTTTGTCTCAGAACATCTATCACATAGTGATCATACCAGGTGTTGAAGAAAATGTGATTGTATCACAAACACATGCAAAAGAAAGTCAAGTCAAGTTTTGTTCACCAGAAAAAAAACATGGATCATATTGAGAAGTGTATTTGGATTTGAATAATTTTGGAAATGTCCTCCACATGCCCAGTACAAGACCTTTTGGAAGTCTTTCCGTCACTGTACTGTCACATGATGGCATGACGGAGAAAGCATGATAAATTCAACAATTTTCCAAGGTCACTTTTAACACAGCCCCCTCAAGGTACCGAGTCCACTGTCTACACTATCAGATCAATTGAATGATGCCATTTTTAATACCAGGTTATTAGAGAAGCGGTAATAAAACACTGTACATGTTCACTTTAACATGGCTACCACAAGGTACCGGGTACACTGCCTGCAACATCAGATCGCTAATAATACTACTTTACTGTTGTATAGACTGTGAGAGGTGCAACCACAATTGGATACGCTGGCATTCTTAGCTTAAAATTGTAATGCATCAAACATTTGATACAAGTTTACTCAGACTGAGAAACATTCAGATGTCTAGCTGTTGTAGTGTATAGGACAATGAGTGAGTTTAGTTTTATGCCACACTCAGCAATATTCCAGCTATATGGCGGCGGTCTGTAAATAAAGTCTGGACCTGACAATCCAGTGGTCAATAGCATGAGCATCAATCTACGCAATTGGGATATGATGACATGTGTCAACCAAGTCAGCGAGCCTGACCACTCGATCCCGTTAGTCGCCTCTTACGACAAGTATGGGTTACTGAAGGTCTGTTCTAACCCAGATCTTCATGGGTCTGTACAGGACAGAGCTATATGTTAAAGCATCCTTCAGACTCCCCCCAGCCTCCTCACCCTGACCAGCTGGCCTTGTGCTGAGTACTCCTCCTCACAGAAGGTCAGGTCCATGTCGTTGATGTCGTGCTCCTCTATGTACTGGATCTTCGTCTTGAACAACTCAGGGTCGTCTGTTTCAAAGTACTGGAAAGGTAAGAAGTAATGGTAAGAGTAGTCCAGTGTTTAACTACCAAATAATATCATAACAATGATTATCCAAATGTACGGGGAATAGTGCTGCAAAAAATAATAATAATTTGCTCTCACAGAAAGTAAAACACACAAAGTTTGCTAAGGTTCTAATGTTTGTGTTCTGCCGCAGAGAATGGAAAATTATCCAAAATTATCTCCAACAAAAATCCCAGTCCCTCCAGCCTCAGTCCAAGTCACACTCACCACAGCACATTATCCAAAAATTCTTGAATTGTGGATCCTGAACTGACCTTGTAGTTGACCCTGAGGCCGATGAGCTGAGCCAGAAATGAGCGTGAGAACCTGGCCTTGACCAGCTGTCTGTAAGGTCGACCTAGCGATGACTCATAAAGGCACTTGCCCACCACCTTCCCAGCAAACTCATAGTATTTGAGTTTCCGATCTGTTTGCCTCTTAGGGTTAGGATGAACCTGAATCAGTTGCAGAATCACAATACAGTGTTCACGAATGGTGTTACAATGTTACATAAGATTTATAAACAGCAAACAAGGGTCACATGTCACATATAACAGTCATTGTGAAATATACAGTCAGACACTGGGACCGGCGGCTTGTTGACTTACATCAGACCGTTGGTGAATCTGCCGGATTTGTCAGAGGGTCAGACGCTATTCATGAACACTGACAATAACAGTAATTATCAACAAAACCCAAACAACCGCAATCTTTATCAGTAGCTCAACTATAACATTTAGTATTCTTTGCAGAAAGAAAATTCCATTTTGACATATTCAGGTCATGTAATACTTGGGATCATCCAGAATGTTGGCATGACTTGATGATGACCTATAACTGGATAGATCAAACTGCAGCAAAGGTACTACTTCCCTAACCAGAAACAACAGATGTAAACTCACAAGTCCCTGAGTGTCATCTGTGAACCTTGTGAAGAGACCAGCACCACTGGGGTCAAACAGTTCTGTACAAAGAAGCTCAAACCATTCCCTCCGCAACCCACCCCAGTCCAGGCCTGTAAAACACATAATCATAGATTGTAAGTGACACTGGTTTAAAGAACACTGTGTCACCAGGAGGCATAAGAATATTTTAAGCTGTACTTTTTATGGGTTCTTTCCGGCATTATGTTTGCATCAGAATGAGATTGCTGTTCTCCACCCAAAACATTCACCCTGCTTACCTTCTTCTCCAATGAAGTTTATTTCAAACCGCTTACACCAGTCACTGAGATCAAAATGTTTTGTTGCCTTGTATGACTGGAAGAGAAACAAACAAGATCACAAGACGTCATAGTGTTGTAGAGCCCATTTACATGTTGACCACTGAGGCTGTAGGCCTATTACTTTGAGAATATCCTCAGATCTACGTCAGCAAAATTTGAGCAGTCACAAACATTCAGCTGGTACTCTGCTGATGATACATGCTAGGGTTGACCAGGATTAACAATGTCACTGGTTTCAGGTGTGGAGCCAGGAAGCAGCAGATATTAACCAAAGGGAGACAAGATATTTGACCACTATTTTTCATCCTAGAACTGTTGTCCTTACTGTCTGCCTGATGATGTACAATACCCAAAAATTGATTTGAACCTCGTTTGATGTATCTACCCATGTTGGACATGTACATACAGATGGTTGACTATTTGATGACCCTGTTTCTCCCAGGATAAGCATCTGTGAAACCTTCCAAGGTTTGTGGCCTCAGGGCATCTTGATCCTATTGCAGTGTTTATAACTCCCAAAATTCCAAGCCAGACAGCCGGACTGGTAACTTTAAAAAATTACCAGTCTGGATACAAACTTGCCTGTCCGGTTTTCAACAATAAAAAAACAAAATAAAATCAAGTTTCTGAATACTTTACGGCATGTATTGTAACGTTACAGCTAAGCTACATGGCCTGGTTTAGAAACTAGAAATCTTTTGCATTTTCTGCCTCACAATCAAGATCAGAGAAATATCTAACAGACCACCGGGTCCGAGATGAAAATAGACCGTTCCCGGACGGTCGGGTAGGCGGAATTTTAAACGCTGCCTATTGTTTGGTGTTTTAAACTGCAGTTAACAACATTCCTGATGTATCATACCTAATACCCAAAACCAGTGGTTGACATTATGAGCACAAGCCCATGCTGTCCTGGTCTGTAGATATGCAATCATTCAAGCCACTAAACCCCACCAACTAATACAGGTTAGCACCTTCTGACGACAAACAGAAGTCTGGGGCCCATTCTTATCCTGGTCCTCTTTCTAATTAGTCCTTGTAACAGATAAGTTGTAACGGTTATCCATGTTACCAGGAATCCACATTGGGCAATATGCAAATATACTCACACTATGTAAGAGTCTTGACCTGTCTATCTTTATAGGGAGACAAGCATGAAGACGCTTATTGTGCAGCTGTCGAACTTCATGATTAAAGAATGTCTGCTTGTCCAGAAACGTCTCTGATCCACCTAGCAAAGACATTGTACAATATTCAGACAGGTGTAGAACACCATTCAGAAATAGTCCAGTTTTACCAGCCTGTAGTTAACCTGGCCATGAATTACTAAAATGAAAAAGGAGAAGTGAAGATCATATGATGGAAGTCTTCATAGACCAACAGCATTTCAGTACCATAATCTTGCACTAGCTCCTAAAGGTTAAAATCCCCAACAAATTGGAATTGAATGAAGCGAACATAAAATGTAAATAGAGACCCCCCCCATTTCTTGTCTCAGTCAAGCAGGGGATTCATGAAATACAGTTCCCCTTGTCCATCCAACTGCTATTAAAAACATCTCTAAGATTGAATGTCTTTGTAGGAATGACCATGAAATGCTTTTGCTTTAAACCTAAATACATGACTTACTTCATCATCCTTACTGAATACATCACTACAAAATATCCTGCCTTACATCCATGATGTTCATGTCCCCAAATTCCTACAGATGAAGACAGTGTGTTCCTTTCTTTACAAATACACCGTAAGCATGTACTTCAAGCTTTCCTGCTTCATGTGTCCGCCTGACATTTTCTAAGCATTTGAATGAAAATCAGAAAATTACTATAATCTGGCTTTAGGTACATGAGATGCAAGGTGATGACGTACCTATATTTTTCAGCAGATAATTAGTGAACGTTGCTGCAATGATGTTCCTGTCCTTGGCAACCAGGACAATGGGAGGCTGAGCGCCATCATCTATAGTAAACACCGGCGCCTCATACTGGTTATTGAAACCGTTGAAGTAGAACTGGAAATATAGGGAACATTCATCAAAATGTGAAATAAATGTGATATCAGAAATCAGAAATCTGTGAGCAAATACTGCTTAATTTGACAAAAGTTTCAGGATCAAAAGGCTGCCATAACTTAACCTCAGAAATCAGATTTTAAACAGAACAAACCAACTAATTAAACACAAAATTCTGTAGCTCACCTGATAGATTCTAGAATTTCATATTCTGTACAAAAGCATATACAAAAGAAATAATGGACGTCATATCACCCTGTTCACATATAACACTGATGGATGCTTAACTGGATATGTAGCCATGTTTGAGAATGACTGAAAATGTTCTATCAAATTTCAGAAATGCCATTGCTTGGATAACCACAACAGTTTTGCTACAGATACTTCAGAGATGTAGAACCAGACAAAGACACATGTGAAGGTCAAAAGACTGAAGACTTAAGACCAAAATACTCATTTCATGTTACATAAAGAAATGGCTGAGTAATGTTTAACTTTCTTTGAGCATGATAAGGAAAGCTGTGATGATCAGTTTCATTAACTTTGAGATGTCAAAGAGCTGTTAAAAAAGTAACAGAGATATGACATAACTTGACTTGCCATGACAAGTGTGCTATGACATAACTTCACTTGCAATCAGGTCAGCTGAAAATGTTGATAAATTTGTGAAATGTTGAGTGAGCATAATCTTGGCATTATTGAAGGCAAAGTTGTTCTTGTGACCTAATGGCCTTTGCCTGATCCATTTTAACTTACAAGAGGAACACACCTAATAACATTCTTACCTTAGTTGATGGGCAGACCCTGAAGGCGTATAGCTTTTTGCCAATGATTTTCAAATAAAACTCCTTAAGTGTTAATTGCTGAAATACAGAAAATAAACAATAAATAAGCAGCAGCAGGACAAGAGTTGTCAAAACAGACAACTACCTGTGACTGCTCAATATTGCTTTTAACATTATGGCACCAGTTCATTCCACACATAATTCTGAAGAATTAGAGAGAAAGAAGGTGATTAAATTTATGTATTCATGAGACATTTGAGCATTAATGAGAGCTCCAATAACAAATGAATTTCTCACCAGTGTTATTCTTGTTCTATTTAGTTCAGTTAATATAGCATTTAAGCTAAATCTTTTCTCTTGGCAAATGTCTACCTCACACAACCAAACAAATTTCAATCAAGGTTAGCACAAGCTTATATTAACCTCTTTAAAATCAAGCCAAATATATGCTCTGGGGTTTGTAAGAAGGATTAGATCAGCTAAAATGAATGTTTGACAGTAAAATTTCAACTCTCAATTAATTTGTAGTGGAACATGGTTGTCATACCTTTGGTGATATACAGACATAGACCTTTTTAGGCTTGTCTAGCTTTTCGTGGTTGCAGGATATGAGACGAGCTTCATACCACATGTTGTGACTCTTCTTTGCCAGGTTTTTGTGAACATGTGTTGTCTCCTCATCTGGGCACAGAAAATATGTCCAACTGACAATTGCACCTGACAGATTAACCTACAGTTCATTGGTTCTCATAAAAAGCTGTTCTTATTCTTACACTGTGCATTTACAAACCAAGTATTTCTTGTTCTATTGAGGCAAAATAAACATGACAAAAAATCAAACCGATAATTGTATCCTTCAAAATGATTATGAAGTATGTTCACCCCTACTTTGTACAGTATTTCAGTTGTAGCATGACATGGCAGGTACGTCCATAGACACTGGTATGATATATAACACACAAGCTCTGGTATAGTGTTGACAAAGCAAGAACATTGAGTCAACTCTGGGATTCAAACCTATGTTCTGGAATGAGGTGCGATGAGGTGAAATTGGGTTTTACGTCGTGCTTGAGAATATTTCGCTCATATGACGACGTGCATGCGTGTGTATGTGTATGTGCGGCTGCTTGTACTAGCCCAGACTGAAGCTGGTTTTATAGTGCTAGCCCACTGAGATACCATGCCGCAGTGAAGCATGAATACCCCACTCGGACACATTATACTGACTCCGAGCCGACCAGTCCTTGTTGTACCCATTAATGCCGAGCGCCAGGCAGGGACCAACAAGTACCATATTTTAACGTCTTTTGGTTTGAGGCGGTCAGGGATCGAACCCGCGACCTTCCGCTCTCCGGGCGGATGCTCTAACCACTATACCACGGAGGTGGTGTTCTGGAATGAAGCAATGAAACACCACTGCATGGTCAATCACAACAGGAAAATTGTTTGATTGGCATTCTAGAAGTTGGTGGGTCAATAACAAAGGTTACAACTTCAGGGATAACAACCTCTTGTTTATTGCACAGAGTGATATTTCGGTAAGGATTCTTACAGCAGTATCAATCTCATCAGGGCTCGATTTAGTGCTTTGTTACTTGCAATGGTGCAACCCAATATTACAAAATGCAACCTAGTTATTAGTCTAATTTGACCCAGATGCAAATAAATTTTTGAGACTTCAGCTGGAAAACAGGATGATGAGGAACTGACTTGTAGGAGTGACTCTGATGACTGTATGAGCAGTGACTGAAGGACTTACTGTTCATGAAATTTTAGGAAGTAAGATAACTAATCTTATCAGTCACAGATTTCTTTTGTTATAATGTTCTAAACTATCATTACCAAAACTCAAGCATCATATTTTATACAAGATTTTATATTGAGCAGCAGGTGCAACCTGTTTTTATCTGATGCAACAAGGTTTCTACTTAAGGTTGCACTGGGTGCAATTAGGTTTCATTTCTTTAAATCGAGCCCTGCTCATGTTTATACACAACAGGCATAAACAGTTACGGAAATCTGTCAACGTTAGGAGATAATCTTGTGATGAAAGGGAGTATGAGATACTTACAATTTAAAACTAAAATATTGAATTCTCCATTTTTTAACTTGACATCTCCATATGATACAGTTGCTTGGTAACAACCAGCTTTCTCCATTGTAATATGCATAGTAAGTCGCTTCTCGTTGGGGTCGTATATTATTTGGGTTGCTGGAACATATTTGACATGGCTCCCAGCCTAAAACATAAAAAGAGAGTAATGGTGAAATCAATATTGTCTAAGATACACTTTAAACAGAGAAAATATCTGGCATCTAAACATTACCTCAATCAGTGCAGGGGCCATAGTTGGCTGCTTGGTGAGTTGAGAACATGTGACAGAATGGATAAGTGACGAGGATGGTTGTGACTGAATGGATGACTGTGTATATATAAGTAAGGGGTGACTAGATGAGTGAGTGAGTGAGTGACAAGCATGGGCCAGGTTGGTAGATGATATTACGTAGATGATCATGAAACCAGTTTATGTGAAAAGCCACATTCCTGACTGTAATTTTTTATCAAAGTAACCTTAGTTCTATCCTGTTTAAAAAACAACACATTCACATCACACATTAAAAAGTTTGGAAGTTATCATGAAGTACTGGTAATAAGTTTCAACAAAGAAATTTTCAAAAGAAATTCTAGCATTACTCAGTTGAAGAAATGCTGTATTTAGTCATTCCTAATGTAAGAACCTAGGTAATATTTGATAACAAATATATCAGATTTTGCCAATATTTGATGCCATTTCTCTGATTTTATTACTTACTATCACTGATGTATCTGACATGAAAAGACACTCGGGGAGATCATTGATTTATGCTGTACCCAGAGACATCAAACTGGAATTGATATCGTAAATCCAGAATCCTAACATGACCCCAAACCTCAGACTCATATATATATTTCTTACACTGACGAAAATGCATAACCTTTAATGCAGCATCTATGTCTATGTCCACTTAATGGACTTAACAATTTTTATGAAGCTTGAGTAAAATCCCTATAAACCTTTTCACATTGCTGTTCAGCATCTGTATAGGGTGAGGTGAGGTGAAATTGGGTTTTACGTCGTGCTTGAGAATATTTCGCTCATATGACGACGTGCATGCGTGTGTATGTGTATGTGCGGCTGCTTGTACTAGCCCTGACTGAAGCTGGTTTTATAGTGCTAGCCCACTGAGATACCATGCCGCAGTGAAGCATGAATACCCCACTCAGACACATTATACTGACTCCGAGCCGACCAGTCCTTGTTGTACCCATTAATGCCGCATCTGTATAGGGAGTGGAAGAGTCTGGCCTTCTGCTGCTTTCAGCAATATTCCAGCAATATCATGGAGAGGGAGACTAGAAATGATCTTCACACGTTGTTCCATACGGTGAATTAAACCGGGGCCTTTAGTGTGATGAGCGACCACTTTACAACTAGGTTAAGCCACCATCTTGTATTTCAAACAGTATGGGGGCGGTGGGGTAGCCTAATGGTTAAAGCGTTGGCTCGTCACGCCGAAGACCCGGGTTCGAATCCCGACATGGGTACAATGTGTGAAGCCCATTTCTGGTGTCCCCCGCCGTGATGTTGCTGGAATATTGCTAAAAGCGGCATAAAACCAAACTCAGTCAGTCAGTCAGTCAGTCAAACAGTATGGGCATATATTGACCAAGTAGTTCCACCAAGACTGACCTCTCTGACACGAATCTTGAAGTAGTTGTTCTGGTCAGTCTTGTATGCTGCTAGGTTCCCAAAAGAGTCTTTGGTTTCTATGGTGAGTGGATGTGAGGAGCCGGGGCGGTGCAGACAACGGTGGAGCTGTAGTTCATGAAGCCGGTCTGACTTGCATCTATAGGACCTGCAGGTGGAAACTTGGGTCAGCATACACAGAATACATGCTACAAGTAACAGTATAGGAGTGGCCATCTTCACCGTGTTTATCTTCTTTATCGTGTTTTGAAAACTATTGCAAATGGATATGGCACTGAGCACCAGGGAGGCACAGGTAGGCCCAGAAATTTGACTGTCGGTGACAGGAGGCGGCTTGGTATTCTTGTTTCTAAAAACAAACGAAGGAATTTAGAAAACTTAAGGCTGGATATGATTGATAGAGGAACTGTGGCTGTATGTAAGGAGACAATTAGAACTGAGCTGCATGCAATGGGTTGGTAGAAAAGTCGAGGAGTTCCATCACCGATCATGAAATCTGAACAAAAGGAGCGAAGGTTGAACTGGTGCTTACAGCATAGAAATTTTAACTGGGACAATGTGATTTTCTCAGATGAAAGTTCTGTGTGGCTGTTTCCTAATACACTGAAATTCTGGACCAAACAAACTGAAAAACCTTTGTATCAAGCCCAAAGTACAGTCCGAAATTGCGTGTGGGATGGCATATCTGTGTTAGGGGCAAGCAGCCCTCTGTGTATTGAATGGAATATGAACAGTGAGTGGTACACAGATATTCTCGGGGGACATTTACTTCCATCTGCTCACATGTTCTATGGACATTTTTGGATTTTCCAGCAGGACAACGACCCAAAACATCGTTCAAAGCATTCACAGGCCTGATTTCGGACCCAAAATATGACATTATTAGATTGGCCAAGCTATAGCCCTGACCTAAATCCAATAGAAAATGTTGGGGACTTATGAAGGAAAGTGTCAATAAGAAACATCTGACAAATATTGCTGAAATGAAAGAAAAGGTGGTCCGATATTGGGACAGCATGGACCACGACTTTCTAACTTCTTTGATCAGTAGTATTCCCCGCCGCATTGAAGCATGCATTGCTGCCCATGGTGACTTGACAAAAAAAAAATACTAACTGTTCACCTGTCTTTGAATCTGGAGTTATGTTCTGCTAATATTCATATTTAATACGTGAGTAATGAGTGATTTTTTTTAAAATGTACAATCTTAAATTCTCAATAATTTCTGGTTGTACTGTATAATACTACTAATTTGTGGTGGACGAACATCTGATAGCTAATCATACTGTGGATGCTTAAGGAGTGCTGTGTTCCATGGTCTGGTGCAAATTTCTAAACAAGGTCAGGACAAAATACGTGTTAGTGTGAAACTGCATCATTGTTTCTGTAATTTGGGTATTTATTCACTGTTTGTTCATTCAAAAATATCTGAAATGTCTCACCTGCTTCAAATATTTTCGTGAATGGACTGCCTTTGATATGTTTAGCACCAATCATAACAGATATCTTGTACTCTCCCGATTTGTGGACGGTGAATGAAACTTTTGCAAGGTTTGCATTGGTGGGTTCCACGCTGCCATAATCCATCGAGGTGGCGACCTTGACCCCTGCATGCATGATTTCCACCAAGATGCCATCTGCATTTGACACAGGATAGGGCTTGCCATTCTTCTGGAAAAACTGTAATGAGAAACAGTTTAATGATCTACTACGATAAAGGCAAAGACATAAGTCCCAATATTCTTGAATACATACAAGCATACATTAAGTGATGAATTCTCTTCATTTGATGCACATACATATTTGTGCTGTGGGAAATGCCTGAAATGATCAAAGACTTTACAACTATAAACATCAATCAATGGATCAAACAGAAACGATCAAATGCAACTATAATTGCCCTTTTCCCCAAATGGAGGAAATAACCCTGAATATATCCCTCAGAAAATCCTAAGCACTTAAACTTAATTTACTGATATGCAAATTAGAAAGATATGTTTGTTTATTTGTTATACTTGTCAATAAAAGAAAACATGCATGTGAAAAAACATGTACATAGCTTCATTGGTCCCTAAAATCATATGCCCAGCTTCATTTTGTTCCTAAAATATATGCCCAGTTTACTTGGCAAAAAAACCACCCACCCCCAAAAATATTTTTTATAAATATAAATAAAAATAAATAAAAATACTCCATATATATTTTTTTATTTGGGAATAAAGCCTGACATAAAAGGGTTGTAGAAACCAATGCTTACAGGTAAGATGCAGGCAAACTAAACATTATCAGAGTGAATCTTGGGTCAAAACCATGACTGTGGCTCCTGGCACAACTAAGGGATGCAACTCTGGACAGCAAATTGCAAAACCTCAAACCTTAAATCATAGCCTCGACAAGGAAAGCATTACCATGTATCAGGAGACTGTCATAAGTGAAATTTCAGTTGGGGATGATGTTTCTCTGATTTTACAAAGCAACAAAGGGGAGTCTGGTTATAACTATGACGACATAAGAAAGTGAGTGAGTTCATATTTATGCCGCTTTTAGCAATATTCCAGCAATATCACGGTGGGGGATACCAGAAATGGGCTTAACACATTGTACCCATGTGGGGATTCGAACCTGGGTCTTTGGCGTGGTGAGCGCATGCTTTAACCACTAGATTATCTCACCGCCCATATCTCTGCTTGACATCAGTATCATATGTTATTCAGACATTACACAAATGCTGACCTTACACAAACACATGAATTCATCCAAAATTCTTGTACATCCTCAGAAACCAAAATCACTGTCATTGATGTAAATACAGTACCATCCTCATTTGTCCTAAATACCAGTGTGTACAATCTCCAACCCTGCCACAAGCCTGTTTTGCACATCAATATCAGCCTAGTTTGTGTCGTACCTTGTAAATGCAAGTCAACCACCTGTAATTAATCAGCTGATTATATCTCCTGTCAATCTCCCACTGAGGTTGAATCCCTGACCTTTCACTACCAGACACTGAGTCATGGCCGAAGGTTTTCCAGGACTGGGTGATATTTCACTTACAACATCCAATTATTTTTAATAATGATGGATGTTTGAGTTTTAATAGAAATGGTGACAGATTAACTAAAACCTTCATATTCATGACTGTAAGTTTACAGCTGAGGGATGATAAGTGAGGTGAAATGGGGATTGACGTCACATTCAGGACTAGAAATATGTTTTCATTTCCACAAGTATGCAAAAAACATCTGATGCCAAGCCGCCTTCAATCTGAAGGAAAAAGTGTGGTGGTCCAATAGGAAATGTCACAGGTCATTCCCTGAATTTTACAGGTCTGGAACTACCAGTAGTTCACTTAGTTATATTAAAAAAACCTGATTTTTTCATTCACACAGTGACGTGCATACACTCCAGGCAAAATGCACCATCTACTACACCATGGAGGAAGTACAAAAATCAAATCACCAAACTTCAGCTGTACAAGAAGGTAAATCTGATGCCTAATGCTATGTTCCATGTTGCAACTGTTACAAATACTACACTCTGTCCTTGCCTCTAATATTAAAGTTGAAAGGTAAGAATTTAAATAAAATGTCTAAAGAAAACAAATACTAGTACAAGATAATAGCTATACATAAGAGTTTAGAAGCATCAAGATTTTTTATATACATGTAATGACAGGAAAAACTGCGATGAGATTTCTTTGTGAGACATGTCAGTTTGTAAATACATGTAACTATGTATATAAAACACAAAACCAGCAAAAGTCATATACACAACAAGCACTTCATCATATTTATCAAAGGCTTTATGAATAAAAGCACATATTTTCCCGAAACTACCCTTCAAACAAGTGATTTCAACTGTCGCCAGTTCAAAGCGCACTTCAAAAGCCAACGGAGACAAGCCTGCATCAGTGAAGGAGACGCTAATCTACACAAATCTTATTCTGTTGTAGGTTCTTCAATGACGGTAACAGGAATTCAATACAATCACTCAAGGCTTATAGGAAGAGCACAAAATGATGTTCATTCAGTCTACCATGTAGCGAACTCATGTACTTCATGGCCTAGTTTCCCATCCAATTATATCAGAAAATTAAAGCTTGCAACAAGAAACAGTATCTAAAAAGGGTGGTTTTATTGGACCAAATGGCACCAAGGTTAAGCATGATATTCTCCACTAGCACTTTGATGGGTTCCCCTGGAAATGACTCCATCTATGAATAATTCAAGCGAAAAGATTTTGTTGAGGGTTTTGCTATCTCAAGAGTCTTGTTTTATGACCCCAGCTTTCAACAGTGGCATAACTGGCCCATTTGGTGCAGTAAGCTCAATCAATATAGTTGTAACGATGGTGAAGTCGTCACTACATGGTGGCCATCTTTGATTTGCTGCTACCTTAGCCAGACACAGAAAGTTTAGCACAACTGGATCGGTTTATGTGTGTTAGGCATATTATTATTTAGCATCTGGGAATCTGGAAAAGGTTTTCTTGAAACTTATTGATCAAATTCTTCCATGGAGATCAGTAATGGATTGTATATTCAGTCATTTCTGACTAAAAGGATCTGGAGTAGTGAGTGAGTGAGTGAGTGAGTGAGTGAGTGAGTGAGTGAGTGAGTGAGTGAGTGAGTGAGTGAGTGAGTGAGTGAGTGAGTGAGTGAGTGAGTGAGTGAGTGAGTGAGTGAGTGAGTGAGTGAGTGAGTGAGTGAGTGAGTGAGTGAGTTTGGTTCAATGTTACTTATGACAATATTCCAATCACTGCTTGTCAGCCTAATGTGGAGGAAGCCTCATGCAAGTGAGACAAAGTTTCAGATGTTTTCCACTTATGTAAAACCAACATGCCCCCCTAGTGCTGAAAAACTTAGAACCACAATTGTGGAGAACTTGTCTTTTAACCCATTTTCACTGGTTTCTGATGTGTCTAGAGACTAGTGGTGTTCCAATTAATTAAAATAATCGAAGATTGGTCACACTGACCAAACGACCAAGCAATTGATCACATTTTCTCATAATCGAATGCAAACAATTTTGGAACTATTGTTTTGGTGTTTGAAACACTTGACGATGGAACATATCTTAGAAGTTGTCAGGGCCTGAAAACATGTTTAATTCTTAGAAAAATCTCTTTACTTACTGAAAAGTCATGACTGAATATTTCTTGAAGACTCCAGGAAGTTTTTGTTCATGATATATTAGTCATCACTTTTAAGTAGCAAGTTGCAACATTTTATATTGGATGAGAAATTTACAAATGAAATTTGCGCACTTTCTAAATAAAACAAAAAACAAGAGAGAACCAAGTTATACTTATCTGCAAAAACAAACTGTATAGGAAAATCTGAAAAACGATGCTAATACATTTTTTTCGATGATTGCTTGTTGGTAATAAACCAATTATCAATTGTGAGATCTCAACCAATTCCCAACACTACAAGAGACACAACTCTGAACAGCAAAGTGCAGTGTCTCTCAAACGAGTGAGTGAGTTTAGTTTTACACTGCACTCAGCAATATTCCAGCTATATGACGGCGGTCTGTAAATAATCGAGTCTGAACCAGACAATCCAGTGATCAAAGCAGGAGCATTGATCTGCGTAATTGGGAACCGATGACATGTGTCAACCAAGCCAGCGAGCCTGACCACCCAATCCCGTTAGTCGCCTCTTACAACAGGCATGGGTTACTGAAGATTCATTCTAACCAGGACCTTGTGTCTAAAATGAATGCACCACACTTGACCTCCACTTTTTCAGACAGCATTTTGAAAATTAACCTGCATAAAGAGTTAGGCTTTGAAGTTAGTTATTGAATCTCATGATATTGTAAGTAATGGTTTATTAATGGTCCACATCACATTACTTTCAGCACGAGTTCCTCAATCTAATTACAAGTTTAATCATAAGAAATATAAGTGACAAGGGCCTCTTCCATAATCGAACACAGACATTTCTACTAAAAGCAGATTCTACTGCATGATTCTAAATATATCATGAACAGTGATGATCCCATGTGTTTACGATAACCTCCACTAAACTTCTGTCCTTCAAGACAGCAACTAACACAGAAATAACTTTTGAAACTTTTACAACTGCTGATGTGTGATAACTTACAAAAGACAGACAGAAATCGTTAACGACCTAAAACTATTATGGAAAAACCTATACACCTGACTCAATTTATTTCTGCTGAGACTTCAGCAAAAATATAATTAAAGAAAACTCTTTTTCCAAGAAAATCATTCAAAGTCTGAAATACAAGAATTCCATACAAATATGCATAGTTATTTTAAATAATAAAAAAATATTTTCTTCAGTTTATGGAGCAGAAAAACACACCCAATGTGCAACATTTGTTAATTTCCTGTTTGACTGAAACTTTAGAAAACAAGTTGAGAAAGTAATTGGCAAAACCTTTGTAGGTTTGAAGCTTATCACATTGCTTTTGCAAAGAAAAACAGACGCAAAATGAAACTGACATTTATCCAGTAAAACCGGATGAAACAGTTTCTTTCCAAACCTGTCCTACTTCCCTGTTATTTTAGGAATAAATTACACTTGGATCTTAGAAAACCACTGACAAAAAGTCTGGAGCACAAATCACATTTGGAAAATCATTACGGTAAATACAGCTTTAATGTTTAAAATCAATATATATACTTGAAACAGATTAGTGCTTGAAACTGATACCTTGATTTATGGAGAATTACATGCAATGAGTCTCATACATGCGATGTTTTCCTTCGAAGCAGACAAGTAGTCTGCTTTGATACACATAATGCTTTCATTAAGTCATCAAAAGGAATCATTTGTTATTCTTAAGCCCAAGTATGCTCATTTATCTTGGTGGCATTCTAGCAATCAGGACCAGGTTATTACATTCATAATTTAAGTGAGTGAGTGAGTTTAGTTTTACGCCACACTCAGTAATATTCCATATATATGGCGGCAGTCTGTAAATAATCGAGTCTAGACCAGACAATCCAGTGATCAACAGCATGAGCATCGATCTACGCAACTGGGATACGATGGCATGTGTGAACCAAGTCAGCGAGCCTGACCACCTGATCCCGTTAGTCACCTCTTACGACAAGCATGGGTTACTTAAGACCAATTCTAACTGGGATCTTCACTTGTAAGAGAATTTGGGAGCTGGGTCATGGTTATGGCACTGAAATGCTATTGGTCTGTGATGTGGGTAATTCACAATTTAACTTATAATGAAATGTGATAAATCTTATAAATAATAGTGAAACAGATGCTGTAGATCACCTGCATAGGTAGTGAACAGTTAAAAATGTCAACTAAGCCAAATGCATTATTATTCTAATGTTTTAGTAGGTCAAGGAGCTTTTAAAATCTTCTTTATGTACAGAATCTGACATCAATGTAGGAACAACCACATAAAATGTAAAATATTGTGAAACACAAAACACATTTAGAGCTCCACTACTAACCACATTCATACCAAATTTTATCATATTTTGAATTGAAAAGTAATGCTTTTAACTTTTGATATGGTCAAAGCACAAATATCAAACTATGGTCAAAGCTGGAATTAACTCAGAAACGGAAATATATACATGTTGAACCCAAATACTAACTACACATTAAAACTTTCATCACATTTTTTGAACAAGAAATGGGCTTCACACATTCTACCAATGTAGGGAATAGAACCTGAGGCTTTGGTGTGACGAGAAAACACATTAACCACAAGCCTAACCCACAGCCCCGGTGAGCTAATAAAGATGACTGTGCATCAAATGTGCAATGCATATAGAAGAAAAAAAATAATCGTAACTTGAACAGCATCTCAAAATGTAAGGCTCCAACCACAGCGTGATATGTTTAACTGGTTTACTGACACCATTGTCATATACAACACACTACACATACATATCATGTTATAAACTTGAGTGTGAACAGCAATTCTAATGATAAGATACTCTGATAAGAAACCAAAAGGATGATATTTAAACAAACCCTGCATGCAAAAGACTTACAAAAGATCTGGAGAAAAGAAAAAGACTTTTAAAATCTTCAAAGTCCTTGACAATGGAGCTTGAAGATCATTCACAACCTTTGACCTCATCACACCGTAGTTAAGAACCTACTAAATTTCATGTGACAATTACCAACAGCACATAACCTTAATATGTTAATGTGGAATAAGAATTGTAAATTTACTGTTGTTATAACTTGTTGTTAACTTGGATGAATTCAGTGTTACAGTAGTTTCATAAAAAGTAGGTTACAACTTTGTCATGCATAAGATGTAACCTTTTATCATGTCCTTTAACCACTTTCACTACTCTCTCTCTCACTACATGAAAAAAAAAATCTGCTGAAAATGCATAATTCACAACATTGCCAGTATAGATGAACATTTTCTGGCTCTGTTATGCAATGACCTTCCAGTGACCTTGACCTGCTCTTGTGATGCACCCAACTGCCCAAGATTTTCAGATTGTGCAAATATGTGTAGTAATAATAATAGTAAACAATGGACAATTACTGCTGACTCCAAATGTACAAAGCTGTCATAAGACTCACCTTACACTGTGAATTTATAACATAAAAATCCAATATATATGATCTGAAATGAGGGTTAAAGCAAGCTTTCATCCACAAAGTTCCCTGCAAACTATTGCACAGATTATCCAAGCAATAGTCTCCCAGGTTTCACATGTATGTACATAATGTCAACATGAGAGAATAAACTGTCTTGATTATCAGATGAAATTGATTTCATCGGCCCCAAGAGGCAAAATACGAGTGAAAACTATACAAATAGATCACTTAATAGTATAGTGATGACACCAGTGTTCACAAAAACAATTGTTTGTATAAACCATGGAACTGAAGCTAAGTTGAAAAATGGTCCACACCAAGTGGCTATGATGACATTTACAAGTGGAAATTTATTATGGATCTTTCCTAATGGCCACCCTTCTGTGATCCTTAAGCATACTCTTGGCAGAAGATGTTTAGCAATATTACATTTTCTGCTGTGGCTTGTGAATAACCAGGTGGGTCAGACAAACAAGTGATTGATGATCCATGCTCCACATCAGTAGCCAGTGACACACAATCAGTCACATCAGGTCACATGTGACTAACTAGATCAGCTGCTCCAAGGACTTGGGTACTCGTGGACCTATCCTGTCCTGGAGTTGAACCTACAAAGCCATGTTAGCACTATATTTTAATCGCTTGTGGAAAGCGCCCCAAATCCTTACAATCAGCAGATGCCCTTAGGAGCTGAACCAACACACAGTTACAAAAACAAAAAGTCTTTCACCTACCCGTATATTGAATGCAACGGTCTTCCCAACAACCTGAGGCTCCTTCCATTCCCAGTGGACTGTACAATACTGTGGGGCAGGGTAGCGTCCAGTGAAGAAGTCAAAGATGGCGACCTTTGGTGATGTGAGAGTCCTTTGTTGAAACCACGTGCGATTTGTTCCCAGTAGCATGACGGTTAGAGATACAGACGAGGTCAGGATTAGCATACTCACTGAAACAGAGAAAGGATTCCCTGATTAAATATGTATGAGAGCATGCAGTGTAAGTCCTGTCAGTAAAAGTCACAGCCTTATCAGTGCACCGTGCAGATACAAGAGGCTGTCAAAGAAAACCAAAGTATCATGGTCTGATTACACAGAGATGCTCCCTGGTTCCTGCTGGATCACTATCTGGAACATGACCGCCATTCTGGCTACCTGTAAAGTTGGGGCTTTCACTGCAAGTCCTCTTTAATGGGAGGTGTAATTACAGGTTTAATGATCATGGGAGCAAGTGAAAGAATGTTGATGGACAAAGAAGTCAGCAATATCCCAGCCACATCTCAGCAGCATGTAAACAGACAAGTCTGTTCTGAAACCAAATCGCCATACGGAACATGCACATGACTGACTGACTGAGTTTGGTTTTTACGCTGCTTTTAGCAATATTCCAGCAACATCACAGCGGGGGACACCAGAAATGGGCTTCACACATTGTACCCATGTGGGGATTCGAACCGGGGTCTTCGGAGTGACGAGCCAACGCTTTAACCATTAGGCTACCCCACCGCCCCACATGCACATGAAGCTTTCTGAGGCATTGTTGAGGTATTGCTTAGCACTCTTATTTCACAGGGTTTAATGTGTTATTTTTATGTGGTAACTTTTGAATACACTGTGACAGCTGCCTTAAAAAATAATTTTAATCATCGCCAGGTATTGAACTGTACCTATCCTACAGCATAGAACTGTACCTAAGATGCCCAGGAGTCAGCACAGGGTAAGCAGTTGTATGGACAACAATAGAGGATTACTTTATACTTAGTGAGTCAGTGGAGGGTGAAGAAAACATTGGGAACCCATCATCTAATTCATAGGAGAAACGTCTGCCACATCTGAGGATGATGTAACCAGAACCATCATATGTATTAGGGCTGCCTCGATACACTACGTGGCGAATATGATATGTATCACGAATATTGGGTAACGAATACGAATAATTATTCACGAATACAATATTGTAGTTAACTGATTGATGCACAATATCGACGCCATGTTGACAGTGTTACTTTGTCACAGCAATAACCACTGAACCAGTGATCCCATGACACTCAAATATTTATGTAATAGTTATAGTCAACAATACCATGTGTGGCCTTGGCAAACTAACATGACTTGTGCTACTGCAAGGCTAGTACATATTCCATAACTCCATATCTCACTTTGAAAAAGGACATAATGAACCCTTATGTCCTATTCTCCCTAAAAAAATTGTAAATATTCATTAATATTCTGTTCTGGTGAATTACTAAAAAATGATACTTTATATCCAAATGGGAATTGTTATCAACATCTGCTGTACACTTGGGTGGAATGTCAGCCTCCAAGAGTGAGTGAGTTTAGTTTTACGCCACACTCAGCAATATTCCAGCTATATGGTGGCAGTCTGTACATAATCGAGTCTGGACCAGACAATCCGGTGATCAACAGCAGGAGCATTGATCTGTGCAATTGGGAACCTATGACATGTGTCAAGTCACTGAGTCTGACCACCTGATACCATTAGTCGCCTCTTACGGCAAGCATGGGTTACTGAAGATCAATTCTAACCCAGAACTTCACAGGTTTCAGCCTCTATGAAGGCCTTGATAAATGTTTTACTCTATTCACTGCATAACCTAAATACTACAGTGCTTGGTGTGGATTTTGGCATCATGAAGAAGCCTATTACTATAAAGAACTGATCACAGTTCTGACCTTATGAGCTGACTGTTACACATGGTGCAGGAAGCAAGCAAGATTTGCATATTCCATAGAAACATTTTAACTCCTAGCTTATGCTTACAAAACTGACAAAAGAAACACTGACAGGATGCGAAACATTATGTTTAAAAGTTTGACATTAACATTAATTTTTAACAAACAAATTATATTATAAATGTCCAACATATTTTGTCTCTGCAAATATCACCTAAGGAACTATGGTTTTGTCAACACTTTCCAAAAACACTGTCAATGTAAGAAATAGAGAGTGAGTGAGTTTAGTTTTACGCCGCACTCAGCAGTATTCCAGCTAAATTTAGCTTAATTTGTTTCATAAATAACAGCTTTTCATTTTAAATACATCTTCCAATAAGTTAACTTCAAAGTTCCAATCTGAATGTATCACAGTCTGCAGGCATGACTTCAGTAAGCAATGTAGCCTTAAACTTATACTACTCAGAGAGAGATTAACTGCAAATATATGAAACAATCAATGTCTCTAACTTCTTTTGAGTAGTATATCCTTTGAGTGTTACATACCAGTGCATGGGTGAAGGGTATTTCCCCTGTTTGTAAGAAGGAAATGGATTAGACTTACATTGGCATACCAGCCCATATACAATATAGGTTTAGTTCTCCAACATGCAATACAGGGAAATATCTTTACACTTGACCTCAATACTGGATTCAACAATATAGCACTGAATTGCCATAACAATTAACAATGACCATGTGCAACATCAGACATTCAAGTTCATAAGACTTAAATATCAGTTATATTTGACATTTTTCTAACAGCCTACACAATGTGCAGTGCGACAGAGTCAAGCTAAAAACATGTACATAGCACATAGTAAATATCTTAAACTAGCACATTTTCTATTTAGAATAGGATGTTTGTTCATGAAAACCATGAACATGTAATCATTAAAATAACATTTGTTACATTAGTTCTGTCTGCGCTATATCATCATGGAGTGATAATATTTACAAAATTTCATTATCAATTATTACCATAACTGATATATTAGGAAAATATAAATATAAAATATTAGTTTCACCATGATCAGTAAAAGATTAGAGAAAGACTCCAGTCTACGGTGAGGAATCCATCTCACAGATGTAGTATTTAAAAAGGTATAAGTTACCCCTACCTCAAATGGATATAAGTGATTTCCTTTCTTAAAATTTGGATTTATTGTGACATGCAGTTTTGACAATATTTTTCAGTACCTGTTTCTATTACAATTTCTTGAACATTTTTAACTCACCTATCTCAGTTAAATAATTACTATACTTACCTGTGTTGCTGTAAAAATGATTACTTTTTGACCAGCTTAATTGTTGTACTGAAATTCATGCATCTAGCCTAAAAGGCACACATATGAGATACATAGTTTGTGTATACAGTTAAAATATATTTCATGTTTAAAAAGCAGAAATTCAAAACCAAGAGACACATAAACAAAGTGAATACCTTGACTAACGAGCAGATCAAACTGCCTCACTGTGGACAAGCATCATACCTGTCCTGGTCTTGCCACATGTATCAGTGAATTACCATATATCAGATATCAGGACATGATAACAGATGTACCAGCAGTCATGGGAAAACATATACTGTTTATATGCCTGTCTGAACATTTCCTTGTTAGAGCTAATCATAGAAATCCTTAGCACGTACCATATGCACTGTCGCACTGTTATGGCTGGAGTGGCTTTGTCAGCCCACCTTGTACATTTAAGTGAGTGAGTGAGTTGGGTTTTACGCCACTTTTAGCAATATTCCAACAATATCACACCAGAAATGGGCTTCAGACATTATGCCCGAGTGGGAAATCGAACCTTTGGCGTGATGACCAAACACTCTAACCACCAGGCTACCCCACTGCCCCTCGAACATTTAAGTGAATGGAAGATAAACTGAAAAGTTTTCACCTATTAAAAACAATTCACAACATACTTTTTACAGAACATCAAGTATATAAAGGAAATAATACACTTTTAGATAAAAGCTGAGAATATTTCCAACGCAATGTTTTTGTTAAAACATTCCAAGGCCTCCTCAGAATATCATACGGTTTAGTCACTAGGAAGTCTGACCACTGTCCACT
Source organism: Haliotis rubra (assembly GCF_003918875.1). NCBI lineage: Eukaryota > Metazoa > Mollusca > Gastropoda > Lepetellida > Haliotidae > Haliotis > Haliotis rubra. The sequence goes on from NW_025767058.1 coordinate 89,057, forward strand.
GAGAGGCCAGCTCCAGTGTTATCAAAGTCAGGTCATCAATCATTGTAAGCATGTTTGCCAGAAACGTTTTGAGGAGAAAATTCCCTTTTCATCTCAACATTGCTAATCCTAACACAAGGATATAACGATGCACAAGGAAACATGGCAGTTTTGTAAGATCAATAATGCCTTTGTTGGATTTCAATATTTCTGACATTCTATCTCCCTGTTGACAGCCACACTGGTCCACCCTAATTGTCTGGCCACATGGGAAAGTCTGACGTGCGTGAGAGCGCACATTAATTGTGTTGTGATTACAAAGCAAATCTCCTAATACTCTCATACACAGGTCATCTGCTTCTGTAAATTCTGATTGCCTACTCGTTTCATTTTTTCTAACACTGATCACCTGCTAGGTTTGTTTAGCCTGGCAAAAGCCAGTCATTGGTTTATCTACCTTGTAAATGTCTTATTATTAGTTTTATTAATCAGTTAACATCAGCCTGTTTACATTGTTCACTCTGGTAATGGTCTTCAACTGCATTGGTTCATCATCATCATGTAATCATCATTATCCAAAAATGGCAATTAATTCTGACAATGGTCACTAATTGCCATTGTTTGTTTTGTCTATTTCTGTCAAGCTATTTTTGTAGTAGTTTTTAAGACAAAGAGATCATGAAGTAACCTATAACAGTGAGGTTTGTAACTGACCAAATTACCAAGCTGGTCTTCAGAAAGACATTACCAAATAATTCTAAAGTGGTCATCCACTGGTTGTCAAGACAGATGACCATCAGCCCTTTCAGAAGTGTCCTGCACATACCCATCATGCACTGACATCTTCAGAATGGATAAAGTGCCTCTAATACCATACTTCCTTAATTTGGCTTTTATTCCAGACAGCAAACACAAATATTTAATTAAAGATGGAATAAAGAAATACAATTAATGAAATAAAGTAGAAGCACCTTTTCACAACAAAATGAATGATTCCTAATTCAATATGAAAATGTTCTGATAGTTCTGTTGTATGACTACAGGAAGTTCAATGTCAATTCTACAAAGAGAACTGTCATCTCAATCTTAGAAATAAGAGGGTTATGAAATTGTCCAACTCTCAAGATGCTCATAAATTCAATCCTTCAAGAAACATCAAAACTAGGGATGACTGAAGGCAATCACCTCCTCCAGTCTGCACCGATATTAAACCAGCATGATGGAACTAGTGGTCAGGAGTATGTCATGTGAACACTGTGCTTAATGATAGCAGGGTTTTGCCACACTCTACAACATGGCCTCCACACAAACAGAGATAATCGCTTTGTAATTTGTGGTTTGGTACGTAACACAGTGCAAGCAATTTTGTGTTCCAATTGATGTCCATCAGGGAACAGGTTAAGCACGCAACATGCTGTGATAGTTTTTGAGCTTTACTTCATTCAATAATGTTGATTCGGCATCCACTGTTAAGTTTGACCTACACAGGAGTAAAAGAGTGAAGGCTGGTGGTTGACAGAGTTTTACACCCAGGCACCACTAGTTCCATGGTATCACGGCGACATCTAGAAAATAATCATGTCTGTCAATGGCTCTAGCGTGAGCAGCGATGATAAAAGTGAGACATAAAGCACGCAGAAGTAGGTCAGTGCCCTCTGATGATCTCTTCAGTGGTCATCAATTGAATAGGAGACCAGCTATACTACTCAAAAAAGTTAAGGATTGCCTGACTCTGTCTTAGTTAATCTGACATGCAATGACTGATTTACTATAGGAGTATGGAAGAACTGGCATGGCAGATGAATTGTAGTAAATTAGTTTGACGACGGTGGAAGAAAATGCACCAAAACGTCGCTCTATGCAATAAACAAGAACTTGTCTTGTTTTTTGTTATTTACTCACTAACTTCTAGAATTCGAATCACACAGTCAACTCTAGTAATATGAAAGAATTGGGTGGCTCATAACATTCATTCTAATTGAAAATACATCTATATTCAAGTGTGAGTGTAAGTGTCCAAAACATAAACTTAAACATGGTTTTCATTCTGTGGGAATATTGTTATGATAGTGAGTGAGTGAGTGAGTGAGTGAGAGAGTGGTTGGGTGAATGAGAGAGTGGGTGAGTGGATGAGTGAGAGTGAGTTAGTGAGATACAGTTTACATAAAGATGTTTACATTCACATCTACCATGTTTCAAATTGAACCAGATACATAATATTGTGCACCTAATGATACATATTTCATAAATAATCAATATTCCTTGAAAACAAAATATCATGAAAAAAACTATAAATCATGGCAACACAATTATCAGTAACATGCCATACACTTGTATATACAATAATAACCACTGAAAGAATCTATGCTTCAAATGGTTAATATAGTTTAGTCGATGGAATTATGAACATATTTTACAGAAAACACAGTTCCTAAATTATATGTATGACAGACTATGTCAACACATGTGTGTTCTCTGGTAAACCTGGTAAATATCGAGGGGCGGTGGGGTAGCCTAATGGTTAAAGCGTTGGCTCGTCACGCCGATGACCCGGGTTCGAATCCCCACATGGGCACAATGTGTGAAGCCCATTTCTGGTGTCCCCCGCCGTGATGTTGCTGGAATATTGCTAAAAGCGGCGTAAAAACCAAACTCAGTCAGTCAGTGGTAAATATTGAACAATTCTGAAATGATACACTAATAAACACTATTTGGGTATGTATAAGCATAAATTAAACCAAGAAAATTCACAAAAACAACTGCCTAAATCAAAACATATATTTCACATCCCGTTTCAAACCTAAAGATGTACTGTATACTCCAAATTATGCACACACATATACATTTCCAATTTGAAAATTCCTCCTTCAAACCATTGACAAATCTTGAAAGGAATAACATCTCCCCAAAACAGATGGGAAGCAGTTGAGGACAAAATATCCCATGTGATCACTTCAGCCATTATACTCACATCAACATGAACTGTTTTCAATGTTGTGGAGGCCTGTTAATACAACTGTGATTTATGGTACTATGTACATACTCTCTAAGCATGGTCTCTACATACTCTCTAAGCATGGCAGCATGGTCAATACATGGCCTCAGTGATGGACATAACCTCTTGACCTCTGGCTGGGGGCATGTCCTCCAAGCTGACCTGCACTTGGTACCCACTAATAACTGATTGTAACTCTTCCTTCAGTGTTGATGGGATTGTGTGTACTTCATGATTAAAACGGCAAATGGACACGGCAGTATAATAACAGTGCTGGAAGGTGAGCTTGTTCTATGTAGGATGTTTTATATGCACGCACGACCAGAAAAGTCTTAAACACCATTTACCATGAATCCATGTACAATATTTAAATAATATAACAAAATCATAGCCTGTCTAAACATTTTGACATAATAATTTTGACTTTGTTTACATCTAAACTGTAAATTAAATTGATAAAATAATTGATCATCTAATTATTAAACACAACAAATTTGACAAAACCCCTTCCTCATCCACGGCTCTAAATTGGTGATGACACCAGGTGTTTCAAGAAAAAGTGGGAGTATTCTGGGGTGAGGTGAGGTGAGGTGAGGTGAGGTGAGGTGAGGTGAGGTGAAATTGGGTTTAACGTCGTACTTGAGAATATTTCGCTCATATGATGACGTGCATGCGTATGTATGTGTATGTGCAGCTGCTTGTACTAGCCCAGATTTAAGCTGATTTTATAGTGCTAGCCCACTTAGATACCATGCCGCAGTGAAGCATGAATACCCCACTCAGACACATTATACTGACTCCGAGCCGACCAGTCCTTGTTGTACCCATTAATGCCGAGTGCCAGGCAGGGACCAACAAGTACCATATTTTAGCGTCTTTTGGTATGACGCGGTCGACCAGTCCTTGTTGTACCCATTAATGCTGAGCGCCAAGCAGGGACTAACATGTACCATATTTAAACGTCTTTTGGTATGACACAGTCGGGGATCGAAACCGCGACCTTCCGCTCTCCGGGCGGACGCTCTAACCACTACACCACGGAGGTGGTCGGGAGTATACTGGGAGTGGCACCTGTCATAAAAGGGGGCGGTGGGGTAGCATAATGGTTAAAGCGTCCGCTCATCATGCTGAAGACCTGGGTTCAATTCCCAACATGGGTACGATGTGTGAAGCTCATTTCTCAGGTGTTCCCCGCTGTGATATTGCTGGATTATTGCTAAAAGCGGCGTAAAACCAAAATCACTCACTCATAAACACAAAGGCTTGTCAACTGTTTACCTGACAAAATACAGGTGTTGGTAATTGTTTTGTTTTCCTGATTTTTTCTACCATCTGGCAGACATGTATTTGTAACTATTCAGCATCATTTTACCCAAAAGCTACACCGAAAACGAAGAAGGGCATTTTTTTCACCCCTCATATGTACATAAAACAAGTCTGCTCGTATATTTTGTATTAGCCTTGGAACACTGGCTATTATGTATTGTTATTTCTTATATTTTAAATCTATCTGTTGTCAAAATGTGCTGTGCAGCCAAGCTTGATAAGCCATAAATGGAAGATACCTGATCTTCAGAATCATCTGAATCTACATATGGATGACCAAAGAACTAAACACATTATCAATGAGCAGTGTCAATAATTAAACGGTTAATCATGCTATGTTATAGACTTAATCTGCATATACACTGATGCAGTGGTCAGTTGGTCAGTCATATTACACCCTGAAATTTCATGTACAACACAGATATACAACAAACAGGTGTATATTACAGTTATACCACCTTATAACCATTACCTCACAAAAGAGTGAGTGAGTTTAGTTTTATGCCACTTTTAGCAATATTCCAACAATATCATGGAGGGGGACACCAGAAGTGGACTTCACATATTGTTCCCATGTGGGGAAACGAACCCTGGTGATGGGCAAATGCTTTAACCACTAGACTACCCCAACGCCCCTCACAAAAAGACATACAATGATAAGAATGATAACAAGAAATATCTTTCAATCTCTAACTAATATGGTTGAGTTCACTATCAATGTTGGGCAGCCAGTCAATATATCTGGCCAGTTATTCCAACATTGGCTTATGTCATTCATCCTCTCAGTATTACAAAAAAACACAGTAATTGAAACATCATATTTCATTTTGATATCAGGATAGTGATCATTAAAACATAATAACATCGTAATACATTATACAAAGCTGCATATCATCTGGACTGTCCAAATGTCACATTAATTAGTTTCCTGGAAATATATTTCCAGCAATGAACTTTTATCCAATCCTATGAATATTATCTGCCTAAACTAGCCTGAGGCAAGAATTTAACCTATAAAGACTAACCAGCTTCTGTTAGATACTATCTAAATTGTCTGGGAACCATTTGATTCTCTCCCTGAAATAAACTTCAAGCTTTCCCAATGCAGAAAATAGATTAATTATGAAGCATTATTATATTCAGCTAGAAGATTCATCGTAATTGGCTTGTTTGGTTTAAAGGGCCTAGTGAAATAGTTAGTTGTGTGAGAGTTGAGACCAGTTCATGTGACTCTTACATCAACATACCTAGTCTCAACAGCCCGACACCATTGCTGTACCCTTAAATGTATTATTGACTACAGATTCAGGTTCTCAATCTCCCATTTCAATACTGGTTCTATTGATTTCAGTAATGTTTTTTGTTTCTATCAAAGCTGTATGTTTTCAGAGACTATGCATTAATCTGCAATATACTCAGCAGTTGTATAATTCCTAATCATCTTCATGACCTGTGATGCTGTGTGGTAACTGGGAGTCATTACATAGGTCAGGTTAGAGTCACCACATTGTTTCAATTAGACCTTGGATCATGTCACCTGCTGGATTATTGCATAAAACCAAGCATGATCCCCAGGGAGTGGAGATTGAAAATACGATGTGACGTTGAGAGCAGCTGACCTGGATATTGGTGCTATACAAATATCATATAATAATAATAACAAATAATCACTCGCGGCCTGTCTCACTCACCCACTCACGAATGATCTTCATAATTATGATTCTTTTTGTTTTCACGCTTGACCCTTGAAAAAGATATGCTTACATAGCGGAACAGTGCAAAACTTACATGTTGTGCAACAGACAACTTATATCGTTTTTGTTAAAAACAAACAAACAACAATTCTAAAAACAAGGGTCCCAGGGCCAAGGCATATACGAATCCATGCTAATATTTTATGTGGAACTCTTATATTTTCTCAAAGGCTATCAGTAGAAATGTAGAACTAAGATCTTTGTGAAGAAGAAACACTTTGTAAAGGTTATCATATTTTCTAAAATGTTAACTTCTAAAATATATTTGAATATAACTTCATTCCAAAAAGATTGTATTTCCCATGTACAACTTACACGAACCTGTATGAACAACATTCCCTACAAGCAGGTCCTTCAGGTTTGGAAATATTTACATTCTCTCTATAATCCCTCACAAATGACACCACCAAGGACCACAGCACAATACATCACTTGGCACTGAGCCATTAACACACTTACAATAAATCTCTGTCATCAAGTTGGCTGAACTAAACAATGGACTATACATTCATATGATTTATATGTCCCACAAACCTGCATGTTCCCATGATACAGATCCGTCTTTAGCTCAAACTAAGTCCTTCATAAAACCCTGCCGTATGGAATCCATCCACTTAAATCCACTCGGCTCCAGTTCCCCATTCAGTCACATCATCAGAGGACACACACAAGAGGTGCAGCTATCATGAATCTGCCACAGTGTTGTTGCCAAATGTTACCACAGCCTATACCAGTCTGACAGAAGCTGCCATAAACCCACAAGCGATGACACTCCAATATCTCAGAACAGCTCCTCTGGGAGGGCAAAGCCTTGCCAAGCCGTCATTACCGCAATACAAGGAAAGAGCAAGACAATTGCAGACTAAATATACCAGCATGGACTTGGGCCTGATTGTCCAGCAGTCACGTGGTAACTGTAATCTTCCTGCCTACAGGTGGGTGTCATGTAAGAGCATTAGCTAAATGTTTTGCTGGCTTGGTTTGGGCATCATAGTCGCTCGTAGGAATTGGGAAATATCCCAGCCAGGCTGTGAAGATTATGGAATGGAGGATAAGTATACAGTGGCTGGCTGAGGAGGCAAAGGACATATGAAGCTGAGATGAGAGGAACAATGTTTTACAAAAGTGAAAAGAGACTGAGTGAATGTTTGAGGTTATTTTTGTTATTTTAACACAACATTCAGCAGTTTCACAGCTAGATGATGGCAGTCGAATCTGGATTAGTGATCGACATGTGAATCAATCAACACAATTAGGACCTGATCGTACAAGCGTGGCTTGGGGATGGTTGTTTTGTTGTTTAACGCAGCACTCAGCAATATTCCAGCTATATGGCAGCAGTCTGTAAATAATCAACGCTGGACGAGACAATCCAGTGATCAACAGCATGAGCCTCAATGTTCACAGTTGGGATACGATGACATATGTAAACAAGCAGCGAGCCTGACCACCCTGTTCCCGTTAGTTGCCTCTTACAACAAGCATTGGTTGCTGTAGACCAATTATAACCCATATCTTCATGGGTCAAGTGAATGTAGTGTCTAACCTTTGAGGTCAGCAATATTCAGTGGTCTGGACCAAGCAATCCAATGACTGAAAGTCTGGACCCATGTCATTGGGATGTCAATAAGACCTGACCACCTGACTAAGCAGACGTACTATAAGAAGAGGTTACTGGGTACCCATTATACCCTGAAAACAAAGGGTGCAAATGTATCTGCAAGAAAGGATCCTTATTTCCAGTGCCTTCTTGTAAGTTAAGTTGTATTTGATCTATTATTCAAGCTTTAGGAGTTTTCAATGATATCCATTTGTTATACTCAACTTCCGTCTACCTGAATCCTCAACATAGGAAGTCAGTAAAACATCCTTTCTGAGTGTTAATATAGAATTATGATCTCTATGAAGACATAAATAAATCATGTTCAGCGTATGGCAGAGATGTAATGATTGATGAAGTAACAGTATAACCAGTTTTCAGCATGCAAATCAAAGACTGCCAATGTCATAATCCCAGTCATTCTATTTCACAGGACCCAAGTCAGCATTGTGGCTTGTACTCTCATTTATAACTCTTATGGAGTTTCATCACAGTTCCTACTGCAACAATGCTTTACTGCAACAAAAAAAAATCAAGATTCCACTAAAAAAAACCCTGGAACCTGCTCACTCCTTGACATTTCCACAGTGTCCCTCTGGGGATACTGAAGTGATCGAAGGAACAATTTACATTAAAAACTCATGATCATATATCTTGATTACCGCATGAAACCCACATGAATCCAGGACACAGTCCTACAGAGAAAACAAAATATGAAATACAAATATGATAGCAAAGGACAGCCATGCTCTTAATAAATCATACCTATCTCTTAACCTTGGTTCTGGAACCTGAATCAATTATTCAGGAGGAGGCAGAAAATTCTTTGAAGAACCCATCAAGACAGACCAAACCTCTTTGGATCTACACCCCACTCAGACAGATGAGGGGGACGGTGATCAAGACTTCTGGGATACGCTGGATTGGGATTTCCTGTACGAGATTTATGATCATTATGTGAACTGTGTTCAGACAGAGAAATATGCATTACGTACCAAGAGGAAATCATTTCCTGTGTCTGAGAAGGCCTTACTTCCCCTTCGCTCAATAAGCTAGCTGATCAGTAGACATGAAGAATTATAACTGATTGACATGCCACCATATAGGTTGCATGATAAGGCTTCAAAAATATGTAAAAAAGGTGAAATTTGGTACAAAAATCATTTCTTCCTCAAGTCACAAACTATTTTATCCCCAGACATTGGCTGCTGTTGTTAGGTTTACAACAGACACAAGATGTAAGATCTTAACATTTCTATAATTCTGTGTCCGTTTCTCTATGGATCAGGGGCACGATCCATAAAGCCATAGCGCTACGACATTCGTAAGCCTATGATTAACTATAGAGTTACGACAGGTCGTAACGTTATGAACGCTTTGTGGATCGGGCCCCTGAAAACATTATTCTTTACACCAATGTTCACATAACTCATTCTTGCTGACATCAAAAGATAGCAAATACTATTTTGGGGGCATAGTGAGTGAATGAGTTTAGTTTTACGCAACACTCATCAATATTCCAGTTATATGGTGGCGGTCTGTAAATAATCGAGTCTGGACCAGACAATCCAGGAATCAACAGCATAAACATCGATCTACTGGGATACGATGACATGTGTCAACCCAGTCAGCGAGCCTGACAACCTGATCCCTTAAGTCGCCTCTTAGGACAAGCATGGGTTACTGAAGATCAATTCTAACCCGAATCTTCACGGGTCATTTTTTTGGGACAAACTGAATGATAAAAATATTCTAAGGGTAATGAAACAATTCAAACACACTAACACATCATTATCATCCTAATCAACTGCACTGTCAGTACACTTCAAATATATCAGAAACACCTTGAAATAGATATCCATTTCACAAACAAGTAACTATTTTACTCTTTTACATATCCATATAGGTTCCCTCTTTACATTACCACAGCATCTGACAGTTAGTTCCATATGTGTACCTATATCTGGCACCATCTGACATTCAAGCACAATGGGCTTATTTATATCTCTAGACCAATTTCATAATATGCCTTTTTCATCAAAACAGAAATGCATCCATATTCTAAAAACAGACAGGTATTTCTATATAGGGGCTCTATTGTGTGGACATACAAAGATGATGTGTTTCTCCGTGTACAACTCAATCCTGGTTCCACACAGGAGGTGCTGCTGTATTAGATGAAGCACTGAGGATACTTCTAAGGCTTGCATGTCAGAGGCAATTATGTGCTCAGCTGTGTTGAGAAAATCTCACCTGTCGGCATAGAACGTGTTTCCATTGGTATATTTATCACAATGCTGATTTAGTGTGGAAATCTTAATAGTCATTCAATGGCGAGTATGCATGTAACAGTGAATGTACGGTCTTACACCTTTTAACAATATTATTTCAGCAATAGCCATTAGAAATGGTCTTCCGGTGGAGTAATCATCAAGTGTGGCAATCAATGGTCGCAAGAGTGAACGTGATATTGCCCGTGGGCATCAGCCAACCAGAACTGTCTCAAGGAAACGTCTTTACACATTGTACCAATGTGGGGAGTGAAACCCTTCATTTGTGGGCTGATGAATACTTTAGGCACTTGCCTACCTGATCACCCTTAGTCATTCAGCATCCAAACAGTCATTCAATTGGTGTTGGACATCAAAATAGATGTCAATTAGTGTTGGACATCCAAAAAGTCATTCAGTAGGTGTTGGACATCCAAACAGTGTTTCAATATGAGTTGGACATCCAAAAAGTGATTCAATGTGAGTTGGACATTCAACAAGTGATTCAATATGAGTTGGACATCCAAAACAGTCATTCAATATGTGTTGGACATCCAAAAAGTCATTCAATATGAGTTGGACATCAAACAGTTCATTCAAAAGTGATTCAATGTGTTGGACATTCAAAAAGTCATTCAATATGAGTTGGACATCCAAAACAGTCATTCAATATGTGTTGGACATCCAAAAAGTCATTCAATATGAGTTGGACATCCAAAATGTCATTCAATATGAGTTGGACATCCAAAATGTCATTCAATAGGTGTTGGACATCCAATTTCCAAACAGTGTTTCAATATGAGTTGGACATCCAAACAGTCATTCAATATGAGTTGGACATCCAAACAGTCATTCAATATGAGTTGGACATCCAAATACTCTTTCAGTGGGTGTTGGACGTCCAAATTGTCATTCAAAGGTTGTTGGACATCCAAATAGTCTTTCAAAGTCCAAACAGTCTTTCAATAGGTGTTGGACATCCAAATAGTCATCAATAGATGTTGGACATCCAAACTGTCTTTCCATTGGTATTGGGAATCCATATACCGGTAGTTGCTCGATAGGTATCAACCACAGAATTAGTAAGAAGGTGCTAAGTCTCCATATACACACTCAGTAGTTGATGGGCATTAACAAAACCCATTCCATACTTAAAACATATCTCTGCTGAAAGAAGGAAAATCAGATGATTCACCCTCAGCATCCAAAATATCATCCAAACACTTCATTGTTCACCCTCATTACACATGCAGTTGTTTGATAAATAATTAACATTTTGATATATAATTAACATTTGATTACTTCTGAATATTTTAAAGATTATTCTTTATCACAACTACCAATACCGTTGATCTGAATTCTACACTTACTTATATCCAGCTTTCAATATCACCCCTATAGTCTCCACAATGGCAACAAATATCAACCACAGCTTGATCCAACTCCATGTCAACTCTCATCATTACACTCAAGTGTGTTCTCATGGTAACTTAACCATTCACACTCTGTCGCAAATGGACTGAAGTCAGAGAGAAATCAAACAATATGTATATAGCATATAAACATACACCCAGCTGTATTGATTGTAGCCATGGAGTGTCATACATCATCAAAGCCGACACAATGATGCATGTTTATCAACTTACCATTAACAAGACATTACACATATTAAAGCTTTTACTGAAGCTCATCTATATACAGAAATACCTAACTTAATCCATTAAGAAAACAGTAGCTGTACCTCCTGCCGTACTGTGTCTGAAAGAACCCAGAATGATCAAAGATCGTGAAATGATGCAGACACAATCGACTGTGCTATCGACGTAAATCAATTGCGTCATGACGGCTGTCAATGAGACATTAGCGACAGTGTCATGTCGACATGCAGGTACACAGACAGGTCATGAAACATACATGAAGTTTCAATGTGCAACTAACTGAACTCCTGTCAAACTGATAAGGGGGGACACATGGCCCAGTGGTATAAGCACTGAAGTATAACTTATTACCAGGATAAGCTGATCCTGGGTTTGAATCCCGGATGTGATGGTGCCTTGATTTGGAGCTAAGTTGGTCCAGCACCCAAAGCATCTGCATTTAAATGTCCAAAGTTTGAGAAGATCCTGCTTGTGTGCAACCGAGGAGGTCAGATTTTCTTAATACTTCGTTGATTGTATACCTCAGTGGTGTGGACTATTGCTCATATTATATTCACTGCTTGTGCCTGGTCCAAACTTGATATTTCCCCGACATATCGGTGGAATATTGTTGAACTTGGTGTTAAACAACAGAAGCAACATACTAAAAACTACTGTCCAGAGTAGCATCCCTTTAAGAGCCAGGATCTGGTGATCTTGCATGTAAACCCCTAATTTGTCCTCAGTTTCATCCTTGCCATGTCAACACCATGTCCGCATGACATATGCATTTATGACTGCTACATTTACAAGATGGAAATGATTTAGAAATTAAAAACTGTTCAGATCACTCTAAAACCTAACTCATTTAAAAACTGATAAATGTCAGAGTTACAACTAACTCCATCTAAAAGCTTGAGATTATTTACAAAACATTACTCATCAATATATGGATAAAGCAAAATGACCATTTTTATAAAACAAACTGGAAACTAATGACTCTTTGAATCCCAATACAGTCTAACTTTGTAATGATTTCACACTAGCTGGTGTTACATATCACAGCAGGTGCTCTGTAAAGCCCTGGTCATCCAGGAAGATAATCATCAAGCCTTGTGATCAATGGCAACATATATATAGAGACTTGAGTGAATGAGATGTCCCCCTGGACCTGAGACATGGCGACACAAGTGAATGTGATATCGCCCTTTGGGGCAGCCACAAACCGGAACTGTCAGAAGTAAATCAGCATATTGGATTTCTGACCATGCATGGAGTTTTTCATGAGTTTACTGTGAATAACATTGACAGCAATGTGACCATCTATAACTATCAGCATCTTCATTATGACTGGTCAGATCCAGTTCACAGTGGGTACTAGTTTCTTACTCACACATCATTGACCACTAATAATATTCCTTATGATTTTGGGGCGGTGGGGTAGTCTAGTGGTTAAAGTGTGCGTTCGTCATGCTCAAGACCCGAGTTTTTTTCCCCACATGGGTACAATGTGTGAAGCCCACTTATGGTGTCACCCACCACAATATTGATTGAATATTGCTAAAAGTGGCGTAAAAATAAACTCATTCACTCACTCACTCCTTATGATTTTGGAGACAGTAAGACTCAGGAAATAACAAAAGCGACAAAATCCTTTCCATATTCTTAAAGGTCACATGCAACGTAAAACACAACTTTGCAGATTCTGATACCTTTCGGTATAGACTTACCGAAACAAATCATCAAAAATGCAAATTCAAGTTATAAAGTTGGAAAATAACGCGATGAAAAAAAACGTGCGAAATCGGAGTTCAAACGTTTCACTAAATTTCCCCAGACTTTTCTGGGGAAAACGGGTTTCAACAGCTGGGCTGTGCTCATAGCATGTGCGCAGTGAAATAGGTTCGCGCAACTTGGAAGTGAAAACTCGCTGAAGGCTTTGGTGTGAGCTATTTTCATAATGTTTCGTTGATATCTCACAGGCGTGAGCTTTTTATATGTTATGACAGTAAATAAACTGTTTATATAATTTCATTTGTCTATTTCACCACACGTTCTTCTTACCGAGTCACTTTCTCAGTTCGATACTTAAAAGCAATGTCATTATTTAGCGTTGACACAATTTCTAACTGTGATATAGATATGTCGTTGTCACAGACAAAACACAATGTCTTGTTTTATTGACACCTGTGTGTCTGCCTGCCTGTCTGCTAATGACAATATTCAGTACACAACTGCGATCACTGACCACATGCAATTTGAACTTAACACCAATCAGGCTATACACCATAAACAGAAGCGCATTGATTTATGGCCCGAGTTCGGTCTCTGTCACATTATGTAATTACACAGACAGGCAGGTGTGATACTTGAACACATGTCATGTTATGATGTCTCTGTTGATTGCAAAATGTTATACACAAAAACTGATCATGTATTTACAAAACCCAACATCTCTATATATACACACACAATGAGCCGTGAAGGTGGCATCTGCTAATGAACCAGCCGTTACACTTGAGTGCACACCCACCCGCTCTGACTGGGTTCGGTATCCCGGCTGCTTCGTTTCGAGGGAGGTAAACCCAAGTACAAAATATTGCACTTTTGATTTGCGATTATACGCTTATAATTTTGTTTATTTGTTTTTTCATAATCAGCAATGCATATTATATGTCATGAAGAAGTGATAATTGTGTTTTAATTATGTTTGATTTTTTGGTTGCATGTGACCTTTAAGTAAATATCTGCAATAAAAGAATTTATTGTACCATTTCAACTACATTATGAGCATGTGTTTGCGAATCACTATCAAATAGTGATGGCACACGGTGTTCACGAAAAGGTGAACGTATCCTGTCCTACCTGTGGCACCCATTCCCAAAACAGGCATGGCAAGTCGAATGTTCACCTAATATACCACAGATATACATGGTACAAGTCAAATCGGGAAGTGAATCAGACATTATTTCTGTCACTGATGCATTAGATGTTCTCTGTTTGTCTACCAGAAAAGATTTGCAAGCTTTACTGAGGCATTGAATGTTGTAACCTTGATCAAACAAGTTATGGACAAGAGTCGCATGATACTGTTGGAAAACTTGGCATGCGGCATGAACAGAATGCTCAAGGGTATGGACAAAACTGTACAATATTGACACTAGAGGCTAGAGCTGCTAGACTATTACTCTTTGTGACGGAAAAGTTGACATTATCCTTCTTGTCACAAGAGCTGGCTGGGGCGATGGGGTAGTCTAGTGGTTAAAGCGTTGGCTCGTCACGCCGAAGACCCGGGTTTAATCCCCACATGGGTACAACGAGTGAAGCCCATTTCTGGCGTCCCCCGCCGTGATATTGCTGAAATATTGCTAAAAGCGGCGTAAAACCAAACTCACTCAGTCAGTCAGACAAGAGCTGGCTAATAAGATTAATAATCAGAAATATCATCAATGGGTAGAATTATTAACAATAACCAATATGAAAACTGTGTCACTGATCTCTTTCACACACTACTGTGGTGAAATGAAGTTTTAATCTACACACACAATATCCTTGTATTATTGTTTTTGGGATGTTTGTTCACTGCTTACTTGCTGATCATATGAACAAGTCTAAAACAAGTCTAAATAGGTGACATCTGAAAATACATAATCCAGCATTACAAACGGTTACATCTTCTTTCTGTGCTGCACCTAAACTATGCTGTTACTAATCCTTGTAGAAAATTGTCACAAGTGACATGAAACATGTTGATTTCTTTCAGACCTTTTCTTTTTCAAATTCTGATCTAAGTTACTTCTCCAATATTTAACAATAGACATTTAGCTACAGATATCTATATGTAAGATCTGTATCAATACCTAATCCAAGTAAACTCTGTCACACAGCCATGTGGAGAGCTTTTCGTCACCATGAGGTTTAGTAGTCTTTTTTATTACTAGTTGAGGGGGCAGTGGGGTAGCCTAGTGGTTAAAATGTTTGCTTATCATACCCAAACTCTGGGTTCGATTTTCCACATTGGTGTGTGAAGCCCATTTCTGGTGTTCCCCACCATGATATTGCTGGAATATTGCTAAATGCAGTGTAAAACCATACTCACTCACTCTAGTTGAGATGGGTAAATCCTTCGATACAACTTGTCAATTTGGCTGTTATTGAAAAATTACATTTATCTTCAACAAATGCTTTGTTAAATAAAAATCAGAGTCCATCTTCCTCTTTTCCCCAATAGATCTGCTTGGTTCTCTCTAAATGCGCTGGGTCATCTGAGCAGAAACTGTGGTGTCTGAAGTTAGAGGCCAATGCTGTGGCCCCTACACTGGACAATGCCATAAAGTGACAGCTGATGATTAAATGACCAACACATGCCTCCAACAGACACATTTGTAAGTCCAAAATGAGAAAAATAAGAAGATTAGCATAAATAGATCAAGTCATCGAGATATCAAATTGCCCCCAAATAATTTTTCTGAAAATATATTGCACGTCATAATTCATAGATGTTGTTTCAGCTTCAACAGTTATATTTTTTGTTTTCCATCCTATTTTCAATTTATGGATATGGAATAGTCCCATTGAGTTCAGCATGCCTGTGTTGCTCTGTGTGATTTCTCTCTCCACAGTAGAAACATGTAGTATATTTTCAATTACCAACTTCTTCACGAACAAATGACAAATACATGTAACAAAGGAGCACTGTACCTCTCCTTTAGACAAAGGTGCTGTTTTCCAAATTTGAAAACATTTTGGCCAATATTTTTCAAGTTACTGGTTGAAAAAACTGTCTAAGTTCAAAATTGTACATAGGTGTCATTCTTGGAAAAATAATTAATAATAATATAATAGTTTTCAAGTCATTGGTTGAAAAAGACCTTTGAAGTTCAATTGTTTAAATTGCTGTAATTTAAGAAAAAAATAAAATATAATTTTTAGGTCACAAATGAAGAAAATTGCATAGCAACATAAAATATGGAGTTGGGTTCATGAAGAGTTATTAATGGAGATACCAGTTTGGGGGCTTTATTTACATATTTGGCTGTTATTCCATTATTTATTAGTGTCAGGGTCAATAGAAAGTTCACAGTACTTCTGACATATGTGTACTGTGAGCCATTGTAATTATTTTTAACAGCCATGATGGGTGTAGCACACACACAAATTGATCTTTTTAATGAAAATAATGGCTGGCTTACACAGCCAAATGAAAACTGGAACCAATACAAATCCATCTTAAAATTTCAGCCCTCATGTTCCAGTCCTCCCGAACTGGTCTATGAGCAGTACCTACAGACAGCAAATTGTCTTAACACCATGGATGTCTGCAGCCCTGATCTCACAGGTACCATTGATTATACTGAAAGTGATATATTGGACTGTCTGACAGCCACAGTCCTTCCATATGTACATGGGGTAATGGATGTCATATTTCTTCATCAACAGAACATATCACGTCCGAGAGGAAAGAGCTTGTCTATATGCAAAAACATGGCAGCTGAGACTCCAGAACTATGACAGCCTACTGCTTAATATGCTCGACAGCTCCTGTTGACAACCTCCATAGATGTACCGACAATTCCAAACTAAATTGGAATTAATATTGGCAAATATATCAAATTTTGTTCACAGTTTGGATTATTTTCAAAGTTTTAAATTAGTTAATTTCAGAGATATTTTACCATGTATTCATAACTATTTTTACATCGTATTGGATGGAACAGTGATAATTAACCAAAGCCTCACCCTCTTAATGGTCCTTTTATCAGTGAAACACGCTCAGCTTGACGACGCCAACATAATATTTACTGCTATGTGAACATATATTCAGGAAATTAAAATTCCCAAAGGGAGATATTTTTGGAAATTTGCTAAAGACATACAAATAAACTCAAAGTAGTAAAGGTGTGTATACATTGAAGTATACTGAGATATGACCACTGATAAAACTGCCATAATTGTCATTTATTTGCTTAAAACAAGGAAACAATTCCATCAGTTGTGGCAATGTTACTGTCAAAACACTATGTTCCTCAAGGAGGAAAGTAGGGACAGTATAGGTGAAAGTGAGGTCCACAATGACAGTGAGGAAATACTAATGCCCTGCTTTACACCAGCACAATGCAACATCCTTAGTTATTTCCTTTGTCCTTTCAAACAAATACTCAATTATCATTCAAACAATGTAAAATATCTTCCTTCCTTCTGTTGCTCTTCCGATCAGAAGACAGAGACTAGAAACACTAATCCCATTGTTCTTTGTTCTAAATCATCTAAATTGTTCAGGATTACTGCAGACTGATAGCTCTTTGTTTGTTGTTTAATGCACAATCAGCAATATTCCAGCTAAATTGCTGTGGTCTGTAAATAATAGAGTCTGGACCAGACAGTCCAGTGATCAACAACATGAGCATCGATCTAAACAACTGGGATATGATGACATGTGTCAACCAAGTCAGCTAGCCTGACCACCCGATCCCGTTAGCCATCTCTTACGACAAGCATGGGTTGCTGAAGACCAATTCTAACCCGAATCTTCACGGGTAGACATGCATAAGACATCTTCCTATGGTCATGGGTTTGAATCCCATGATGATCTGATTATGATCCCTGGTTTGTCAGCACCAGCACCTGGCCTTGTGTTGGACTCAAGTAATATACATCTACTTCCTGTGACCTCCATCACTCGGCCTGGGGACTTTACTCACAGGAGATCACACGTGTAGGTTAACATTTGACTAACAAATCAGGTTAAGTCGGTTGAAATAAAATTTAAAATACATTTGTTTAGCTAAACGATTATTGCTGTGATAATAGGTGAGAGGTAAAACAGCATGTTAATTCTTTAATAAGTACAGTTGTCTTCAGATTAGCAAGCAAAGATTTACTTCAGTCGGAGAACAAATTAAAGATGAGTTGTTTTGGGGTTTATTGGCAATTCAGAAAAAACTGACTGACACGTTCCATAAGAGGTAGATACTTTTGTCTGACCTTATTTGTGCTTACAGTGAGTAAATTTTAGTTTTACGCCACTTTTAGCAATATTCCAGGAATATCACGGCAGGGGACACCAGAAATGGGCTTTACACAATGTACCCATATGGAGACTCGAACCCTGACTTCGCTGTGACGAGTGAATGTTTTAACCACTAGGCTTGCCTACCGCCCCTAATTGAGCTTACAAAAAATATGCAAATAAATATTTTACAATTCTTTAGATAACCTGACAATATATTGAACACAGATGTGCAGTGCTGACATGATAGAGCTTTTACTTAAATGCGAGCCCGCCTTGATATAATTTTGTGACAGCAAACTGCAACATATTCCACAACAAACCCTAGATGATGCCAAAACTATTCCATGTGAACAGGTTTTGTGAAATATGAGACGTGACATGAGCTGATTGCTGTAAATCGTATTGCATCCATCATGTCCCTGAACTACGTGACAAGTTGGCCATGAGAGTCGGCTTTCTGCTGATAACCGAACTATTAAAAACAACACTGTTGTGATACATGCCTCATACATGATTAATGAATGTCTGTATGAACACAAATACATCAATTTATCAGATTCAGTCTGCAAGTTTACCCACTTGCCTGAAGCTCAAGTCAAGTAAAACAAGCAGTTGTCACTAAGGTGACATAATCCCCCACCGCAAATTATCAAACTTAAAAAGTAATTAAAGTGAAGGTCGTAGTTTAAGATGAAGTTAAATGTCAACAAAAACATGACCAGTCAACTCTTGATATCTTGCTCTGTAGCTGTTCAAACACACAAATATTTTCAAGACTCACTTTGACCTTGACATGAAAGTCATGGTGTATGACATTTGACCTTGACATGAAAGTCATGGTGTATGAAATATGCATGAAATCCTCAAAAGTAATAAAGAAATTGCTTTTAGATGAAAAACATTCAAGAAAATCCAGAAGTATCTTCTTGAAAGTCTGTGACCTTGAAATGAAAATCCATTCTTGAGATATCTTGAATCTGACAATCATAACAGCCTGAAATCCTCAAAGTGTCAAGTCTACTGACATCAAGTCTCAAGATGAATTTGACCTAGGCTCAAAACTTGCAGCATAATTAAGTGAAGGTCACTATTGGGTTAGAAATGGTCTTCAAGAAATGCATGCTTGTATAGTAGTATCAGGTGATCATGAGTAATGACACTGGATGGTCAGGCTTGCTAATTTGGTTGATGCTCTTCATCATATCCAAATTGTATATTGCTCCATGCTCATGAAGTCAATCACTGGATTGGCTGGTTCAGATTCCATTATTTACTGACTGCTGGAATACTGTGGCGCTAAACAAAGCATTAAGTTGTATACATCTGTTTACAAGATCCTTATGTAAATAATCGAGTAAGGTAATAATTTATAGTTTAAATGATAATTTCTAACAAATATATAAATATCCCTCAAACAGACTGGCATCCTTAGACGTCCTGTACTGTCTGTTTATCTAGACTTGCCCCTTTAAAGAATAGAACTACTATATGTCCATAGGCTAAGCCTTCAGTATAGTCTTGGAGCAAGGCTAGGTTGCTATGTCTGCATGCAGTATCTCACTAATATCTGTATACATCTGTAAACATGTCCTGTAAAGGAATCTAATTTTGTCCTTAACCTTTTCAACCCAACACCATACTTCAAAAACTAAAAAAAATTCTTTCTGGCTGTTAATTAAATTACCAATCTTAAATATTCTACTGCTAATCTATTCAAGACATATAAGGAAATTACTAAAAGAGAAAAGTTGACTGGAGTTTCCATCTAGGAAGGTTTCACGGCATGAAATTGCCAAGTCTACCGATGACAGACTACTCACCATGAAGACATAATCTCGCATTGTTCCTTCATGCAGCTAATAAGCTGACGGAGAAAAGTCCAATTGATTTAGGTATGTTGCTTCTGTAAGTTTCTTTGAATGAAGTACATAACATTACAAGCTAAGAAATCTATATTCCACATGATGATGGCAGATCCTGACTGAAGTGGTTCACTCCAGAACAGTACAGGCAATCGTCATCCCCAGGAGGTGCAGTTTCTTGTTTTACTCTCAAAACTGTCTCATAACTAAACATGTGATACTGGAAGTTATTTAGGTGTGATTTGAATAAAAGAGGATGTAAGATATCTGATTTGACAAAATGCAGTGTTTTTATAACATTAGGTCATGGGAAAAAAAAAGGATACTTGATCACAACAAAATTGCAAATCTGAACTGAGGAAGATGTTCCCAGGAAGATGTTGAAAGGATGTGTATCAATTAGAAACCGGTTACTGACATCAAAATACATTGACTACTTCCTTCATGGTTTGATGCTCTCTCAAAAATATATTAATAACTACAAGTCTCCACATTAAGCTATCCATAAATTTAGCTCCTCATCCAATGAGTCTGGCAACAAGTCTTCCTAATATTTGTCAATACACGGAACACGGAAAGATACTAAAAATCATGTCACGTGACAGCTTTGGGTAAGTAGACTCAAAAGTGTTTCGCACTGACTACTAATGATGTATATTTCTAGAATCAGATCGGAATTCTGTCACGTAATCATGTGAGCAGATTTTAGAGATTTGTAACCCTGGAACACTCCTACAAGGATTCTGCTCTATTAGGTTCCCAGGCCTTTCAGAGATGTCTGTGATGAATGTATACTGGCCAAAGTGACATTTAAAGGTTAAATGTTAAAGCATTCACTCATCAAGACCCTGGTTAGATTCCCTAGATACCCGTGAAGGTCCGGGTTAGACTGACTGAGTTTGGTTTTACACCGCTTTTAGCAATATTCCAGCAACATCACGGCGGGGGACACCAGAAATGGGCTTCACAGTCCGGGTTAGAACTGATCTTCAGTAACCCATGCTTGTCGTAAGAGGCGACTAACGGGATTGGGTGGTCAGGCTCGCTGACTAATGGTTGACACATGTCATCAGTTCCCAATTGTGCAGATCTATGCTCATGCTGTTGATCACTGGATTGTCTGGTCCAGACTCGATTATTTACAGACTGCCGCCATATAGCTGGAATATTGCTGAATATGCCATAAAACTAAACTCACCCACTCATTCACTAGATTCCCTAGATGTGTTAAGCCCATTTCTGGTGTCCCACACCCTGATATTGCTGAAATAGTGCTAAAAGCAGTGTAAAACTAAACTCACTCATTCATGAATGTAACTATTTCAAACACAGAAATGGTTAATATCTTAAACAAATTGAAAATTCACCAACGAAAGGAAGTTATATAGATTAATGCAACATTTAAGATTTTTCATATTCATAGAATCAATCAAATATTCTTTTGACATGGTTTCTTTATTGTCTTATGTTGTTGTTGAACTGATCACTTTCACATTCAAGGTCCAATGTTTAGTCACACAATGAAATTATAGGCAATAAACAATATTAATCATTTCTTTTAGAAACATATGATTAGATACGATACGATATGATATGCACAACTATTGAAGAATCAATTTGTGATTAAACAGTAACCATGGCAACAGATCACGCCCAGAGCATCATCAGATTCACACTGGGTATCAAGTAAACATTAGTCTGTTTCACAGCCCCTCAACCAAGTTACTTTCCCATCGACCAGTCCGTACTGTAATGAAAAATACCCAAATGAAGCAAGTCTAGATTTTCCTCAGGTTCTGAAACCCCCATCTCCTTCAGGCTTCTTTTCAATTTTTAATGAAGTTCTTTATTGCCATGAAGATTGTATATTTTTAGAGACTAAACGTTAGTCTTGGTGAGCATCTGCAGTGTTCTTAATGCATTCTCCCCAGACATTCCCAAAATAACCCTAATTTAGGCCCGTCAGTGAGGAAAGTGTATGTATGACCCACAGCAAGACAAATATTGACTGACTTTATGTGACCTGACACTCATGGACATCTTTGCATCAGAAAACCACCCGAGTGTTTGGACCAACATAAGACATCCTGGCAGGCAAGTGAAGAGCATGACAGTGATTATCCAATCAGAGTCTAGAAAAACATTGACCCAGCTTATGCAAGTAGCCCCTCCAATGATAGCCTGACATGCAGTAATCTTCATCCCCAAGAGGTGTAGTTTCTTGTCTTACTCTTAAAAAATATCTATGTTAAATCATGACTGTAGGATTGGTAGGATTATGATATAAATATAACAGTACCAGGATATATATGGTATATTCATTTTATGTTTTTCTGTTAATATGATAAATCTACAACATCTAAAAGCAGAAATCAGAATATATTATCATGATTATATGATAAGCACTATAGGCTCACATTGTGCAAGCAGTCTCAGGGCCATACATTAAGACTTCAGGGTGCTGTTGTACAAAACAACCTTGCGCTAAGGCTACCTTAAGTCCATGTTAAGGTATGGGAGTTATGGCCACCTTAGCGCTAAGATCGCTTTGTGCAACGGGTCCCTGGATCATAAGCTTGTCACAAGGACAGAATGCAACGGGGATTGGGTGGGTAGGCAGTGTGTCTCAAGTGATCATTGTATGCCACAGACAGGCATACACTCACTGCAACCATATAGATGCATCTGCAGCCACAAAAAGAGGACTGTGTCATCCATATCCTCAACACTGTTAAGGGGAAATATGTTACACTGAGACTATGTTGGTCTGAAAACATATTCTCAACAGTACAAAGAATGTTAAAGGGAATTATTTGAGACAGACTATTCTGGTCTGAAAGGATTTATCAACAGTACAAAAGGCGTTTACGGGAATTATTTTAAACAGAGATTATTTTGGTCTCTTAACACAAAACATTATATCATCATAGAAACCATGACTGACTGACTGACTGAGTTTGGTTTTACGCCGCTTTTAGCAATATTCCAGCAACATCACGGCGGGGGACACCAGAAATGGGCTTCACACATTGTGCCCATTTGGGGATTCAAACCCAGGTCTTCGGCGTGATGAGCCAACGCTTTAACCATAAGGCTACCCCAGTGCCCCCTATAGAAACCTTCAGAAACCATAACAATGGAAACTTTGCAACAAACAATGGTCAAGCTTAGAAATGATTTTTTAAAGATACTTCAAACAGTTTTTGAGTAGTCCCATCTTCACCTCTCAGTTATTAATGTGATAAAGTGATTATGTTGCCATGATAGCATTAGAAATATTCCAGGTATATTACAGCTGAAGAAACAAGAAATGGGTTTAACATATTGTACCGATGCTGGCAATCAAACTCTGTCCTTGGTATAACAAGGCAAACGCCTTATCCATTAAGCTGCAACACCATTCTCAGAGACAGCTAAAAAACTTACAAGAAATGCAAAATAGATGTGTACATAAAATTGGACCAGCACCTGTTTCTTCCGAAACAATTGAATAAAGGTGTCTATTGTAAGCACCACATAGATCACCTACAGTACCAATCAACAGCAGCAGCACCGACACAAATTACAAGCTGGTTGAAAGTTCTCCTGGACAAAAAACAGACAGGCAATTTGTATCCCTTCATGTCCCAACACCACATCATGGATTCTCTCCATCACAGCAGGGGAGGGGTCTGGTCAGGAGTGATGGCATTTTAAGCATGAAAAATGTTTCCAATGAGGGATATTTCCGATGGCCTCATTTGAAAGTATTTATTGGATGCCTATTAGAAAACAGCCATTTGTGTCCTCAAGAGGCTTGTTAATCATTTACATATGTCTCCTACCTTAAATCATGCTGTCACCTGCTCAGCTATGTGTGAACAGATAAGATTGGTTTGGTTATCCATCATTCCATTTGTTCTGTAAATGGTTCCTGTTCCTGTAAATGGTTCCTGTTCTAGTTCTCACTAAAAAGACGTGAACCCTGAATTGTCTACTTGCAAAAACTCAAAATAAGATATAAAGTTTCAGCAGTGGATTTTTAACAATACTAGGTCAACATATTTCAGGCAACAAATAGCACATGACCTCGTTGATCATTATGGCAATAAATTCAAAGATAGAATTAATCCTTAAGAGTGTCGTACTATGATAAGGAACAGCATGAAATAATGAAACCCTAGCCAGTAGCATTTATGAACTCCTAATTCATCCACAGAAGAACACATTTGCTCTATCTAATAAAAAATAATAACTGGAAAAGGTTTAAAGGTTAACAAACAGCACCTGGGATATTACAAGCTGTCCTTCCTGAATGAAATCACTGGGCGTTGAATATTCACCATCAGTAAACCTGACAACACGATATGCTTATCTCCAATCTCATCCACAACAAACTGACTTACAGAAGAATACATAAGGCCATATTCAATCAGAAGAAAGGTCTAACGCTGTGAATATATTCCAATAAATGAAGAGTTGCCTGCCATAGTTACGAGGCTTAGCCAACAGACATAAGGTCTCGTCACAAAACAAGATTCCAGGAAGAGGCAGCATGAGTAATATGGGCCAAGCTTAAAGTACAAGCTAGCATCATAATACAGTCTCCACTGTCCGAGGTAAATCAACGCCTACAAGCACAGAGTGTGTGGTTGTGAATACCTAATGCATTAGCTCCCTCACAGAAGATACTCTGGGATAACCGACATTCCCTGACCGGTCCTGAACCTGTGAACTGACCAGGTCACTCAACCAGATTGACCAACCTCGGGGACTGACCACAATAGTGGTTCCTGAAGTCTCGGGATGGTTTCAGCTGCTGGACACAGACGTCTATCTAATCCTGCTGATAGTGAAGATTCCATCTCTCAGACACAGTGTTGGCCATTACACAGAGCCCCATATCTCACCATTATCATACAATATGAATACAGATGAGCCATTAACCCTTGCAGTACCAAAACACAAAGGTCAATTCATTATAATAATCTAGTCTCACAAGCGTTTCAACAGGTTCTGTTAGATGAATTTAGTGCTTCCTTTAAGTTTGTTCAAACCATAGTTTACCATAGATCATGACACCCTATGTATAATTCTTGGCCAGGCAAATCAGTGCCTGATCGAAATCGTTGGTGCACATCATTACAAACATTGGCCACACGACCCGATGTAACCCCCATGCACACAGTGAGACTCTATGTCAAGCTTTGGATATCACTATAGGAGTTTGGAATATGTAGTGATAAGACTTATTTTGAACAATAGAGGTTTAACAAAGGTTTTACCCAACAAAATAAGTTAGAGGTCATGAATATTTGGGGGATATCTCACGAAATTGTGTGTTGTGTTTTCATTACTAAAACATCCCCCAAATGTTCATAATACCTTTTGTTGTTCAGTATTTTCTGTATTTGTTTTAGATCTTGGGATAGTTAAAGTGGTTACAGTATTCACTCGTGATACTTCAAACTCATTACCTCACATACTAACTCACCTACACACTATCTCAATCATCTTCCTCTCACACACTCACTCACCAATAAATTACCTCACATACTAACTCACCTACACACTATCTCAATCATCTTCCTCTCACACACTCACTCACCAATAAATTACCTCACATACACTCACCTACACTCCTCACCAATAAATTACCTCACATACTAACTCACCTACACACTATCTCAATCATCTTCCTCTCACACACTCACTCACCAATAAATTACCTCACATACTAACTCACCTACACACTATCTCAATCATCTTCCTCTCACTACTCACTCACCAATAAATTACCTCACATACTAACTCACCTACACACTATCTCAATGATCTTCTGACACATTCGACCGCCTCCGTGGTGTAGTGGTTAGAGCGTCCGCCCGGAGAGCGGAAGGTCGCAGGTTCGATCCCCGACCGCGTCATACCAAAAGACGTTAAAATATGGTACTTGTTGGTCCCTGCCTGGCGCTCGGCATTAATGGGTACAACAAGGACTGGTCGGCTCGGAGTCAGTATAATGTGTCTGAGTGGGGTATTCATGCTTCACTGTGGCATGGTATCTCAGTGGACTAGCACTATAAAACCAGCTTAAGTCTGGGCTAGTACAAGCAGCCGCACATACACATACACACGCATGCACGTCGTCATATGAGCGAAATATTCTCCAGCACGACGTTAAACCCAATTTCACCTCACCTCTGACACATTCACTCACCTACAAAGCAACTCACCCACTCACTCAAATTCTAACTCACTCACCAATAAATTAACTCACCTACTCACTTACCCATTCCTCTAACTCACCTATTCACTCACTCACCTATGAATTAACTGACCTACTTGTTCATGCGCTCACTCACTCAAAACTTAACACATTCACTTTTTCCACATTATACATCAGCCCAATACTTAATTACAGTCAGCTCTCAAGCAATTCCTGCACTCATCCAAAACCTTACCATCTATACACTCGGCTATCATCATCTCACCCAATTTCAGCCCGAGTTCACCTGATGTCACACAGTGGTATCATGTTCAGAAATAATCATATAAACTGCAAATATTGTGACATCATGGTGGCAGCATTGAGACAAGTAATGACACAGGAGTTGCAGACTTGATACAAGATCTGCCCCGAACACTCCAGACAATGTTTACATCATCACAGATCAGAATGATAAACATGGTAGGCGACCACAGTATCCCATGTTTTGAGTGTGGATGGAGGATCTGAGCCCAGATATGCAAAGCCATGTCAGAGGGCTAACAATCTAGTTATGTAAACATAACGTGATGCCATTATGTAAACACCATGTGGAGACAGTCGTTCATATCATACAAAGAGAAAATGTAGGAAGAGATCTGAAAGACTATACTATGATGCAGACAAGACAGTGAGGAACATCTCCGACAGATATCAGACAGATATCCCTGACATATCTGCTTTGTCCATGCATGCCCGGGTTGAGGAGCAATGAAAACATGTTTCTGTAGAAGTTGTTACTTATCACAACATATATCATATTCCATGGTAACTGAATAGTTCCTGCTGAGGTGAATATTTTTTCATTTTTTGGCTTGATGTTTGCCAAAGTCAATGGAGGAGGGGGAAAATTGAAAGAAACTGACGTCAATCTTATTCTCTTATTCTGGAAACTTTGGATCTCAAAGTGCAAGAAAAGTTGGTTTAGTTGAGAATTATGAATCATAATGATTTGTCTCAATTGTGCAAGAATTGCTGTCTTGGGAGCAAATGGTGTTATTATCATAATAATATCTACAGAGCTCTAGACCAATTCTATTTATTTCATGTTTTTATGACAATTTGATAATATATATGTTTCATTTGGAATATTAACTCATGAAAATCAGGTCACACTGAACATAGTCATGAAATCGTTTACTTGTGGACTTCAGATTTCACTTCAAATTTGATTTCTTTCTAAACTGGTTGACACTTTCAGGTTTTGAAAAGACCTTTGGGGATGCTCACTAAGAGCAGCAGGTCATCTGAGAACAGTGCCCAGTCTCCGTAATCTGCTTATGTTTTGTATTTGATTGACACAGCAAAGAGACAAAAATGTCCCCTCTGTCAAGCTGCAACAGGAGCGAAATCGACAAAAATACCAAGGCTTTGATTGGTTGACAAGCATCTCAGCTTATAACACTCCGGATGACTGATTGAAATATTGCATGCTATGATTCTCAACCAAATTTGGATGGCTTCTATTGACCATGATCTTGATGTTGATCCAGGTTCATTGATTGGTGGGTGTCGACATTGACCACGTAAATGCCTTGTCAATATCAGCACATCGTTATTACATCATGTCAAATTGCATGCCATCTCATCCATTGTTGACACACAACCACCAGGACATGCAAAAAGCCAATTATCGATATTACATCTTTTCTCCATTTCTTACAAATGTTCGTAAAAACGATCAACATCAGCTCTTGACGTTTCAGGATTGTTCACCATTAAAAAGACATTTAACGCAATATGTGTCAATATTCAGACCATATGATCTAATAATCATTAAACACTCAGTTACTCCTGAACACCGATCACAACCATGCAAACCAATCTAAACAATTAAACAAAAATAACAAATCCTCCTAAGTTCATGGTACCATGGATAATGGTTGCTATAATGTTTAAATATAACTTAACGATATCTTTATAACACTGGTTGATTTTGATGCCTGTAAAATAAATACACTTAAACTAAAACTTGTCCCTTGGGCTGAGAAATTTCAAACACAATCCTATCACTGCATTACTTAATACCACTGTCCCAAATCCAGAAAATAACATAAACGTAAATCATCCCAAGAGACGATTTCACACACGACAGCCATCCATTTCAATTCAGGCAATCCGAAATTCTTCATCTGTGCCACCAAGCCTTAAATTAGGACTTCCTCAGTATGGACCCAAACAAACCATGCATGAGATCTGTCCCTTGGGGGGTATTCAGATATTTAAAGCAAGAAAACATGATACAGTCCTTTCTGTTATTTGAACACTCACAGCCAGGGGCATTCTCAAAAGCATCAATTCCAATTCTCGAAAATGGACTTTTTCTTTTCAGGATCTGGTTTCATTAGGACTAGTCAATAGTGCCCAGTTTGACTACGAGATGACTCATATTTGCAGATAAATTTTGGGTCTGAAACGATGAGATATTTTGTTCTGATACCATGTTGTTAACATCACACTCAGTATTATCGACAAGCTGTTTGACGGCCAGTTTCAGAATGGTCCGGACTTTATGTTTGCGAAGTACAATACAAAAAGGCTGCCAACACTTCATCATTTCTAATGCAGACATTTTTCTTCTTGTTACCTATAAAAAATACTTTGATCAACTCAACAATGAGAAAAGAAAATGTCCGCCATGCTACAGGTTACTGACCTAGCTAGTGCTCAAGTTGTGAATGCACACCCACATAGGAAGGGGTCCATCTATGGAAGAAAGCATATAAGCTGGACTCCTGCATATATCTCATTACCTCAGCATCTTTTTTTAGATGCCGATGGTAAAAATAGGTGTGAAAGTCTACAAAGCTGTTTTCGATCATTTTCTTCCAAAATGGTCAATTATTGTTTTGCTAAGTTTGGCTACTTAAGCAATTTTTGGGATAGGACTGAGTGATACTAGTAGGAGTTGCCATGGAGACTCATGCTTAGACTTGTATCTGCATTAAACTAGTTCAAACATGGAATTGGGGGTGCTGGGACTTTTTAGCTGGAATATAGCAGAAATATTGTCTATCATATAGACCCTGAAAAAATATCACCCAAATTCCATGTCAGTCTACATTATCTTCATAAGTCTGGGTTTTTTCACTTCAGTACGTGAAAATGAAAAGATACTAGGAGGTTCTTTTTGGCATATTAAAGAAACTTCCAACCAAAAACTACCTTCAAATATTTCATTTCAGGGATTCAACATTAATCTATAGCAGCATCGGTACCATATGTTGAGTGAGTGAGTGAGTATGGTTTTAGACCGCTTTTAGCAATATTCCCACAATATCACGGCGGGACACCAGAAATGGGCTTCACATATTGTATCCATGTGGGGAATTGAACCCGGGTCTTCAACGCTTTAACCATTAGGCTACCCCACCAACCCCATTTGTTGAGGTCTGATTGACTTGAGTGGTTTCTCAGCAACCTCTTTGTAACAAATACGAAACACATGAGAGTAGCCCTTACTTTCTGCCTTCATCCGGCTGTAAGATATCGAACTGACAGTTTTGTGAAAATGTCAAACTGGCTTAGAGAAATAATACAGCTGGCAATGAAAATAATTAGTTTAGTTCTGGAACAAGTCTTTCAAAACATTTCAGGTCTTTTTGTTAGCAAGTCTAATTACTTTATAAGATGATTATTCTATGGTTGCCATAGTAACTGTTTTTCAAACCCCTTAGGGGCCTCAGTGCTGTTAGAATGATATCATGTTCAAACGAGAAGGGTAATGAGGATGGGGTCAGCCAGGGGGAAAATATATTTACAGACCCAAATGTATGCTGCGCAAAGCAACTATCAAGCTACTTTATTCCATGACACTAGGAAGCTAAATAGCACCCATAACAACTTTCAGAATAAGTCTCACCGAAGCCAAGCAGGAAATTTATTAAGTGTATATGGTACTTGTTGTTTCCCTGCCTCAGACTTGCCATTAGGGGTAGCCTAATGGTTAAAGTGTCGGCTCGTCACGCCAAAGACCCGGGTTCGAATCCCCACATGGGTACAATGTGTGAAGCCCATTCCCCCCGCTGTGATGTTGCTGGAATATTGCTAAAAGCGGCGTAAAACCAAACTCAGTCAGTCAGTATACCTCTAGGCTAGTACTGGCAGACAGAGACAGACAGAAAGACAACAGAGATGCACAGAAGGACAGAGAGCCAGCCAGCCAGACGGACAGACACTGAAATATAAGCACAATGAACCTGACTGCAATGTTGCAATATTAAGACCCCATTTCATCTCAACGATCTGTGTCTGTAAAGTTTCAAGCCAAGTTACAAATTGGTTGAGACATTAACTGCTGTCATATCATTGCACATGAATCGTATGCCTTCATCCAGTAAATGTCTCGTGAAGAAACAGAATCACTGACTCTCAGAACAGACAAGTATTTCTTACAAGAATTGCGATGGCAGTCATGTGCAACACACAATCTTCAGTTTTGATTAATCCTGTTTGATTCAATCAATGAAACCATTTTGCTTCCAATGACGATGCAATCACATGTGAGCATTTATAGTGTGTGTGAACATAGTATTTGCATCATGTAAGAGTCTTGCCCTCGTGTTATCAGGTTAACAGCCCAAACAGCCTTATCTCAGTAAGCTTACCTCAAATCACAAACTAAATCATTATATTTCACCCCAGTTACCAATAACCTACCAGCCACTCACATAAGCTTACTGCCATATTTTTCTCAGGTGAAGTGCTTCCTTAAAATACAGGGTATCTCTGTGTATCATGTCCAAGACATTCCAGTGATAATATCTATGACAAAGCATCCCCAAGGGCAGGAATTGTGCTCCCCATCTTGCTTGTCGGTCACCTTTTGCACAAGTCAAAATATCTGATCAGATAGGCAAAGTAATAACAAGACTATTTGGTCATGAAGTTAAACTTCAGGTATATCAATAATCTCTTATTAACTGATTTACCCACATAAACTGAAGATGAAGGTGAACAGCGAGAACCCCTCATATGTGTTGTATTAGATGTATGGATTAAGATTTAGAGTGACAAATCACCCTTCACAAGGCTGTATCATAGTGTATGACTAAAGGGATGACTTCGACTTTCCAATAGTCAACTTTCCCATTATGTCCAGCAATATTCCTGCAGCTCCAGCCTTTGGTGTTTGACCTACTTTTGACCTACAATCAACCATGCTCTTTTAGCCACGATTCCAGAGAGAACTTACTGAGAAGAATTTGATCAATGTTTCACAGCCCTGGTAAAACTTTCAGAAATATTTATGGTCGACATGGGAGGACATTTTTAATTTTGAAGTATCAGTGACAAAAATGATGCCTGATACAATTCTTCAAAGACATTTAGAAGTTGGTGTAGTAATACAGGACAAAACTTATAGAAAACAACTTCTTGATTTATTTTTCATGTTTCTGGGCCAGTTCTTGCCCCTTCGTCATCCACCTGATGAAAGGGGCACAAGATTTGTCTAGTATGCCTGATACAATTCCTTAGTTTTACTTGTACCATATGTTCCTGTGTGTTTGCACAACTGACTAGCCTCTGCATGTGTTTGTGATGGGAGCACTTGGTGGGGTCTTTTTACAAACACCTGGTAACATCATTATTTGTTAGTGATTCATCAACACATGCTCCTATTAAGTCACAATTGTACAATAGAATATGCTGATGGCAGAGATGTCTTACGGATATGGAAAGTGTTTTGCTGCTTTCACTATCAAACAGTATTGTTCACATGGTCACATACTCCAGGGTTTTACCTCGACACACAAACATGGGGGTCCCAAGGACCCTTAATTATTGATTGGTCCTTGAGGGCAATACAAGGGTCCTGTGAAGTAACGGTGTATAGAACTGTATGTCTTGACCATTTCTTTACAGCCTGGAATGAATCATTGATTATGTGGACTGATGGATGAAATGATGCAAGTAGCTGCTCTGACAGAAACAACCAAACACTAAGCAAAGTCATGGATGTGTTGTGGGTAAAGTGAATAATGTTGTGCATCCCTCTGGATGCAGTGAATTTTTTTCTGCATCCATTCTCTACATTTGCGTGTAGCATAAAACCCTGATACTCAATTCACAATGGGGAGCGTGGGTCTTAGCTGCTCCCTATGAGAGACATCTTCAGACTACACTATTGGAGTTTTCTCCCCAAAGTATGAGGAATTACAAAAGATGCTGACACCCGTATATCTCAGCAGCATCTTCAACCTTATCCACATGATTCAAATTAATTTCTATGTGCACGTCATGTTAATATCCAATGAAATTGATTCCGGTCCATCTCACCAGCAATCAGGTCAGTGGGCCCAGCACAGTGATGAATCCCACCTTGTCAAATGAGATTTACAAGACCACAGATAATTGCTATTGACGTGGGTGAAATCAAACCCAAAGAAGATTCACTGTGACAGGAATATACTTCATTCTACGTCAATTGCAGCTTGCCAGGCTTAAGAACTGCCCAGTTCTTTTGGTCGATATGGATCCCGAGAAGAGTGGTCAGTTAAATTGACGGTCAATAGCATGATCATCAGAAAGTCCATTCACAATTACTACACATTCGTTTGGTCAAACTCAATATCCCCTGGTACCTTATCATGTCGAGATCTTAACCATCCTAAATATTCAACCTCTTAAATGTGGCTCAGTGCTGAGGACTTTTAGCCATGAGGTTGATTATCACTGAATTAACTAATTTGTTCCTGAATCTAGGAAAACAATATTGTCATTTCATGTTCACCCTCTTCGTTTCATGTGGTTGAGTTTGTTCATCTTTGAGGGTTAATGTTGTTTCCCTTCTGGGTTAATGTTGTTCACCTTTCTGTTGTTCCCCTTGTGAGTTAATGTTGTTCACCTTCCTGGATTAATGCTGTTCCCCTTGTGAGTTAATGTTGTTCACCTTTCTTGGTTAACGTTGTTCCCTAAGTGAGTTAATTGTTGTTCACCTTTCTGGGTTAAATGTTGTTCCATAAGTGAGTTAATGTTGTTCACCTTCCTGGGTTAATGCTGTTCCCTAAGTGAGTTAATGTTGTTCACCTTCCTGGGTTAATGCTGTTCCCCTTGTGAGTTAATGTTGTTCACCTTTCTGGGTTAATGTTGTTCCCTAAGTGAGTTAATGTTGTTCACCTTTCTGGGTTAATGTTGTTCCCTAAGTGAGTTAATGTTGTTCACCTTTCTGGGTTAATGCTGTTCCCTAAGTGAGTTAATGTTGTTCACCTTTCTGGATTAATGCTGTTCCCTTGTGAGTTAATGTTGTTCACCTTCTGGGTTAATGCTGTTCCCCTTGTGAGTTAATGTTGTTCCCCTTTCTGGGTTAATGTTGTTCCCCTTGTGAGTTAATGTTGTTCACCTTTCTGGGTTAATGTTGTTCCCCTTGTGAGTTAATGTTGTTCACCTTTCTGGGTTAATGTTGTTCCCCTTGTGAGTTAATGTTGTTCACCTTTCTGGGTTAATGTTGTTCCCCTTGTGAGTTAATGTTGTTCACCTTTCTGGGTTAATGTTGTTCCCTAAGTGAGTTAATGTTGTTCACCATTCTGGGTTAATGTTGTTCCCTAAGTGAGTTAATGTTGTTCACCTTCCTGGGTTAATGTTGTTCCCCTTGTGAGTTAATGTTGTTCCCCTTTCTGGGTTAATGTTGTTCCCCTTTCTGGGTTAATGTTTTTCACCTTTCTGGGTTAATCAATGTTGTTCCCTAAGTGAGTTAATGTTGTTACTCTTGTGAGTTAATGTTGTTACTCTTGTGAGTTAATGTTGTTCACCTTCCTGGGTTAATGTTGTTCCCCTTTCTGGGTTAATGTTGTTCCCCTTGGAGTTAATGTTGTTCCCCTTTCTGGGTTAATGTTGTTCTCCTTGTGAGTTAATGTTGTTCACCTTTCTGGGTTAATGTTGTTCCCCTTGTGAGTTAATGTTGTTCACCTTTCTGGGTTAATCAATGTTGTTCCCTAAGTGAGTTAATGTTGTTACTCTTGTGAGTTAATGTTGTTACTCTTGTGAGTTAATGTTGTTCCCCTTGTGAGTTAATGTTGTTCCCCTTTCTGGGTTAATGTTGTTCACCTTTCTTTCCCTTGTGAGTTAATGTTGTTCACCTTTCTGGGTTAATGTTGTTTCCCTTTCTGGAGTTAATGTTGTTCCCTTTTCTGGGTTAATGTTGTTCCCCTTTCTGGGTTAATGTTGTTCTCCTTGTGAGTTGATGTTGTTCACCTTTCTGGGTTAATGTTGTTCCCCTTCTGAGTTAATGTTGTTCACCTTTCTGGGTTAATCAATGTTGTTCCCTAAGTGAGTTAATGTTGTTCACCTTGGTGGTTAATGTTGTTCATCTAGTGAGTTAATGTTCATCACATTGTGGGTTATATTGTGGGTTAACTTTCTTGAGCTTTATGGATTTGTCTTGTTCATCTTGATGGGATGACATTATTCATTATTTTTGGATAAACTTGTTCACCTTTGTGTGTTCCATGAATCTTGTTTACCTTTGTTAAATGGTATTGCATATATTTTGAGGGTTAAATACTGTTCACAAGTATTTTTCTAACCTGTTAGCATAATTTGTTCATCTGAGCAGTTGAACTCAGTGGTGGTAGATTTTCTGGAACTCTCTCTCTCTCTCTCTCTCTCTCTCTCTCTCTCTCTCTCTCTCTCTCTCTCTCTCTCTCTCTCTCTCTCTCTCTCTCTCTCTCTCTCTCTCTCTCTCTCTCTCTCTCTCTCACTCACTGACTCACTGACCATGATGCAGTTTGCATGCAGGCAGGGACCAATAAGTACCATATTTTACCGTCTTTTGCTATGACGAACCCTTGACCTTCCGCTCTCTGGGCGGACACTCTGACCACTACACTACGGAGTCAGTTCTTCAGGTTTTAGAGCCAAGCCAAAGCTGACATTGCTCATGCATGGTACCATATAAACAATTACTGCGGTGATGTCTACAAACAATACAATTATGAAGATCAACATTATGCTCATCATAAAATGTGTGATCAGTGACTGGGTTGATGCACAACATCTTACTCCAGTTGAATAAATCTATGCTCATGATGTCAATCACTTGATTGTCTGTAAATTTTAAAGTACCTCTACAAGATTGTAAATCGATTGATTTAACTGGCACCAAAATGGATTCCAGTTTCCCTCAAAAGACCTGAAGATGACATTTGCTGAAGTCAGTTTAACTTCAAATGTCACTAAATGCCAGCATGGCAACTTAATCCCATTTCATGAAGACTCATGTACATATCTCCAATAAACTTGCTCATAACTGTCACAACTAGATTGTTGAGGGCTGCTGAGCCAATGTCTCTTTCAGCCCTCAAGTCGTCAATGAACATTATCCACCTACGTCATTCAATAGCTGACAGACTGAGATGAATTATTTTTGAGCACACTTTCAATGACTTCAC
Source organism: Haliotis rubra (assembly GCF_003918875.1). Lineage (NCBI taxonomy): Eukaryota > Metazoa > Mollusca > Gastropoda > Lepetellida > Haliotidae > Haliotis > Haliotis rubra. The sequence goes on from NW_025767058.1 coordinate 125,128, forward strand.
ACCCACACATGCAGTTTTGTGACACTGATATAACATACAAACTGCATATTTTACAGAGCAGACAGTTGAATGAATATCTACAATTGCAGAAATGGTTTGATACACAATAAAAGTACAACATATCCATATAACACTACATAGTAATCATTTTCAGCTTGTATAATACCGGTATACATTTTAAAAGACCTATCTTTAATGTTAAGTACTCACAAAACAGACCCACTGACACCCCTAATGACCCTAAGAACGTTAAGCCTAACTACAGGCACCAATTTCTCGAAACAAAGTCTGAGGTTTGACTTAAGTTAGAGTTTTTACTCAAATTTTTACCCAGAATGAACTGAAATCGATATTAAACTCAAACTTAGTAGACAATTTGAGTTTGGTGGATAGAATACTTCAGTTGTTTGGGTTTTTATTTTAAAAGTGCAGCTGAGTTAAAAGCTGCAAATTGTCAAACACAGTTTGAAATTTGAGTAAAAACTTAAGTTTGTTTCGAGACATCGGGGCCAGTTGACACACTACAGATGCCAGTAACAGTATATTAGTCAATATGCTGCATGAAACAACATGTAACACAGCAATAGTTCCCTATGATTCTCTAACCTCAGTGGTAAACATCTAAAGCATGTATCTTTACAGCTTACTGTAACACATACTGTTCAAAGTGTTGATACACCCAATTCACTCACTCACCCTGCTTCTAAACATCCCCTAAAATAATCAGTGACTCATTACTCTCAGAGAAAAATGTCAATACACAGGGCAACATCATCATTATGTTAAACATCGTTTCAAATTAGGTCACTGTGACCTACATTATCTTCAATACGCACCCTGATCATCACGATCAGGCTCACAGCTGAAACCGTCACCACAGATATTTTCACAAAGTCTGATAAACCTCAGCAGCGACCTAAGACCTTCATCTTCTTATCAATGAAATTGATACAAATTTTATGAATTGAAAAAAAATGTAAAATCATTAACACTGTATTCTTTAGGCTAAAGCCAACAGTTCTGGCCCATTGTCTATGCAGTCTAATGACACGCTGAATCTGGTGCTGCAGAATCCAATCCCAGTATTATGTTAACATCACACACTCATTATTTGCATGCAAACTCATCTTTGTTTGCTAATCAAACACAGCAGTAATTGGTCCAATTCTTTTTCGCAAGTTTCTCCGAGACTGGTAATTAAAGATGGTATCGTTCACTCCGCTGGGACCGAGCAATGTGATTACTCTCTCTCGTCTGTCACCAAACAGATGCAGTTTTTCTCAAAATCACACACGGAAATTGATATTAATCGAAGTGTGTCATTTGTTAGTTGCATTGCTAGTTACATTTGAGCAGCTTTTTCTCCAGTGATGTTCTTAAAGACTATTGCTTTCTGGAAATGTGTGATATTCAGTTTGCAAACAAGATCAGGCATGTGCTTGAAAGTAAATTTTCTAACTGTAATTGACACAAATAGTTTCCAGGACTTGTTTTATAACATCAAAATACCACTAAATTGATTTGAAGGTTTTCTTTCTAGTTCATGATGAAGAACCTGGGTCAGCTGTTTAGTTTCAACAGCAATATAGTAATTCCTTTCAAGTAATATAACAAATAGAGTACCAGTAACCATAGTTACATTATCATTGAACTACCTTTAACACACAGAGACACACACACCTACTCAAACAGAATGGTGCACAATTTCAATTGTGAGTGAGTTTTGTTTAACACCGCTTTTAGCAATATTCCACATGTTCCAGCAACATCAATGGCGGGGACACCAGCAATGGGCTTCACACATTCTACCCATTTGGGGAATCAAACATGGGCCCTTTGCATGATGAGCAAATGCTTTACCTACTACGCTACCCTGCCGCCCCATTTCAATCGTGGCCCATGAAGACTTTACTGACTGATTGATAACTTTGTTCCCTAATAATAGTTTCAAATAATGTTCCAAATATGCAAAAACAGAATATACTCATTAGATGTCAAAACCTTTCTTAACATCACTATCTTAACTGCATATATCTTGCACATACAGAACAAGAAATAATCATACTCACATTCTTCATACTGTCCTTATATCCAAACAAAAAACCTTAAAAAGGTGGCAAGGATTTGGGTATTTTGCAAGAAATGCTGATGTAATTTAGCTGAAAACATATAACTAATTCAGAGGGTAGTAGTCTTGTAATATACTCACACCTTATCCTAATACATCTGATCACCATCGAAACCTCAGAATGTCTGAATGTTTAGTTGAAAGCTTAAAAGAAGAGTGAGTGAGTGAGTTTAGTTTAATGCAGCATTCAGCAATATCCCACCAATATGGCGGCGGTCTGTAAATAATCCAGTCTGGACCATACAATCCAGTGATCAACAGCATGAGCATTGATCTACGCAATTGGGATACAATGACATATGTCAACCAAGTCAGTGAACCTGACCTTCCGATCCAGTTAGTCGCCTCTTACGACAAGCATGTGTTACTGAAGACCAATTCTAATCAGGATCTTCATGGGTCTTTAAAAGAAGAATGTGGCCTGGTGGACTGGTCAAATTGGGTAGAGTCAATACCCTTTACCCACCGCTGGGTTCATATGGGAATAACTAACAGGTGTGGACACAGCAGCCATTTGTCCACTAGTCCCAGGATGTCATAACAGTCTGGAAGGACTCCTTTTTTCACCTAAAGCAGTGGTTGAAAGGAGTCCTGTACTTTATAAAGCAAGTACTCTAAGTATCTAACCCTACCATATGAACAACCTCCATCTAACATGGCTCAAACATCTCACATGTTCACACTGCACTGGACAATCAGATGAAGCTAACTCCCATATTGCTTACCTGTAGTTCCAGCAAAACGAGCAAATCAGTTCTCCCTCCAACAAAACAACGATGTATACACCAGACAGTATCTCCCTTCATTAACACCATCCTAGGAAATCAATGCATGGCTCCTGCATGTTAAATAATTTCCTCATGCGGTATGATCAACTGGTCAGTGGGAGGTCACTCCTGCCTTGCCAGATTCACACTGTCAATAACGCCATGTCTACTCCCCAACACATGCTTGACTATATGATTCCTAATTGCCTGCAACAGACACCCTGCTATTGACTATAATCAATTTCATCTCCAACACTAATCTCTTATTTTGGCACCAGTTGTCTCATTCCTGCTCATTTTTCATCTGCTCCCATTTATCACCACATGCAGATCCACACTCACCAAAGATTAAAAGAGATTTGAATTTTTTAACTGTGGAGGAGTTACCTTTGAAGATCTTCTTCCCACCCTTTGTAGCGTCTGTATGTATCACATCAAAGAAAGATCTGTTTCTGTAATCATTGTCCATGGAAAAATGTTCTGTTTTCATTTATTTGTTTGGGTTTGTTTCCGACTTATGTTATCCTACAAAGCAAACTTAGAATGTAGAATGGCTAAGAGTAGGAAAACCAATGGTTAAACTTAAAGAAGTGAGCACCAACTCATAGAGTGAGTGAGTGGGTGGGTGGGTGAGTGAGTGGTTGAGTGGTTGAGTGAGTGAGTGGGTGGATGGTTGAGTGGTTGAGTGAGTGAGTGAGTCAGTGAGTGAGTGAGTGAGGTTTAACACCTCGTTCAGTAACATTCCAACACAATCACAATGCAATACACAAGAAATCCATTTCAAACAATGTACTCATGTTGGAAATTGAACCCAGGCCTTTGGGATGATGAGCAAACACCTGAACCACTAGGCTACCGCACCTCACACGTGATGATGAGATACTGCATAAGGTTGGAAGTGAGAAGTAGACTTATCATGCACACACTCATCCAAGTGATCACTGGTCAGTCAGCACAATATTTATGAATTCAGCCAAAGTGTTGACTGCAATGCTTACAGAACCCCTGTTCTCCCAGAACTCTCCTGGGCTGCTGTTACTGGGAAGAACACCAAGTTGAATTGGTATTCAGTGTGAGATTAATAAACCATGGCCTGAGACAAGCATGAATGTCAACAAGGGGTCATCCCAAATTTATTTCCGTGTTTAAAAGTGACGTTACACACAATGCTTTTCAAATTAATATTTTCTATTCCTTGGTTAATTTTTGAAAATGCAAAATATTAAAATAAAAATATACCTAAGAGTCTAAATATTGTCCAATTCCAATAACATTTTTTTAAACTTCAGTATCATATAACACCACATAAACTGAAAGCAAGAGAACTCTTTCCCTTTTATACATTGAATGATTCTTTTGTAAATATCAGATCAAGTATATTTTTGTCCTGTACAATCTGAAAAAGGTTTGGAAAACAAGTTGCTGATAGCTTTTCCTGTAGAAGACATGTATGATTGCTGTGACTGACCAAGCACTGAACATCTGCCATGTTTCTAGAATTTATTGAATATCTGTGTACATAGCAGACAGACTACAACAGTCTCCTCCATCCCTGATTTAAGATACCTGTGAAGGTCCGGGTTAGAATGAGCCTTCAGTAACCCATGCTTGTAAGAGGCGACTAACAGGATCGGGTGGTCAGGTTCGCTGGCTTGGTTGACAACATGTCATCGGTTCCCAATTGCACAGATCATGCTCATGTTGTTGATCACCAGATTGTCTGGTCCAGGCTTGATTATTTACAGACCCCCACCATATAACTGGAATATTGTTGAGTGCGGCGTAAAACTAAACTCACTCACTCACTGATTTAAGAACTCTCTCAACATGTATTAGTTCTGGATCGTCTTTGAGGCATTCAGAAATGATAATTACAAAGGGTGTGTTATCCTTTTTCCAGTAATTCTGATTGGCTGACATGGAATCCAAATTGAATGTCATTTTGGTATAAATGCAGGAAATTGTGGAGGGAGTCGGGACTGAGTATATCACTGTCAATTTTGTAATAACTCCTTAAACCTTGGAGGAACTGACATTGACATTCTTTCTGACAATGAAATACTAAATTTACTAAAACCAACAAATAAAAAATAGTGAGTGAGTTTAGTTTTACGCCGCACTCAGCAATATTCCAGCTATATGGTGGCGGTCTGTAAATAATCGAGTCTGGACCAGACAATCCAGTGATCAACAGCATGAACAACGATCTTCGCAATTGGGAACCGATGACATGTCAACCAAGTCAGTGAGCCTGACCTCCCTATCCCGTTAGTCTGCCTCTTACAACAAGCATAGTCGCCTTTTGTGGCAAGCATGGGTTGCTGAAGACCTATTCTACCCCGAATCTTCAGGGGTAATAAAAAATAAAGGGCCTCACCAAAACCCTGTTTAAAATTAAGGATTTTCTTCAAGCATCACAACTCTTTGATTCCTTAGCTAAAGTTAGAACCAAATTATGGTATAAAAACATGAACAAAATCAACAGCAAAGAACATTGCTGTGTGTTTCACTGTCTCTCTGCTTGATGAAAGGACACCATTTATACAGGTATATGAAGTCAAATCAAACATTCATGTTTAACTTTTTGTAATGGTTGTCTATATCAATCTATAAACTTAATAATTAGAGACAATGCAGGAATGGATGATGTACATGGCGTGTCACAACAAATAGCAAGTGTTTGAGGGGAGGTGTGTTTACATTGATCAGTTCCTTTGAGCATGTTATTTAATTACAGATAAACCTATGAAAGTTTCCTAAACATGCACTAGCAACTGTAATGATAACCATATCAATTTTCTACAGCTATTAGTAGAATACATAAAACATTTACACATAACTTTTACAACAACAAAAGTCATAAAAAGCGGTAGTTTACATCCATATCCTTAATCGATTTCTTGAAATTGGACTTCTGCGAAATTATACTCAGCCACAAATGTCATGGGTCAGAATTGATCCTTGTTGGATATGAAAAGTATCATGAACTCTGAGCAAGTTCGGTTTTACGCCGCTTTTAGCAATATTCCAGCAACATCATGGCGGGGGACACCAGAAATGGGCTTCACACATTGTACCCATGTGGGGAATCGAACCCAGGTCTTCGGCGTGACGAGCCAGCGCTTTAACCATCTGGCTACCCCAACGCCCCAATGAACTCTGAACAGCAGATGTTGTAATATGGCACTTGAATTTCTGTTTATATGACTGATTGTTTCAGTCATTTGACCAAATGACTGGTTTGACAGATTGACTGTAACATATATAGCTGATATTATGCTCACAAAATATATGCTTAAATATGACATGAAGTTCTTGAAAGTCTTTCTCACAAATTTCTGTCAAATGTCAAACTATGTTTCATTGGGTTAGGTAACTATTTTCCATTCGTACCTTGTCCAATTTTATTCATTGTATCATCATGTAAATAGCAATAGACCTCTGTACTGTTACACTGACAACCGCTGGCCAGATTTAGCTGATCAAGATCACATATAGAATAATGTGGGCCCATGTTGGCAATATGCTTCTAAAATCCATTACAGTTTTACTTTTCAAGTTATACTGAATAAACATGACAATTACATTACAAGTATGACATTAATTGGGTAAGCGAAGGTTGGAATTGTCGCAGCCATTGCAACTGATAAAAACACTGATTGAGTTCAAGCATCTAAATACGTCACTGGATACTATTTAAAACTACTTTGGACATTTTTTTCAGTAAAAAACAACAATAACAACTAATGAGATGTTATCTGTCTTGGCTGGTCTGAGTGAGTCATCTTCACAACTCACTGACCACAATGATGTTTCTGCAGATTGCAAGCTGGGAAATATAAAACCATGAGATGGCCCATGATCTATTGGACATGCATGATCATAAATCTGAAGTAGCCTAATGGTTAAATATCAGCCTGTCTATTGGACATGCATGTTTAAGGTGTTGACCATTCGAGACAACACAGTCCCTCTTAGAAAGGGCAGGCGGCATTTTAAACACTAGTAAATAATCATATTACATTTACACTTGTCCGATATGAGATTTAGAGAGATGGCTCCTGTTTGTGGATGGCTATTAGAGGGATAGTTACAGGTAAATAAAGCTTTTATCACCACTTACAGAACCTATACTCTCAGAACTTTAGGGTTAACAAGTGACATCATTCTTGTTCATAATATAACGAAACATTTCTTTTAAAAAATCCTAAAGCTACCATTCAGGGATGAGAATGAAGTTTTGAGAAAAACTGAAAACTAGCTGAAGCTCCTGATATTTAGGCATTTTAGACCTTTAAAACTGGCTCAGAAATGACAATATCATGAACACAGCAACCATTAAAAAACTTTAAATCTGCTGGAGCACATTCATACAATTGTCAACGGATTTAGACGATTCACAAAAATGACCCTTGGCCTTATGAAATACCCGGAATTCCGCGGATCCGCGGAAAATTCTCATCCCTGTACCATTGTTACACAGTTTTTAAATTTTCATGTGGTAAAGCTACATATACCCAGTGCTTCTATGCTTAATCATAGCGTGCAGTGTTGGAAATTGGCACCTGCCCATAGGCCCATAGCAGGAAGATTTCATGTCGAGACTGTAGTTTCAAATTAATATGGATCCTCAAAGCCTGCAGGATATCTTGAGTAGATATATTCGTCACAAAAAGCTGCAGTTTTATGTTAATGAAGGCCTAAAGAATTTAGTCAGAGCCTGCAGCTTCTGAAGTCAGTGGATACTGATGGCAGCCTGGCATTTTGGTATTAATTCAAACACTGATACCAGAGCATCAATGAAAACTGAAAGGTATAGATAATAATTCATACCCACTACAACTGAATTATGATGTGTAGTGCCAATGTAAGTATTCATCAAAGTGAAGTGTATCTACCATCCCAAATTTAGTTCTTGTAAAGATGCAATAGCACTTCATCCAGGTTGAAATTACAGATCTCTTCTAACAGTGTCTGGAGCTCTCCCAATCTCACCCTTTTACGTCTACACCATGAGGACAGGTCAGCAGCAATATTTCACACGACAGAGGCGATTACTGGACTTATATGCTGTATTGTGCATGACGTAAGTGGCTTTTGTCCGTGTCCTGGGGGGCATTACCATTAATGGATCTATAAACTTATTTTCACTCTCCCACCATAGTCCCCAAGACGAGGCTGGTCCATCACGTTAGAACAATTACAGTTCGGGACGGAGCCGTGATGCAGGTAGTTAGGCTGCAACAGAGGCGCTATTTTCCACACTAATTGAATACACATTGCCTGCGTTTTTTGGGAGAACATTGGTAAGCTTTTGTAAAAGAACTACAAGGGGCCATCTCATGAATCTAGATGTAAAAAAAATAGTTTCTCATTTATGCATCCAAAGGGAAAAGGAAGAATTTACAACACAAACCTGTTTCCAGTCAAGCTAAAGATGAACTTACAACATTCAACCACGTTAGAACTGTTACCTTGGTTACATCCAGGTATGAAATCATCCTCTTGTCTGGACTAAGATCTATCATGTTTAATGGATTTCTGAAAGCAGGGATATCTTTTATCATCTAATCTAAATGCAACATCAAGAGACCTCATTTCATTAAGTACGCCACTCCAGGCTGGATGCTCAAGGATCATTTTGGAGAAAGATATCTCAGTGCTCAACCATTGTTACTCAAGGAGGGAGGACACTGAGACCTAGGCAAATTGGTAGTTCCACCACGGCTGATGTCTGCTAGTTTCAGCATCATGACACATATCAATGTAACAGTTAAGAATGGAAAAATAATGAGAATATGATGACTCTGGAAGTGGAATCAACGAGCCCGAAAGTTTTTACTCTGACTAAAATTATGTAGATGCATATTTTGTCTCTAATATTGCATAATGACTTACAATAGCATCAATTTTACTCGTTCATAATGCATGTTGAGAATGGCTCAGAAACAACTTAGTGTACATTAGTAAGTGTGTGTAAGGAATCTAAATATAATGACAACATTAAGGACTTGGCGAAAACGCTATGAAAGATACATACAGATTATTAAATGCCTGTGTGTCAATCTGACCTTATATCATTTTTTAATTTCACGAGTACAGATGGTGCACACTCCAATTTAACAATCTCTTTATCATCTATGCATTATAATACTGTAGTGAAGACGTAATACCTTCTATTAAGATAATCTGGAATGAGTGAGTGAGTGAATATGGTTTTACGCCACTTTTAGCAATATTCCAGCAATATCACAGCAGGGGACACCAGAAATGGGCTCCACAGTCATTGTACCCATGTTGGGAATCAAACCTGGGTCTTCAGCATGAAGAGTGAACGCTTTAACCACTAGGCTACCCCACTGCCCTAAAGATATTCTGGAGCAGGCAATAATGATGGCACAGAGTGCTGCTGGTTATGAATAAACCTTTTTAAAAATCAACTTGTGCTTCATATCGATTTTTAAGAACCATTTATATGAGAGAGGGAGACAGCCTACAGCCATAAAAGCCACTAAGAATGCCAACTTATGATATGCCCCCTCTATCAACCATATTGGAACTATTCTGCTTAATTCCCCAATGGAGCATGACTAATATTTATATTATCATAAGGTGCCTCAAAACTGACAGGGAGAATAACTTAATCTCATTTTATGGTCTTTAAGTCCACTACTGTCAGCAACTCATTTTTCAGTAATGTGAAAATAGGATGATAGGAGATATTTTTTATTAACGTATGAGGGCATGTATCACGTTTTTGTTGTATTTATCTCACAGAAACAAACATTTAGCATATATTGAAGAATACATTCTGGCTTTGTAATGGCTGTTGATGAATAACACAGATGTTTTTTTAAAATTGATTATTTGTCCTTCCAGGACTAATTTCATCATTATTTGCCTTAATCTAATGTTAACACTATAACATCTGTCCTGTTCTTCTGTAACAGTGTTCCCATGTGAGAGGCTTCTGATGGCCATGTTGGATGTAAGAGGCTTCTGATGGCCATGTTGGATGTGAGAGGCTTCTGATGGCCATGTTGGATGTGAGAGGCTTCTGACGGCCATGTTGGATGTGAGAGGCTTCTGACGGCCATGTTGGATGTGAGAGGCTTCTGACGGACATGTTGGATGTGAGCGGCTTCTGACGGCCATGTTGGATGTGAGAGGCTTCTGATGGGGACCAGGGACTTGTCATGAGTGCTGGCTTATAGAGGGAGTCACTGTTGGTGCTGACGTGGTATATTGTCAGATGGTATCACGCCATGATGTCATGGATTGATGCTGATGCTATTAACCACTGGTTTGTCATGTTGTCTGTATTAGGTTAGATTAATTACTGACAACTGAGACAAAGCAGTGGTATTGCTAACTGTGGCACAAAACAACATTCTTTCACACTATACATTTTAACAGAAAACAGAAACAAAACTAATAAAAACTTTCCCCCAAAATGTACAGCAATTCATCAATATAAATACAGTAAAAATCCTGATATATCACTAACTACACAACTGACTTAAAACAAACCATAACATGGACATGTATGTCAGTGGTAATTCAAAAACTTGACTCTCGATTCCAATCAAATATTGGAATATTAGTTGCAGATCTAACATCATATTCTGGAACACTACCACATTGAGTTCTGGTGCCAATTCCATCAAGACCTGATAAACTAAAAAAATTCCATACAAGAAAATATCTGATTAAAGGTCCTACTGTGATCTTCAGAGCCAAGCAGTTCAATAGTCAGACAGAGGATCTCTTGAGGAGGTCATCTCCAGATACATTCAATATGTTGTAAACCAAGATCAGCTGTTTTCATAAGTTTCCATGGTTACAAGAAAAATTATCAATATCAGCTACAAGATGCTACAACAAGGCTCATCTACAGTAGCTGATAGGGCATCAAGTTCCCGTCTCAAACTCGAGACTGAAATTATATCTAAGGAACAATATGGCCCCTTAACCTTCAGATTGCTGAATTACAGCACGCTTCCATACAAGTCTGATGGATCTATTTCAGCGTAAGACATTGGAAATATGGTAGTGATTTCAAACATTCCAGATTTCTTTAAACATGGAGCAAATAAACCAGCACTTCAACATTTATTCCTGACAGAAAAATACACATTATTATATTAAGTATATGCTGACATTTTCAAACATACAGAGGTTAAGACCAAAGCAAACTTGAAAATGTTCTTGAAGTTTCTCGATTTAGATGCGTGAGTTTGGAATGGGTTTTACTTTTGAAACACACTAAATGATCAAAGGGAAGAAATGAATCAGCAATAGCATAAATCCCAGTGCACCAGTATTTATAAGTCTGTCAATATTGAAGATTTTAGGAGAATCAATATGAATTCCCTATCTGAAAAAGATATAACAAAATACAGTCAAAGCAACTGACATCATAATGTTCAACAAGATTACAGACAGTCTCTCTTGGAATTACTTGTAGATGCAAATGAGACAGAAAACTGGTTAATCAGTTAGACTGAATGTCAACCCATGAAGATCTGGGTTAGATTTGGTCTTCAGCAACCCATGCTTGTTAACGGGATTGGGTGGTCAGGCTTGCTGACTTGTTTGACACGTCATCGTATCCCAATTGCGGAGATTGATGTTCGTGCTGTTGATCACTGGATTGTCTGGTCCAGGTTTGATTATTTACAATCCACTGTCATATAGCCGGCATATTGTTAAATGCGGAGTTAAACAACAAACAAACAAACTATTGAGTGTCAGTAGCAGAAATTGCAACCATATATTTTTCATTTTAAAAATGTCATATTTGGTAAGCTGACCTCGTATTTTTATTCCCTGTATTGCTGTCATATTTGACTGATTAAATGTCATTGTTCATGTGTATGCCATTCATGGATTATTCATTTAGTCGAAAAGAGATAAATATTTAAGGACCGACTGAGCAGCCAGGATGACACTGTCCAAACAACTGATCACACTAACAACCACATAATTCACAGAGTTAATGCTTGTGAGGTTGTCACAGATAATGTATTAGTTGTGGGATAGACTGTTAAAGCGAGCAATTTGATTTTCAGGGGCCATGGGCTAGGATTTGGATTTCAGGTCAGCATGGTTGTTTTTCAATGTTTAGGAGCTCAATTATTTATTCCCAACAAATTCCGAACATTATTTTTAGTTGAAAGAAATAAAAAAACATATTCTTTTGATGGATTCTAGTCTGCAAGAAAATGGTATAGGAGTTATTTGTCTTGGGTTCATAATTCAGCAAACAAAGTGAGGCAAAAATTATATTTTGTTTACTTTGTGGCATTATTAAATCATATTGTGACACTACATTTGAAGTAATAATATAAATGTGTCATTTAAACCTCTTTGTTATTCCTGATTTCAGTGAAATACTAGTTATCGCCACAAAGTCATCCCATTAGTATATTAACAGGAACTGGGATACTTTAGCTCCCATTTGGGAATTTCAGGTGACATTTGATGCATATTTGAGGCTGAATGGCCTCTGAGCAGCACATGCAGGGGCTTCTTTCATGAAGCAACCTTTACTAAGGTTAACCTTTAAACTCCCATTCTTTAACACTGCACTAAGGTTACCTTACTGACTTGCAATCACCTTAGTGCTTTGTGAAAGGAGGCCCAGGTCATAAATATACTTGAATCCACAAAATTTACACAAATTTTTTACGATTCAGTGTTATACCGACACATGTTCAACTAACTGTTGTCACCAACGCAGGACACTGGACTACATGGAGGACAGTTCATAAATGGATGATAATGTATGGGCAGATCAAACGTTGTTACATTTTGAAAATTATGCAGACTGCCCAATAACAAGGAAAAAACCCATCATCATATTCATTATGTGAGTGAGTGAGTTAAAATTTAACGTCACCTCAGCAATATTTCAGCCATATAGTGATGAATATTCATGATGTATTTTGGTCTGATACAGTACTTATAAACATGATAACCACAGTATCTTCACATATAAAAGACATATCATGCATTCAAAGTAATCACTAGGTTATCGCAATAAACGTCTCACGCAATCTCAAATTCAGATCACTGAACTCCGCAAAACCTGTACTGAGTTTGGTGAAAATAACCACAAGAAGAACAGTCAAAAGTCTCATCCACTTCTTAGAATAGAAAAAACACCCCAGAGAACACTACTAAAGAACTGACATGAAGTATTGATCCCTGGAGATGGGCTTTGTTACTCAGCGGAGCTCTTTTGTTTGGGAGGAACAGTGAGGTGTTTTCTCTACCACTCAGTAGAACTCTTTTGTGTAGCAAGAACTGTTTGAAGTTTCAAAGTCAGGAAATGAGCACAGCTGGCGCTGCCGATTTTGTGCAGTGTGGCACAATATTAGACAATGGCGGTAAAATTTGGTTGATTTCAATAACATTATGAACTAAATAGAGCTGAATTTCTGCAAGCTGTCAAGATATTGGTGTTCTTTCTTGAACTGTCTGTCTGATCATGTTGACAACAAAGATGTACATGTTTTTCAGATTCTCACATTAACAAAGGCATCTTCTACCAATTTCAGTTTAACCAAATTAATCTGTAACAACATCTGATTTAAAGCAGCAGGAAAAGAACCTTTTTAAGATAAATAATAATTCATGATTCAGAACTGAAAATAACATTGTGAAGAAATACTTCAATTAATTGAATTCCAACATTCAAACAACAACTGATCATGATAACTAAATGTTATAGAAGCATCATAAATACATCTGAAAGTTTCACTTACCATTAGTGCTTGGAAGTTCCCCAATTTCTATGAAGACTACCCTTCCCCATGACAAAGATATTCTGAATGCTAGAACCTCTGTATCAAGCAGCAAATACCAACTACAGACCACTGGTACATCTTGTGGAATCACATCACGCTTCTCTCTTGTAGTACTCACCTTGAGAAACTCATATACAGATGGCTAAATGAATCCATCTGCTAGCGCCAAATCGGCCACACGACCCCCGAGTCAGACTCACATTGTTCTCACAATCCCTGCCTGTACAATAACTCAGTGAACATCTACACTAAAATCCCTTCCTTGAACAAAGAAAAAAACAGCGGCAATAAATCACCCACTCCAGCCAACACCCTTCACCATCTTAATCCATTGGGCAGAATGTTCAAAGCGTAAAGAATATCCTGGAATGCTATCCGTTTTTCAGCACATCCTCAGTCTCGGCAATCAGATTTCAAATTTTGGAAAAATCTTCCGCTGTGCTGGCTAAATGACATTGGCACGGCAGTATCGTTGGACTAATAGCCCACTGAAAGTTCCATGTGGTGATGAAGCTACGAGACCTTACAACATCCTCTAGCTAGGTCTTCTTACACAGCCTCGTCCTTATTGATTTCAGAATTGACTTGATACAGCAGGCAAGCGAGACTCGAGAACGATGCTAAATGTGAGTTCGGCCAGTTTGGCTCTTCTCAGTCTCTACAATTGCATTGCAAATACCATGCACGTTCCTCTCTCCTGTAATTCATTCTGTGAATCTTCCCACTTAACAGACACATGTTCACTTAGAGAAATATATATTAAAACTGAGGCTGCTAAATTCCTAGTTCAACATTTAGTAACACCATGGACCATTTATTGTGGGGAATTGGACAAATTTGACTCCCCGCCACAAACATACAACATCTGTTCTGTATCAGGTCTGATATTTTTTCACATTAACAAAACAGTTGAAAAAGAAGGTTTTCCAGGTGTTCTTTATCAAAGAATTCAAAGGTCTCATAATGCCAATTTCTAAGAGTTTTGCATTATTCAGACATGCAAATTTGAAATAAAAATGCCAGACTACTTGTTAAAGAGGTAATGACTGTTTCTTTTGTTTATTTCAAGCCAATCTCTTTTAATCATAGACCCTGCTACACAACATCTCTTACCACTTAAGCACCATAGGTAAAGTCTGATGGTAGGGTAGGAAACTCTTTTACATCTCATTTGTCTATGAGAATCATCAGCAACATTCACTCTCTGACTTTGAAAAAAGAATATGAAGCATTATCATTAAAAAGTTGCCAAATTAAACCATTTATAATGTAAATAAGTTATAATAACATAGATATATTGCAAAAGTTTCTGAAGCATTTGATTACCAAGCCATACAACTAAAGAAAATGGGCCACACGTTCACCTTCAAACTGTTTCTTGATTGGCTGATAATAGAATGTTAAATTACAAAAAACGATTTTCCAATCTGGGTCAATGAAAATATTTCCTAAAGGCAGTAGAATACTGCTTCTGCAGTTCATGAATTATTATTGCAAAGAAGTGAACAGCTAGTATTAAAAATATTGTGGAGCAGAATCCTCACGATTTGCTTGTACTGAAAGACTCCTTGACTCTAATACTTAATTCAACCAGTGCTTGGGAAGTGTTGATGCTGGCAATATGACAATCCAATTCCTAATCCTGAATCATGATACCAATTATACTTACATGATTATGCAAACACAGTGAAGGGTCTTGACATGTAATCTTTCCTGTGAAGTCCTCTTATTCATAGCAGAAAGCATTCGCATATCAAAATGTATCAAAACCAGGTCAATAATACTTCATAAAATATCGTTCGAACCCCCACATGGGTACAATGTGTGAAGCCCATTTCTGGTGTCCCCCAGCCGTGATGTTGCTGGAATATTGTTAAAAGCGGCGTAAAACCAAACTCAGTCAGTCAGTCATAAAATATCATCTGGCATAGCCATGAAATCATTTCTAAAAATAAATTAAACAGTCTAAAAACTATTTTACATGATAATCTTCTGCAACCTTCTTAAAACAAATGTAATAACACTTTGCAATTTAAAAACATAAAAGAAAATATTTGGTACAAACCATGTTATTACATAAGGAAAATATTTGGTACAAACCATGTTATTACATAAGGAAAATATTTGGTACAAACCATGTTATTAAATAAGGAAAATATTTGGTACAAACCATGTTATTACATAAGGAAAATATTTGGTACAAACCATGTTATTTCATAAGGAAAATATTTGGTACAAACCATGTTATTAAATAAGGAAAATATTTGGTACAAACCATGTTATTACATAAGGAAAATATTTAGTAACTGTTGCACGCTACATGGAATATTCACTATTGATCACAGTATTCAGTTCAGGTTTCTTAGGTTACAAGGACCTGTACCAACTTAGTGTGACTGAGTTTAGTTTTACACAGCTTTTAGCAATATTCCAGCAATATCACGGTGGGAGACACCAGAAATGGGCTTCACACATTGTACCCATGTGGGGAATTGAACCCTGGTCTTTGGTGGGACAAGCGAGTGCTTTAACCATTAGTCTACCCCCACCGCCGGGTAGCAACTACGTCTTTAATCAGAACATGATTGCCAGCAAAAGTTAAACTGTATCCTTTAGTGTTCACTACATTCCAGCAGCATTCCTGTCAACAACAATTCTCCTTCATGTTTTATCCAGTCCCCATGCTTATGTCATGTCCAAGTCCAAGCAAACAAATGCTGATCAGCTTTCAATACTCCAAAGATTTTCAGTAATTTTTCTAGTTTTCTTCCCTTAATGATCACCAGATAAGTCTGTAGCTCAATCAAAGCAGGATAACCTTTCATGCATATACCATCCAATCAATACATACGCTGCTTCCATCATGAAATGGAGGAGGGTCACCAACATGATCTGTTGCAATCAATAACAACAGCACCTATCATCTTTCCAGAGAAACCTTTAAATTTAATCAATGTCCCCAAAACGGACATCATAACACTGGTATCGATTTCCCCTTAGTAGTATCAACTCGTCGGAAAAGGTCAGAAGGGTTATAAATTATGCAAGAAATAATCAAGTAAGCTGATAAACACTGAGGGGCTGCCATGTCTTCGTGGCATTGGTAAAATTAAATGTGAAATGCTTGTTTAGCCTAAACTGGCTGAAATGTACATGAAAAACACGCCAGCTTGTCAATTTCGTGTTCTGTTAATGTTTACTTACACTTACCATTTTGTATCAGGGGGGTTTCCTGTCATGACCTTTTAAAGATTTTCATAAAACTGTAAAACATACCTCTTCCGATGATGAATACTTTCCATTTTTGAAGTTCGAGGGTACAATTAATGTTGTTAGACATGTCAGAGTTAATTACTGAACAGCCACACAAGTAATATACAGTGGTAAATCAACACAAGAATGGGATGTACCTATTGGTTTGAAAATTAACACTTGTGGAAACACAGAGCCAATGATGGAAACAAGGGTGTCGAGATGACATCAGTAATATCTTCACAGAAATATAAACTATAGTCTTTAGGGATACACTCTATAATATTCTTGCAGGAGGGAGTTGTAAAAGTTTCGTTTGAGATAAAATACTTTTTAGACCCTTCAAAACACACCATTCCTCTGCATCAACTCAAAGGCTGAGTTTCTTAAAACTTAAAACCTTAAGAAAAATGTATCAGTACAATTATTATTATTTTAAATTGGTTTGCTGAAAGTGAACCTAATCTCACAAATGCAGCTAACATTTTCATTCTGTTTGTAGTTCTCCACTATCACAAATATAATTAACTTTGATACTTTTAGAATGGTCAAATATTAAGCATTTTCATCTGAAATTACACTACTTTTTTTTTTTTTTAACATGTTTAAAATGTAATTAAAAAGGAGCCCTGATTTGTGACTTTTCTGAAACGTCTGTTTCAGGATGTGTATAAGAAACTACTTTTATGTAACTAATTTTACATAAAATGCCATACTAAGAAATTATTTACAACTGTCTAGAGTAGGTTGGAATCATTTCCACAACAGAAATCTTTCATATCACCAACTGGTGACAGCAAAACAGTCACAGGTCTTTCCCAATGCCAGTTGCTCTGGTCAGTTTGCCTGAAAAACACCATGACTTTCAGTTACAGAACAATATATCCTTGTCCCATACTTCCAACTCTTCACCTGTCACTTTCACAGGTTACAGCTTTCCAAATCTGGAAATGTTCCACACGATCTGAAATTCTGCTTAACACAGTCCTTGACAAATCGATATCCTCACTGTTAATCCTGTATGGTCATTTCAAAACCACTATCAACAGTTTTAATCAGGATTTTATGCCAAAAAGGGGGCATCTCATTGTGAATGACTGACTGAGTTTAGTTTTACGCCGCTTTTAGCAATATTCCAGCAATATCACGGTGGGGGATACCAGAAATGGGCTTCACACATTGTGCCCATGTGGGGAATCGAACCCAGGTCTTCGGCGTGACGAGGGAACACTTTAACCACTAGGCTACCCCACCGCCCCATCTCATTGTGACTTGCTGATGGGTAACTGATCTGTTTCATATGTAACTATGTAATGTGTAAGGCAAATTGCTTGTGTTTTTTTAATTTTCTGTTTGTAAATGATAATGTAATGAAGAAATATGTATTTCAGGAAACTACTTTGGAATTTGTAATTATAACGTGTATGTGTGCAGACTTGGTTTGTTGCTATATGGCTGAAACAATGCTGATGTGACGTACATTTTCAACTCACTCACCCACCACTCATAATTATTCAGTGTTATGACACACATTCCAACTATACACACATGTTCATCTTCATCAAGATGACTGATGCTTCTTTGACTTGAAGAAGGAACAAGAGGTTTCAACATCTTTAAACATCAAACCATCAAACAAACTACATGTATCATGAAAACTTATGATCAGTTTTGACAAACAAGTATAGCCAGTCAGTTATCAATGATAATTAACTACAACAACACTGAATTCTGTTGAAACAAAATATAGACAGTATGTTCAGCATCAGAGGCCAAATATAAATATGTTCAGCATCAGAGGCCCAATATAAATATCTTGGCACACATCAAACCAAGTATCACAGAAAGAGCCATTTTCTCAAGAGTTATACACACATACAAACTAACACCTCTCAAATTTCTGAATGCAATATATGGAATATTAACCTCAGCCTCTAACACCACTCAAGGTCCTGATTGAAAACATAACACATCCTCACATATAAACATTATAACCTGCGGAAATGGGCCCTAATATTTCATTGATGTCATAAAGTGAGAAATTATGTTTCAATAACCCTTCTGTTTCTTCCTTGTTTTTGTGTTCTACCATTATCAACATAAACCAAATCAAAGCTTCACAGGATGTGAATACAGATCATTGTCAATGTCGTTCATGGATCAAAGAGGCAAAACCTGTTAATCACGTCAATCATCTCGTTGATATCACCCTGGGATATGGTTGGGCCACACGGTAAAATTGATGATTAAAATGCAACTCTTGCAACTGACTTTAAAGCACTGCTTAAACAAACAAGCAGGCGTGCAGAGTGACATTCATTGCCCACACATAAATAGCTGTTTCATTGTCATGGCATCTCCGCAGTCGGTGATTATGCTTGTTCAATGATTGTGATCAGGCCAATGGATATGCTTGTTCAATGATTGTAATCAAGGGCAGACATTGCTACAAACAACATGTCTCCAACCTGGCTCGGTCGTCTTTCATTCATGCTGGATTACTTCCTGGGGGGACTTCTAAGAGTTCAATCTGAGCCCTATGGATGATTTCCCATAAGGATATGATGAGTAGAGTCATTTCTTAATAACATTGGTGTAATATCAAACTTCAGATTAATACAAATTTCTTGAAGCGAATACACCCATTATCGTTTAAATAATGGGTTAACTTAAAGTATGAAAAACAGTGAATAAGGTTTTGTGCTGCTTTTAGCAATATTACATGAATGAACAACAGAAGACAACAGAAATGCTCTTTAAAAAATGTACCTTCAGGGGAATCAAACACCTGAATTTCTACATGCAAGCAAACACTGAAACCACTTGACTAACCCATTGCCAAGCATAAAAATACAGCATTGCCCATACTGCACTCAGACATTGAGAGCTATTTGAAGTTTGTATTGTTATCAGAGGTAAATCCTCCTGGAATACTAAAATAGTGTTCAAAATAGAGCACAATCCAACAAACATATCTATTTCTTGAAGAACAACAGACAGGATTACTGTTTCATGGTGACAAATAATCGTCACAAATAGCATGATAAGTAGATCAGTCGATTTATCCCCATGGCCACATTCATGACATACTTCCTGGTTACACGCACAGAGGCAGATCCGTGTGTGGAATTGACGTCTTGAAATCAGTCTGACATCAGAACAATTAGCCATGATGCATTACATATCGGCAGACGTCATGCTGATGTCAGAAGAGTGACACCAGGGGGAGTCAATCACAATGTACAAATTACAACTGAAGGTAAAGGTCGTCCTTGTCTTGCTTGTTATATAAGTCATGACAACCTAATGTTAAAAGTATGAAATTCAATTTATGGGTTGTCTACTTAACAGGAAGTGGATGAACATCAACATCAGAATCCTGGAAAAACTATTTACTTGTTTTTATGATTTGATTAACTGAAACGGTGTCTATTTAATCAAAAGTAAGACTGTATCCTGTTGAATACATGACTATATTTATGGACAAATTTTTATTCTAAATGCCATTCAAATACTATATCCTGTTGATATTGTTTGTAAAAATGTTAAATCCACAGTTTGGGAAGGAAATAAGCTTGAAACCAGTCCTCAAAAACCCATTACATTTTGTCTCTTACTTTTGCTAATTTAATAAAAGAAAATGTCTGTGAAACAAATTGTATCTGTATCCAAATAGACAATATAATGTAATACACCATCAGTGTCACCATCAACATACATCATGACATATTGGTAGTTACTGTATCAGATGTTAGCATCCATACACATGAGTGAGTGAACATGGTTTTACGCTGCTTTAAGCAATATTCCTGCAACATCATGGCAGGGGACACTAGAAATGGGTTTTACACTTTATACCCATGTGGGAAATCGAACCCGGGTCTTCCGCGTAACAAGCGAACGCTTTTACCACTAGGCTACCCCACCGTCCCCTGATGTACTGGTAGTCACTGATAGTGTGTCTGTATCACATGACTATGTCTATTACTGTAACAATGTTACTACAGGTATATTATTAATAATATAATAAATTAAATAAAATTATACGTACCATTAGGTCGGCAACATATTATTTACAGTTCTACCATTATATGGCTTCAGAATTCCGAAAATGATATGAAATCAGCTGTCATGAAATGAACGTGTCATTGATCAATACGATGTTGGTCATATATAATTACTGTTAATGTGTTTCTATAATTAAATCTCTGATACAACCGATGACAAGATAACCTTCAATATCTCATACTGTGATTGTGACAAATCTAAATGAAGGCCTGATAATAACATTAATTCAATAAATAAAATCTGTTACATAAATCACACAAATCAATGGAATTCATCACTGCTGCACTGTTTTTAACATGCGGTTATTTTTGTCGAGTGATAAGACATAAAAGATATTAAAACATATCATGTTTTCCATATCAACTTACCAGTGATAACAGTCTCTGCCTTGTTGGGCATGCAGGTTAGAAAAATGAGTGAGTGAGTTAGTTTTACGCATCACTCAGCAATATTCCAGCTGTATGGTGGTGGTCCGTAAATAATCGAGTCTGGACTACACAGTCCAGTGATCAACATCATAAGGATCAATCTACGGAATTGGGATATGATGGCATATGTCAACCAAGTCAACGAGCCTGACCACCCGATCCCTTTAGTCGCCTCTTACGACAAGCATGCGTTACTGAAGACCAATTCTAATCCGGATCTTCACGGGTGCAGGTTAGAAGAAATCTATGCTTGTTGCATAAGGCGACTATGTAGATGTTATAGTCAGATTTGGTAACTTTGTTGATCATGTGTCATGCCCTGAGTGAAATGTTGGTCATGACATTGACCACCTGTTTGTTTGGTCTAAACTGACTGGATATCGCTAAAAGTGGTGTTTAATGACAAACAAAACAAAAGACAGATGCCCATTCACAATATTGTCAAACAAGCAGCCGTTTTGTCCAGATGCAAAGAATTTCTAAAATGATACAATCATTTTTTAAGTTTCATCAGCTGGCTTATTTATTATAACAGTTGTCGCTGGCAGCCATATTTCTCCTTACTTCTGTCCTACAGCTGACTCGCAAATAGGGGTGGGTATTGCAGAGAATTTTCATATTGCGATATATTGCGATGTGAAAGCAATATTGCAATATGTATTGCAATACATTGCATGAGGTATTTTTAAACAAAAAAACTACTTACAATCGAGTTAATTCTTGATTTATAGAGCAAAAACACAACAAAATCACTATGCTTGATTAAGCTTTAATAACAAGTTTTAATCAAGATAAAAATTAAAATGTGAATAATATTTGGCACAAATGAAACAAGGAAATATCCAAAGATTTCGAGTGTTACAATGTTTTCCTAATGCAAGTCAAAATACCGGTTTTCGATCAGCGTATCACAATACGTATCGTTTTCAGGTCTGAACCGGTAAATACCGGTAAACCGGTTATATTGCGCAGCCCTACTCTCAACTATCAAATAATATGGAGTTGTACGTGCTACCTGTATCGGACGCACAGGTAATTCAGACTTTTGCTTGTGACGTCAGGACAATTTGAATTGACATTCTATTGTCATCTGTCAGCCTCGGTCGACGGAAGACAGATATCAACATTTCATGATGTTGACTTTTCCATTTACAGGCAAATAAACAGCTTTTTATAACAACTCTGTCTCCTAATATCGGACAATGAGAGACCCGAACACAGTGTAGAGAATAATATTGTATTTTGTTCATATTCTCTCCAATATTTCAATGTACAATACAAATATGGCATCCTAATGATACACACAATGAAACAGTGCACCTTAACGCTGGCTGTGTGTTAATGGGTCCGTGGTGACATTAACAAATCTCGATGCTTCTGTAATAAAAGAATACTGCAAGTCCCCACTGCAGATGAGTGACAACACCACTATAATGTGCTTTGTTCGCACAGAAAAATACTTTAAAAATTGAAAAATAAAACCTTCCCCATAGAGGAAAAGTCAGTTTGTGTTCTTCTCCTTCACATAAAACGACATTAATAAATCTGTCAGTATTTCAATGGCAACTCTATTAAATGAATACTACAAGAGCCAACCATGGCTGATGCATATCAGCACTGTGATGTACTTCGCCCCACACAGAAAAGTACTTAAAACACTGAAAAAAAAATCCTCAGTAAACAAAAGTCAGTTTGTCTACAGTTCCTTCACATGTTTCCAAACTTCAGCTTAATGTCTTTTCCCAGCATGCTCAATAGTGGCTGACAAAATAAACTTCCTGCTGATTTGAAACCTCTGACAACATAATGAACATCCAAGTTTGTAACACAAACGCAATTGACGACATGATAACAAATTACATGGCTCCGAAACATGTCAATACACTGAGAAAAGTTGCGTGAAGACAATTTCGTCTTTCAAGTCTAATTAGACCATGGCTAGGTTTTTCCAAAGATACATTTGTTTCCTATCAGCACTGCAAAAAAAAGATTACTCTGAACTTCCAAAAGATATCGACAAATACAGAATCAATATTAGTTCCCATCAGTGAGGAGGTTTCAATGAAGCGATGAATTTTCACATATAAATCACCAGGAAAGAGTTGCTCTTGCTCCTGCTCTTGATAATGTTCTCAGGAAGAAAGATGGAGATGGCTCCCCAGTTTCTCCTTTTTCAACCAAGGCTTCGGAACAAGGAATTACATTGCTCTTCCAGACTTCAATACACCACCCTAAGACAATTTACACCAAATAATTAAATATTAAGAAGATCAAATGAAACTTTGGTACCGTTAATTTCTTTGCTTGAATTCAATTAAGATCAAAAATAAATTTGACGTAACTCACTGCAAATTCAATCAGTGAAAATCTCAGAGGCTCTATATATGGCTATATGATTAACTTTTTAACACAACTCAAATTGAATCTTCATCATGGGGCATTGGTTTTCTTTGAGTAAAAATACACATCTTTGTTACAAGTCGGTAGAACAGTCACCAGAGAGTGAGTAAGGGTTAATGATGCTTTGAATAGTATTTCAGTTATATCACAGCATGTTATCTTGATACTGGAAGAAAGTCTGAAGAGCATCCTCGATAATCTCCAGGGTATACGTTACGACGACTCTCCACTATACCCTGGATGCATCCACGGCTTGGCCCAATGATTTTATTACCTCCCTTGGCTGGCTTTTTATCAAATCAGGTGTCTACGCTGGGAAGTTGACTGAACCAATCACAACTCACTTTTGCTTCTTAAATTATCTAACCGTTTAAACTTGGCAACACAATTGATGCAGAGGTACTCTGAAAGAGGTAGAAGAAGTTCTTTTATATATTTTTTGAAAGTTTCAGATCTGTCAATTTGTGTGCATTATTTCCTCAAAAATCTGAGTGGCACTGCGAACAAAACTTCGCGACTGCGACCGCTATCTTTGTTGACACTGGCAAGCTGGGATGTAACGGCGGCTTAGCTGATTGGCCACTGTGAGAATGTGGAGCCAGCAAAGGGAGGTAATATAATTATCGGGCCAAGCCGTCCAGGGTATAGTGGAGAGTGATCGTAACGTATACCCTGGAGATTATCGAGGATGCCTGAAGAGATGCGGAATTGAGATGTTTCTTTACTCCTCTTGTAAAACCTATTTAGAACAAATAGAATGAGAGAAAACAGGGATAAGAACCCGGTGATGATCATAGGTTCTTGGTACACCTAAGGGAGGCTACTCTGCACAGCAGTTATGTGCATGGTATTATTTCACTTGTTTATATGTAGATGTTTCTGACAGTTTTACACAGAAAGTAGGGCTTCCAAACCCAAGGATATGCACTGGATTACACTGTGGAAGATATCTATCTAATCATGGCAAGTAGTAAGTGTGAGTGTGAGTGTGATTGTGAGTGAGTGAGTGAGTGAGTGAGTGAGTGAGTGAGTGAGTGAGTGAGTGAGTGAGTGAGTGAGTGAGTGAGTGAGATGAGTGAGTGAGTGAGTGAGTGAGTGAGTGAGTGAGAGAGTGAGTGAGTGAGTGAGTGAGTGAGTGTGAGTGAGTGAGAGAGAGAGGAGAGATAGAGTGAGAGAGTGAGAGAGTGAGTGAGTTGGATTTGCCACTTTTAACAGTACTGCAGTTATATCATAGAGGTGAGCTTAATATGGGATGCAGGTCTCAGACATTTACCACTTTGATCAAAACCATGATCATGTCGCTGACAAACCTAGAAACATAACTGTCGGGATCCAATATTCAAACCAATGATCACAGGCTTCTGGTAGACACAACCCTGCACTAGCTTGCACTAGGCTAAATTACTATTAGCTGCATCCTAGGCTTCTTCGGTGTTTCATTTAATGTACATACCCCCTTGTAATACAAACCAACAATAGCGATTTGAAACTATGATCGTTTGTTAAACAACTTTTATCCTAAGTTGAATAAAATACTGAGATTT
Source organism: Haliotis rubra (assembly GCF_003918875.1). Lineage (NCBI taxonomy): Eukaryota > Metazoa > Mollusca > Gastropoda > Lepetellida > Haliotidae > Haliotis > Haliotis rubra. The sequence goes on from NW_025767058.1 coordinate 150,526, forward strand.
AAATGTTCAATTGGCAAGGTAAAATCATGAGGATTCGTACTTCTAATTTCACGTTATTTGATTTACGTTTTTGTTTAGAGTGAAATTCATCGGTACGTTATCACTGCAAACAGACTATAGGTTGGTTGGTTTGTTGCTTGCCTTTGCCACACTGGTAATAATCTAAACTAGGCGGCGGCCTTTAAACAATCGAGTCTGGACCAGACAATCCAGTGATCAATAACATTAGCATCGATCTACGTGGGTCTGTGGCTAGGGACACAACTTAGTTGATGAATTTGATTGTTATGATGATGTTCAACACCCAATTATAAATAAGAAAACAAAAGAAAAAAGAAAACATAAATAACAAGCATGAGGTTCTCACAAATATCCAGTTATCACTCCAAAACTAACAAAGTATATATATTCCACTTCCACGACTACCATGACTGCAGTTAATTTTGTATATTCACAAATTCAATTCAAACATTTCATATGGAATTCCAATCATTTGGTCAAATTGGACACAGCCCCCAAATTAGGCCCATAAATAAGATTTGTGGCCAAAATTCCTTACTCGAGTGACGCTCTTTACCCAGCAGACAATCAACAACGTCCCAGTGTTCAAATTTCTCAAAAAATCAATACGAGAGCACGAGTTCCTCAGATAGCCGATGTTACGTGAGATGTTCAGTGTCCAAGTTACACTCAGTATGATATCAATGGTTATATCCTATCATTATCTGCAACTACTTTACACCACTAACATCCAGCTGGTTAGTCATCTTCACTGCCGGCACGGCTTCAATAACATACAAGATGACTGAAATGTAAGTGGTGAGTTTGACATTAGAAATAAGGATATTGGTTCTTCTAAGGACATGCTTAAGTGCAATTCCAATAAGTGTGATGGTCACTCTGCTGTTTTAAGGAACAATTACAGAGTGGGGATATCCTGGGGAGATCTCTTGTGGGATTCCAACCTCCTTCATCCTTACCAAGAATCAGTCAAATTAGGCCTTTTTATTCTTATGAGTTGTTTCATGTTAAATAAAACTTAAATAAAATTGATTTTTGACATCTTTGTTTGGCATTAGCAAAACTAAGATTTTACATTGATCATTTTTTTCCATGATGATTGTTTTTGTTGTTTTTTTCAATAAATTATGTGTACAAAAAGGCATCTGAACCAAAGAAAACTATATATTTATTTTTCAGTACTTCCACGTCCTCCTCTTTGCCTGGTTATGAAAGGTTTTTATACTTTGTACTTAAATAAATACCGGGGCATAAAAATGTCTGGCATACTTATTCAGGGTCAGAATGGACTCTGTTGAGACTCAGTAGCAAAACTAAACAATATGCTATCCAAAATGGCCACCATTCAGTAGAAGAAGTGAGAAGACATGGGTAGAAACATCACTACCCGCTTGTCTCCTTGATATACTCGACACCTCATCTGACAGCAGCCATTTTGTCCTTTAGCATGGCCTTTGTCACATGATCCCAGAATGGAGCAGTAAATCCAGTATTACAGACTCTCCCATTAAAAGCTGGTACCATCTTTCTGGGGATTAACCTTTTCCTCAATAATATCCCCACATCATCACTTAGGGGGAAAGTGATCCGCACAACCATTGATCAAAGTGACAGAACTCAAGGACTTTTTAGCATATATCTCGAATGAAAGGCATACCGTGACACATGAACAGAACATGATAAATACCAAGCTTAATAATGCAAATATTAAATACAGTCTTCACCATAATACATCCCCTGGGCACTTACAAATGATAGCCATGAAACTACAAATTAGGTGATCATGTGGGTGGTAATTCCCCATCCTAGCTATTGTTTTATGTAAGAAGTCTGTACATGAAGAAATATTGACTGTTGTATAGATATTTCAGTCCATGTTCGTGGCGTTTATGAAGACTATGCTTACGTAATAAGGGCATTTGTAACAGGCTGAATTCCTCACCACGGAGGGGCACGCTCAAAACCCTACAATCTAATTATTATTATTACCCTGGATAACCCAAGCACAGGCACTAGAAGGTTAATAGTCACATGAGTTATCCCACCGGGTACCCATTTTCTGCTGGGTGAACAGAGGCAAGTTTGAACAAACTCACTTGCCTAAGGTGAGACCACATGTATCACATGTGCTATGTGGAGGGACAGGACTGGAGTCCAATAAACTCTCAGGAGTCAAGCTGCCAAACACGATCACCCACCCAAGGAAACTCCGCTCCCAATGTTGCTGAACTTCAACTGATTTGTGACCTCAGCTCTATGCACAGGATCACACACCACCAAAGCTTCTCATGTTATGTCAGTATAATGGAAGAGATATATAAAACTTTGGGTAAAGTAAAACTGTGGTTAGGTGCACACAGAAAAAGGAGATAGGTAAATTTGGGTTTTATAGTGCTAGCCGACTGAGATACCGACTTCCGCTGGTAAAGCATGAGATACCCCACTCAGACACATTATACTGACTCGAGCTGACCAGTCCTTGTTGTAGTCCATTAATGTACCGGCGCCAGGCAGGGACCAACAAATTTTAACGTCTTTTGGTATGACATTGTCGGGATCGAACCAGCGACCTTCCGCTCTCGGGTGGATGCTTTGACCACTAGACCCACGGAGGTGGTCCACAGAAAAAGGATAATAATAAAGGTGCCTCTGAGATTCGACCATCAAGCAGCCTAACCATACATTACAGTGCTCCTTTTCACAGTGAGATTTAGACCTCAATGGGCTGCACCACAATATTTGAACTCTTTTACATGCAGGTATTTTTATTCATCTGGTCATAAGTTCTGGGTTTCGACCAATGATCAGCAGATCCTGATATAGCTAAGGGACACAATTCTTCACAATTAATGGCAGTTCTTTAGACAACTGGGTCACCCATGAGACCATGTGTCTGCATGCCCTACAACATCTTGAAGATTTGAATACATTACCATAACAACTGGAGTAAGACACATGAAGGTATTTTACTGCTGCTTCAGTCACAATGATTCCACTTTGCATTGATTTCACAAACCCTGTCTATACATGTTAATGCAAAAGGGGAATTTATTCACATTCTAGCCATATTTGATAATAAAGATTCTTTGATGTCTCTAGTTTTAGTGGTAGATTATGTCATCCATAATTCAGTGCTTACTTATCCAGTGCCTTTAAAACCACTGCAGTATAAATACTTGTCCAATTCTTTAAATACATGTAATGTGTCACTGTCAGTATATACAGAATTAGCAGTGATGCGGTGCTTCTTAAACTACTCAAGTATTCACAATAATCAAGTGCTTCTAAAACCTCATCAGTCACTGCAGTGGTAGCAGTAATCTAGTGCATTAAAACCACATCAACCACTAATAGCAGTGATCCAGTGCTTCTAAAACTTCATCAACCACTACAGTAGAAGTAAAAACCTGCTCAGTCACTGAACTTTATTTGCTGATCCACTGCTTCTAAAAACTCCTCAATCATTACAGTATTAGAAACAATGCAGAGTTAAAAAAAAACTCAACAACCTTTGCCGTTTTGTACTGTTTCACTGCTAGTCAGTGCTTCTAATCCCTTCTCAGCATAGTAAAGTGCATCATCAACCTAAAGTAATGCCGGAAATGCTTGTAAAATGCTTTTTGGCTTCAATATCAATATGATGAATTTGACACAAGATAAAAGCATATATATGATACATGTACGACTCTACCTAGTTGGATATTAAAGCTCAGATGAAAAAATGCACTTGAGGGGTGACTTCACAGGAGGAAATTTTGACGTTTTAACAACATTCGTAAATATTCTAAATACAAGCTGTAGTTTTGAAATACAGACTATAATTATTCATATAGCCTCAACTAATTAAATTACATAAATGATTGTAAAAAGTTTTGGGTTTTTTAACATCTATATGTGAAAAAGATGGAACTCTTGTAGTAGTTATATTCAAAATAATTACGTAACAAAGTCTTAATTCAAATCGCATAGATAATCTTGTTCACCCATAGAAGTTTCACTTCGTGTATGAGCATTGAACTGGCAACATGCGACTTGATATCTCTGCAGAACAATTAATTTCAAATTAATACCAGTATTTCATACTGGAGAAACAAAGGGGGAAACCTCTCGTCAGCTATGACAGGGTTTACTATAGAATGTGTAAAGCCCTTAATTTGACATATAGTCAGGTTTACAAAGTTGTAAACAAATCAGTTACCTCAGGGGTAGTGTCAAAATCAAAACCAGGTAGGAAACACAAACTGGATAGCTTTGATAAGGGTGTCATAAACTGCGTGCAGTTTATAAACTGTATGAACGCAAAATCCCACTGGCGTGTGCTAAATTACAAGATGAGATCAAAGATACAATAAATGTCTTGAAAACAACACTTATTGTAGCTCTGGTAGAAATGGGGTTCAGGTACACCAAAAGGGCAGATGACAGAGCTGTGTTTAGAGAAAAGTACTCAATCCGGTCCATAGTACTCAATCCATATCTCAGAACAGTTGAAGAATACGCAATTTGGGGTTTCAAATTATATACCTTGATGAAACATGGTGTAATAAAATCACTCAACCGATCGGATGTGGCTTCCTTCAGATTGTTCTAAGGCACCAGTGTTACCATCAGGCAAAGGTAGACGCCTGATCATCTTGCATGCTGGTACCCGTAGCAAGGGACTGATTGGGGGATTTGCCTTTGTTTTTGAGGCCAAGAAATCTGATGGTGATTACCATAGCGAAATGAATGGGCAGGTATTTTTGCAGGATTTTCTCACTTCCTGTAACGTGCCTTACAGGCACTCAGTAACAAAGCGCCAGCTCATGGAAAAAATCCGGCAGCACAAAAAGCTAATCCAGTACATCACTGATATTTAGTGATAAACTATCTGCAAAACAAGGCCACATAGTTCTGCATACACCAGTGCGGCACTGTGAGCTCAATCCCATCGAGCTGATCTGGGGTAACTGTAAGAATTATATTGCTCAAAATAATAATACCACATTCAAGCTTTCAGATGTTAAACAGCTTGTGTATGCTCCTTTCTGCGAGAATTACCCCAGAAGTGTGGCAAAAGGCTGAAGACTATGTTCTCAAAATCGAGGACGAATACCGTCTGAGGGGTGGCGTTCACGTCAGCCGAATTGCACCTGTTGTCATTCCGCTTTGGAATTTTATCTAAGTATTTTGATATTTTATGAGTAATCATTATGATTAGGGAATGGTACACCATGATTACTCATATGCCATATTAGGTCAAGGTGGTATGAATGATTATATATGAGTTTTGAATCTGAAATATCAACCATTATCAAATAATTGCCAAAAAGCATTTTCCAAGCATTTCCGGCATTACTTTTTTAATCCACACCAGTACCACAATATTCTATACAGCTGAAATAAACACCCGGGTCCCATTTCACAAAGCTATCATAGCGCTACGACTGTCATAAGACTATGCTACAGTATAGGAGGTACGATTGCTATGAGAAAGGTAATGAGATCTTTGTGAATGTGGCCCAGGGGCCCGTTAAGCGATCGTAGCACCAAGGTGATCGTAACTCCCATACTTTAACATAGACTTACGACAGTCATAGCGCTACAATCGCTTTGTTGAATGGGCCCCTGCTTACCACTGTCAAGGTTCTTAAGCAGAGGCCCAGATAAGCTGCGTAACCGGGTAAAATACGCATTGAAAATTTCCAATTACGCATTGAAAAATAATTGTTGCGTACCAATTATGCATTTAAAATGTTAGATACGCAGAAAATTTAAAACATATGCGTACTGAATAAATTTATAATACATTATAATGTACTGTTAGTATAGGACAAGTGTTGTACTGTCAGTATAAGATGAGTGATTTTTATGAAATCATTTCCATTATATTTAAGTTGGTTTTGATTAGGTACGACATAAGGCAGAACATACCTGCTTAGTAAACATACTCAATGACATAATACTTAGGTGAGTAAAATCACTGAAATACCCACATATTTGAAAGCAGTGGGTAACGGAAAATGACATACCCACTCAAAATTCAAAATAACCACTCCAAAAAAGATACAGTGGGTACAGTACCCACATGAGCTAAATCTTATCTGGAGCTCTGCTTAAGCGATAACAACGCACATCCAGTGAGGTCAACCACTATATAATGACACTAACACAGACAAAGCATTGATCCTGAACACAGACACAAGAAACACAAAATCTTCCTACCATAATCTCGTAGACTGTAGGTCATTTTTCTGTGTAGGTATGACTTGAGTTCATCGTCCGACGCCCCAACACCATACCCCTCAGACAGCTCTGTCACAAGACCAGCAATATATGACTTGAGTCTGATGTAATCTTGTAACGTGGTGTCACTTCGTGTGATCTTCTGGAGGGTTGCTTCTGATATCATACTCAGGTCTATCAAACTTCTAATGTCTTCCTTTTTCAATCTGGGGAAGAAACAACACATATATGAGAACTGGCACTTCGCCCAATCAACAAAGCCTCACAGCACTGTCTTAGCCTATGATAAAGAAGGGGAGTTAGGAACATCTTAGCAAAAAGATTTCTTTGAGGTGCTATCAGGTTATACTGACTGACTGACTGAGTTTTGGTTTTACGCCGCTTTTAGCAATATTCCAGCAACATCACGGTGGGGGGACACCAGAAATGGGCTTCACACATTGTACCCATGTGGGGATTCAAACCTGGTTCTTCGGCGTGACGAGCCAACGCTTTAACCACTAGGCTACCCCACCGCCCCCTATCAGGTTATAGAACCAACCAAATTCCATATTAAGGGATAGAAATTAATCATAACTTGAATAGTTGCCATCTACCTCATGATAAAAGCAGAAATCACCAGTGCTTCTTGAATGATTTTACTTCAAATACACTTTAGAACAAGACAAATACTTTTAAATAATTATATATTTTGATGAAAATATGGGGAAATCCAACTGCATTCATTTCAAGTGTTGGATTTTATAAACTAGTGTTTTGCAATTTAGGTAGATAGCAGTTCAATTTCACCTCCATTATGAGTGAATGTCATGAAAGTTGTACCTGAGATGTGTTTTCTTTATCATGACTAATGGGTTTTACTGTCAATTATGACAACAGGAAAATCATCTGATTTTAATGAATAGTATTTTTGTCAATAATATACTGAAGAAAGAAAGAAACTTCACATGTGTTACTTTATGCTCCAAACAACCATATAGAACAAAGTGTGTTGCTAGTGGATTAATCGGGTTTATTCAAGGCAATGAGTGTAAAATCAAAACAGGATAAGGTATTAAGGTAAGTAGCATGATGGGGTACTAGCCATCTGTATTGCAGCGTGTTCGGAACAGCATATGCCCCCCCTCTCACATTCATAACAGCAAGGCAACATTGTCTCATGGAGTGCCTAGCATCAATGAACACAGCATTAGGCAACCTGAACCACTCCTGTACCACTCCCAGCGCTCAGCTTCTGAACCCCTCAAGGCATGAAGACCCTTTCCAAGAGCATCCCATACATGTCTGACTGACTGACTGAGTTTGGTTTTACGCCGCTTTCAGCAATATTCCAGCAACATCACGGCGGGGGACACCAGAAATGGGCTTCACACATTGTGCCCATGTGGGGATTCGAACCCGGGTCTTCGGCGTGACGTCCCCATACATGTCTGATGGGATTGAGGCTAGGCGATCTTGATGGCCATCCCATGACATCAATTCCTGCATTTTGCTGGAAATTTTGTGTCAAAACAGCTGTGTGTGGTGTCACATTGTCATGATGGAATTGGAGGCCTGGCCATGCGGCCATGAATGGCACCAGCTTTGGGACAAGGACCTGGTTACGATATCCTGCTGAAATGAGGTCCCCACAAATAAGAAGACGACGTGAGCACATGTTCCCAAGGAAAGCTCCCCAAACCATTACGCTACCGCTGTGAAATCGATCAACTTAATGTTCACTGCTCGAACACCATGCTCACAATCTTCCATCAGCAAATCCCAAACATGATTCATCGCTAAACACAACCCTGTCTTATTGTCTCTGGTTCCAGCACAGGTCCAACAGTGCCCAGCACAGACGTTAATTACAGCTTACCTGTGTCGGAATCTACCCAACATAAGGACGCCAGGCATGAAGACGGCAGCGGGCATGTGGTTTCAGATGGTCTCGGTTGTTTTATGATCAGAAAATGATTATACAGATGACATAGCCGAGTTAGATTGTGCTCAGCATGTGACGTCACACATTGCCCTCATGATCTGGAGTGTTCAAATGTCATAGTCATTTGATGCACGTGTCCTCAGGTTGCGAATTATTCGTCTACTGAATCTCATAGCATGCACAAGAGTCATAGAAGAATGGCCAGCCTGCAGCATGCTAATTGCAGGTTCACGTTCAGCATTTGTAACGTGTGGTATGAATTGTTTATCTCCAGCAAATTCTGCACACTTGTTGGCGGTTAGGCACATGAAATTGTAGTCACGTGACCCTGCACCCATGAAGGGATGCCTTTTCACAAAAGAGCATGCTAGGTGCACCCCGCTTGGTTAGCCACTGTTGAAATGTGCAGATTTGTCAGGTTAGCCCTGGCCATTATGGTATTTGCCCATATCAACTGCCTTGTACTGCCCATTTTCAATATTTCTCCAAATGTGAAGTTTCTTTATTGTGTTCAGTATAGTCTCCAGTATGTGTCAAGCATTTAAGCCTGAACCTTTCATTCAAGTGATGTTTCCCAGTTATCATGAACTTTTTATTAGCTGAACGTACTACACCAAAACATTGCTAACTAGACTTTAGATTCTGACTACATGTATTATTTGCAAATTGGGTATCAGTTATTTGTGAGAATATGTAAAACATAATTACCTTTCGAAGTAGGAAGCCATGCCCTTTCCAGACAACCAATGTTCCAGTCTCATTTCTTCTGTCAACTCTTTCAGGGCCTCTTTGAGGTTGTGGTGTTGGTCATCCGAGAAGTGATTTGTCCACTTGTGTTGGCCATGTGTAAACAAAGCAGCCTCGTAGATACTTTGTACACCTGGGGATATAGTAGAAACCACTATTATGATTTTCAACTATATATATTACATCTGGGGATAACGTTGATAGCATTATTGGTATTGTAACTATAATTACCAGACCAAGGGATAATGAAAAACACATCACGGTTATCACAATAATTAATACATATGGAGATATTTAGATAACAATATCATGATTTCAACTAAAATTATCAGACCCAGGGATAATGCTGAAAACATTATCATGATTACCATTTTGGGGACTGAATAGAACCATTTCTCATGATCATACCTTGGGATAAAGTATAAACCATTATCATGATTACATGCATTTGAAGTCAACACGATCTCAAGCATTATCATGATTATTATCATTACCACACCTGAGGATAACATTTATCACTATCATCATAGTGAGGAGCAGTGCTTGAAAGTAAGTCATGGGGTCTTTCCCTTTTACAGTACACATTATTTTAAACAAGAGAGTCCCTGGACATGCTGAACACATAGAATCTTTACTTTTCAACTTTACACAAATGCAGTTTGGCAGTATAGCCCATTTGCAAACTGTCTCGTTTATCTACTTCATTTACTGTTTAGACATAGTAAAGCTGGTAACAAAACTAGATTAATAATGACCTTAACTTTTGACTGGATTTGACCAAATCTGTTTTCACAAAATGGCCCAATGTCAAGTCTAAATAATTGTATATTCTGAGTTTAGTGAAGAAAGCAGCACTACCATTTGATATAAGCACTGCAATATCTAGCAGTAATTGATGAAACTTCCCTTCAGTTTCCTGACAAGAATGTGCCATCACAGTGCCATGAAAGAGGAGGATCATAATAATTTTTTCAATATGACAAGTTTTATGTCACTAGTCGGAAATGTCAAAAATAACTGACCATGTCCTTCAAGTCAAATTCAATCAAGAAACTAACTATGATGCAGATTAATTAGTTGTCAGATAACGGCCATTGTAATCAGCAATGATCAGTGATGTCAATATCTATAAATGAGATCTGTATAAAACATGGAGTTTTATCAGGGTATGACTTACATCCCCGCAGTAGTGCACTTTTTCAGATATCAATTAGCGTTACACTAACCATTCTAACTTGCCGGCAAAGCTCAGCTCAGCTAAGGATTTAATCTAATAACCCAACACTGCCCCACAGGTCACAAATAATCAGTGCATGACGACCCAATCTAATTGGTTACTTGGAAACAGTAAGGGGTTTGGGGTAATTAATTCTTTAAATGAGGTGATGCACTTGACCCATCCCTGGCACAGAAGTAACCATGCTGACACTATGAATCATGAACACCTTTCAGAAAGTTGTCAAATGTAACTAAGAATCATACAGCTGAGTTTTATTGTCAAGTGGTCTCCAACCTCAAGGGTCATGAAGTAGAGTTTCATTAGGAATGGGAACAAAACCCTAATGATCACGGAAGGAATTCAAGGGCAAAGGAAAAACATGATAAAGTTAGGGTTAACCTATTCCAAAGCTAATAGTAGTAACATAAAGATAGGACTGTGAATGAAAGATGGGCAGTTTGCAGCCAATTTGAGATAATAGCTCCACCCAATAGCTGCACCCAGAAAACTGCTGACTTGTCAACATCACATTGTGCCTCCTATTAATGATATGACAGCTGACACATATGACAGCACTTTCGATCCCTTTACCTGTTCACAGGTTCTAATGTTTACATAATTTATTAAGCCTGACATTGGTTGTTCTCAAAACGTGTATCGTTTTCAAACTGACGATCATGCGATATACCTGCTGATGCCAGAGCAGATGAAAAAACGTTGAGTTGTTTTTCTTTTAGCCATAAATCCAGTTCATCCCTCATTCTCTTCTCGGTTGTACGCCTCCAACACGAACTCAAGCCATAGCCGACAGCCACTGTAAGAGCAGCAAATCGAAACAATGTTGATGAAAGTAGGCCTGTCATGTCTGTAATTGGCCTCCAGTATTGTCAGTCCTGACTTGGTGTCGTAAAAAGGTTTGTTTAAGAATTCAGATCAGACGGTTTCAATCGAACCATGTCAATTATTTATTTTGTTGTTGTCAAACCGGAAGTTTAGATCCTGTGTACAAATTAAAGAATACATGATACGGAATGAAACTATTTCATTTGTTCGGATTTACAGTTTCACACTAGCTAATGCCACAATGAAAGTACATAAATACTTATAATAAATAACATAAGTGATGCCTACAATCAGTTATGCTGGATTTATTATACTGAATAAATCTATACGGGTAGTATTTCGTACCAGCTTTCATGTTTCAGTTTTCGGAAGTTTCATTAAACATGGCGGATGCAGGTGAGTTTTTGTGGAATGACAGCTGATTCTTTGCACATTTCCTCGTAATCGAAAGCTAATTTTATTTCTATATCAATGGCAAAGTAACGCTTTGTCGTTTTGAAAAGTATTGATGCAATATTTTAAACTGACAAATTGTCTTCATCCACAAATATGATCGTTCGGCTACGACGATAGGAACCCGAATGCGTCATAGCTATAGATAACATATGAACAAACACTCAACTCATCCAGGGTACCAATGACGTGTCATTCATATTTCGTGGTTCTCCTATTCTGCATATATGGCGCAGTATAAATATGAAAATACGTAGTAAAAATATCAACAAAGTGCAGGTCGTTCTATGCTACGACGCTAATTGCTACGTGTAATCATTATCAGGTCTATGCTTGAAGGAATTCGGTAAGAGTTCCTCCCGTCCCCCCATCCCAAATAATATGTATAAATATTCTAGAATTATAAACAAAACTTAACACAACAATTACTAGAGAACTCACAAAATGATTAAAAGTCCAGAATTTAAGTTAGGGCTAGGTTTAGAGTTTGGTTTAGAGAACGGAAGGAACTCTTTCCAGGCAAATAGCAAAGATGAAACACTATGGTTAATGTCAGCATACATGTCATCTGAACTCATCCCAAGTGTGTTCTGTCAGGTTCAGGACCGCCTCCGTGGTGTAGTGGTTAGAGCGTCTGCCCGGAGAGCGGAAGGTCGCGGGTTCGATCCCCGACCGCGTCATACCAAAAGACGTTAAAATGTGGTACTTGTTGGTCCCTGCCTGGCGTTCTGCATTAATGGGTACAACAAGGACTGGTCGGCTCGGAGTCAGTATAATGTGTCTGAGTGGGATATTCATGCTTCACTGCGGCATGGTATCTCAGTGGGCTAGCACTATAAAACCAGCTGAAGTCTGGGCTAGTACAAGCAGCTGCACATACACATACACACGCATGCAAGTCGCCATATGAGCGAAATATTCTTAAGCACGACGTTAAACCCAATTTCACCTCACCTCACCTCTGTCAGGTTCAGATAATTGAAAACTGCAGCAATTCTTTCATATTAACAGAATACTGCTGTTGAAAGAAAGAATTGCTTGGTGTTCCATGCAGTTTTGGTAGGAATTGTCACTTTTGAAAATTAAACTGAAGGCTTGGAGTTGGACAAGTCGCATGTAAATAAAACATCATCTTCTCAGATTTCACATTGCTTTTAATGTGACAACATTCAAGCAATTTACGTGACAAACAATATGCATGAAATGTCATCAAGTTTTCAAGCGTCAGATGAAACATATTGCAAACACATGGAATGAGATTCAAACATGCAGAGCAATGCTGTCTCATACCTAAATACCCAGAATAATATTATTTGATATCAATATCTAATTTGCCCAAATATTAGAAAAGTTACCACAGAGATTTCACCTTAATTCTGAACACTGGATATGGCTCATGTTTTTAAACAGATCTACAGAGACGTGATGGAACAAGAATATGTGTTGGAAACCGCATTCTTAGTGATGGCAGCTTTGGTACAGTGAAATATATTGGTCAAGTACCCCCAACCAAAGGTAGGCGTAAGAAAGAGTGTCTTCATCATTCAAAAATGTCCTTTTCTATATTCCTATCAAGTGATAAATGTATGTTGTGATTGAATGGTTTATCTTTTGATGTTGCAAAATAAGCATTATCATTCATGATTAAGAATAAATCTGAGTTTTCAAACTGTAACCATGGTTACGGCATACATTATGTTTATACAATGGATGTTGTATTAATATTTTATGTGAATCAATCTCAAATGTTAAACACTGTTTTGACTCACCACACTTTGATATAATAACAACAATGCTGCTAGATATGTACAAGTGTCTATTCTTTCTGTTCAATTACCAAGATTTTCTTTATGTGACAAAAAGAATGTAATATGAGTAACATGCTGAAGTGAAGACTTCATGGCTGTTCCCAGGTATATGGCTGGGTGTGGACTGGGATGAGCCAGACAGAGGCAAACACAATGGAACACATGAAGGGAAACAATATTTTGAAACAAGGTGACATTAAGCACTCCACAATATCTTAGCAATCTTAGTGCTCTATCCTGTCTATTGCAAGGGGTTAAGAAACAAGGTTTAAATGTACAGTTGCGCACTATGGTGTCAAACTCTGATAACTCGATATCTCGGTTGTCTCGATATAACATCTCAGTCCTGGCAAAATCCTTTATAATTTATCATTATTCAAACTCTTTTAACTCGATACAGATGTCTCAAAATTTCGGATATCTCGATATAATTTCATGGTCCCAACAAAAGCCAAATTACCCTTTCAACTCGATATTTGCAAAGAAACTCGATATTCACCTACCTTTCATGGGCAAGTATCCCTCTGAACAGAGGTTGTTTCCACAAGTTTACACACGGTGTGGCATGAATCAAAGGGATGCGGTAGTGTAAACTTATTAGGGCTAAGTGGGACATGACAATACCACAGCATTAACTATGTCTTCTTTTTCTTGTAAACACTGAGATTTAGAAGGCACTGAATACAACTCTTACTAAGTCATACGGTTTCATGCAATGGCTACAAAGTATCAGAGACCTATAAATAGATTCAAAGTCAAGCAATTACTGATCCACAGTAGTAACACTTTGTCAACATGACCAAGGAGGTTAGCATGGTTTCAGTGGCAAATGAAGTACTTTAAAACTGATGCTACATTTCTGATACACGTTTGTAATTTTAAACATGATGAAGAAAACATGTTGAATCCTGTCTTAACAGAAATCCCAAGTCAGGGTCCTTTCTGAGACCAAAGAAAGCCGAGTTTGGTGTGTCATGTTTTGAATCGCTGAAAGACCGCTACGGCTTGATCGAGGGAGAGGATGCGGGGGTGGTCACAGATGAGTTGTTTATCCTCGGATCCAACAAGAAGGCGACAGTTGTGGAGATGGTCGGTGCTAAGCAAGTTAATCAAAGACAAAGGTAGGGTGTTTGTGTTTTACCATTTTTGATATTTTGGAAATATTTTATAATAACTGTATTGTAAAGCGTAACTTTTATTGGTTTACTTCATTTTTTTTTTTATACTTTGTACGTTGCAGCGTGGGAAATATCTGTATTGCTATTATCAGTATACTGGTATATTTGAGTACTATTCCTTTGGACCAAGAGGTTGAATGAGTAATATGGTGAATCTTTTCACAAGCCACAAGCTATTTGTTACTACTGATCATGCTAAAGACTGACATGTCTTTATGCTTGGAACTAGGGCCTAAAACAAAACTTGGAAGGTTCAAAATTCCATATGTTACAGGGACAGGCTGAAATATGTACAGCCAGTGGCTGGTACCTGTAAACACAGGTCCCTTTGTTTACTCTTATGTTCATTACAAGTGTGTTCATTAAAGGTGTACTTTACTGTATGGTACATCATACAAGTACAGTTGTTTCAGTGTGTGTGTGAGTGAGTGAGTGTGTAAGTTTAGTTTTACGCCACACTCAGCAATATTCCAGCTATATGGCGTCAGTCTGTAAATAATCAAGTCTGGACCAGACAGTCTAGTGATCAACAGCATCAGCATCGATCTACACAATTGGGATACGATGACATGTGTCAACCAAGTCAGCGAATCTGACCACCCAATCCCGTTAGTCGCCCCTTACAACAAGCATGGGTTACTGAAGACCAATTCTAAGCCTTGTTTCAGTCAGAGGGGATTATTGTAGTTTGATAACCTCTGATCCACCAGTCAGAATGAAGTATTTCCCAAATTGATTGAAGACTACCTGTTTCCCACTCGGTACTTGCAGCAAGCTGGAGACCCTGAAGGACATAGGACTGAGAGATTGTCTTGTGTATGGAAATGGCCCTGGCTGTCAGCTGAAGGAATACACCCCCAACATCACGGAACTGAATCTGTCGAAGAACCTCATCCCTTCATGGGATGATGTGGCCAGGATAGCAGAACAGCTGCCCCTGCTCCATAGCCTCAATGTCAGGTAGCGTACACCGGTAGTGTGAGGTGAAGTGAAATTGAGTTTAACGTCGCGTGCTGGAGAATATTTGGCTCATATAACGACTTGCATGCGTGTGTATGTGTATGTGCGGCTGCTTGTACTAGCCCAGACTGAAGCTGGTTTTATAGTGCTAGCCCACTGAGATACTATGCCACAGTGAAGCATGAATACCTCACTCAGACACATTATACTGACTCCGAGCCGACCAGTCTTTGATGTACCCATTAATGCCGAGAGCCAGGCAGGGACCAACAAGTACCATATTTTAACGTCTTTTGGTATGACGCGCCTGGGGATCGTACCCGCGACCTTCCGCTCTCAGGGCGGACGCTCTAACCACTACACCATGGAGGCGGTCACCTGTAGTCTGACAAAATGGAGCTGTTCACAGTACCTAATGAAGATCTGTTCATTGTGGATTGTGTAGTACATGATGATACTGGCAACTCCAGCATTAGCTGTTAACTCAAAACATTATAGTATACCTTGTTTACTATATGTAATTATTATCCTGATACTGACTTATGATAACAAGGTTACTTATATAATATTTAATTGCTAAGATGTTACATAATGAAACACGATGTGAATTACAAATGGAAGCTATACACTGACATCGTGTTGGCCCGGACCCCATTTATACGAAAAGTTCCCCTTCCATATAATTTCTGAAGGGTACAATAATAAATTCATTAAAGGACATTACACCATGGTCATGATTCATTCATCATTCAGTTGGGATAATCTCACTTGGGACACTAATGTCTTCATTACTGCTGTTAAATACTGTTAACAAAATAACATCTTTGATTTCCTATTGCAAATTGTGTCATGCTGTGACAGATTTCAGTCTTATTTTCTAAGTATGGTTGATACTTGATGCATGACCCATAAATAAAGTTAAAATTCCTGTCAGTATAACTTTTCCATTAGCTGTTGAAAAGCAAGAAAAACATGGTTGTTAGAGATGAGAACTTTCTGCAATAATGACAAATTATAGCGCAAACCTTCCCTCTGGATTATGGTTGCCTTAGTTCTGTGGTTCCCACAGTCACATACAGAAAATAAAATGAAAAAATTTAAACCCTAAGTCATAGCTATCCCTATTGGTATGCTTACTCTCTTAACCCCAAGAGTTACCTCCCCTTGACATTTTCTATCCATTCCTTTATAGTGACAACTGTTTAGCTATACCAGACAACCTGGATGCCTTGCGACCAAGTTTTGCCAAAGTTCAGTTCCTTTTCCTCAACCGGATGCAGTACAGCTGGGAACAGGTACAGCTCTTCTCAACATCTTATATGGAACCTCCTTGATTAACATGGATGACAATACCAGGCAGCCAGTCATTGTTAGGTCTTATCAGTCTTGTTTTATATGTGTATTCTTTTAAAATTTGTTGATAACATTCAGGAACGATTTCACTTTGCACTGTCATATGTTACTTGCATATGTTATCCCACATCAAGGTCACACATTGACTTTCATCCAGATGTTTGTGTATAAATGGGTCATATTTCTTCAATAGTCCCACTGTAAACTTGCAGTAACCATATTACCACACAAATGAGTGAGACAGCATGGTGGATTAATGTCAAACAACAAGGTCAGTCAGCAACAGCAACCTGTGATCACTTGAGGCTTTGCCTGGCAACCAGTGGTCAATAGTGTGAGCAGCAAACAACATCTTTGCGCCACCATGAGATACCATTACCATCACACACTATGGCTACCCCATTTTAGTCACGCATGGAAAACATGGGCTTTGGTGGGACATAATAATGTGTGGTGTTCAGTACTCTTGATTATCTTGGCAAACAAGAATTTAAATTTGTATAACACAACACTGTATGACTATATAAATATACGATGATCTGACTTGATGACCTTGTTTTGATTTGATGACCATGTTGTTTAAACTTGATGACCTTCTTGTTTGACTTGATGACCTTGTTGGTTGACTTGATGACTTTGTTTTGGCTTGATGGCATTGTTGGTTGACTTGATGACCATGTTGTTTGATTTGATGACATTTTGACTTGATGACCTTGTCATTTGACTTGATGATCTTGTTGTTTGACTTGATGACCATGTTGTTTGACTTAATGACCTTGTTGTTTGACTTGATTACCATGTTGTTTGACTTGATGACCATGTTGTTTGACTTGATGACCATGTTGTTTGACTTGATGACCATGTTGTTTGATCTGATGACCATGTTAATTGACCTGATCACCCGTTGTTTGACTTGATGACCATGTTGTTTGACTTGATGACCATGTTGTTTGACTTGATGACCATGTTGTTTGACTTGATGACCATGTTGGTTGATTTGATGACCTCCCTGTTTGTTTAGATGACCATGTTTGATTTGATGACATTTTGACTTGATGACCTTGTCAATTGGCTTGATGCCATGTTGTTTGACCTGATGACCATGTTCTTTACTTGATGACCTTGTTGTTTGACTTGATGACCTTGTTGTTTGACTTGATGACCATGTTGTTTGACTTGATGGCCACATTGTTTGACTTGATGGCCATGTTGTTTGACTTGATGACCATGTTGTTTGACTTGATGACCATATTGTTTGACTTGATGGCCATGTTGTTTGACTTGATGACCTTGTTGTTTGACTTGATGGACTTGATGGCCATGTTGTTTGACACCTTGTTGTTTGACTTGATGACCATGTTGTTTGACTTGATGGCCACATTGTTTGACTTGATGGCCATGTTGTTTGACTTGATGACCATGTTGTTTGATTGGATGACCATGTTGTTTGATTGAATGACATTTTGACTAGATGGCCATGTTGTTTGACTTGAAGACCTTGTTGTTTGACTTGATGACCATGTTGTTTGACTCGATGGCCATGTTGTTTGACTTGAAGACCTTGTTGTTTGACTTAATGACCATGTTGTTTGACTTGATGACCATGTCTTTGTTTGCAGATCTTGAGGTGCAGTACCATGTTCCCGTGTCTGGAGCAGCTCCACGTCTGTTTCAACAATCTTCAGTCTCTCTCCATCCCTGCACAGTCTCATCTGCCTCATCTTACTCTGCTAAACCTGGACTGCAATGACCTGCACAGCTGGGAGGAAATACTCAAAGTCGGGATGCTTCCAAAGTCAGTGAAACTATACTTGTCAGAAATGCAATGACAGAAGGGATTAAAGATAACACAATTCTGCTTATGTTTTATGCCACAGCCAGCAATATTCCAACAGAATCCCAGCAGCATGTACATAATTAGGGACCAGTTGAGTGAGTGAGTTTAGTTTTATGACACACACAGCAATATTCCAGCTATATGGGGTCAGTCTGTAAACAATCGAGTCTGCTCCAGACAATCCAGTGATCAACAGCACGAGCATCGATCTATGCGGTTGGGCTGCGATGACATGTGTCAACCAAGTCAGCGAGCCTGACCACCCAATCCCATTAGTCACCTCTTACGACAAGCATGGGTTACTGAAGATCAATTCTAACCCATATATTCACGACTGACCAGTTGAACCAGTTGTTGATACAGTGAGCACAGTCCACACTTGTGCACATTGACACACTAGTAGCAAGACACTGACCATGCATTAAGACATATGTTGTTTTTGTGTTTTCTAGTGGATAAGAAATGATATTGTCTTTTGCAAACATTAATTCTTCTTTTTACCATCATTACTTTCTTTGCAAACACAAAAGACTGACCCTCAAGGCATGAAGACCCTTTCCAAGAGCATCCCATACATGACTGACTGACTGAGTTTGGTTTTACACCGCTTTTAGCAATATTCCAGCAACATCACGGCGGGAGACACCAGAAATGGGCTTCACACATTGTACCCATGTGGGGATTCGAACCCGGGTCTTCAGCGTGACGAGCCAACGCTTTAACCATTAGGCTACCCCACCGCCCCCAAACACAAAAGAAACTAACAGGGAACTATAAGACTATAATGGTCAATTCTATGGAAAGTAATTTTTTCCGATAAATGAAAGCAATATATATTCCACGCATAGGTTGGCCATTATATAAATAATGTTTAGTGTTCACATTTGAATGAACAGAAGTTTCATGATGTTTTATACTTCCACTGCCTAATCTGTCAATAAGATAGTGGACTATTTAAGAATTATTTCTTGTTTTTATTTGGAACTCAACTTATGTTTCAGCCTGAAGACTTTGATGGCCAGTGAGAACAACATTGACAGGATCCAATTTGCTGATGTTCAATTATTAGAAACGACAAAATACTTTCCAAAACTTTGTGTTTTGTCAATCATGAGGAACAAGATTGGTGATGTATGTGAAATTGTCATCGTATCCATAATATACCCAATTGCTGATGACAGCTTGTCCCCCAAATCCTTATTTTGTATTGAGAACAAATTTTATTTCAGTGTGACCAAACTGCTCCTTGGACACAAATAGGTCACCATGAATAATAATGAATTTGCCTTAAGGCCCAAACAGGTACAAATCTTCTTAAAAGCTCACATTGTTTCAAAATCACATTTTTGGACTTTGGTCCTTGAACCCATTTAACTCCTTGCTTTGATGTTTTCAAAACAAGGTTCCCAACTGATTCAAACATAAAGTTGACGACTGACAAACATAGCATTTTATAATGTAGTTACTTCTGAAATTGTTTAAGGTATTAGAAAACAACTAGCCAGTGGTTTCTACAATGAGATGTATCGACAAGGTTACCCATCACTCAGTTCATACATGAATACATGACTATTATGGATAACAACTTCTTGTATTATCTGTAATAACACATCAGAGAAGCTGCTAGCGCCTTCATCAGGTGGATACCCCTACATTGATTAAGCTAATAAAAGGAGCAAGAACTAGCTCTGAAACACAGTTTTCAAGTTGCTATCTAATAAATAGTGTCAAGTATACACGTTCTTCCAGCTTCAAAATGTCTATCAAAGATTCAACTCGTACAGCATTACTGGGGAACCTACTCTATTCTGTGAGTGTAGTTATTACCGTGTTAATAATCAGTCTATCCCTCTGAAAAATCAGAATGTGACATGATGATGCCGTGCTTATTCTAGAGCCACCTTTACCTCAGCTGTGTGTTTTGTTTCTATTTTCAGTGGACATCTATGAATGAGCTAGGTAAGCTGGCCACACTGTCGGATCTGAAGCTACAGGGTAACCCGATTTGGCAACTGATGGACGATAATTCTGTCAGGCAGCTCATCATTGCCAAAATAAAAACGTTGCTGTCATGCAATAACTCAAAGGTAAAGGACAAGATTGTTATTACAAGATAATGTAGGCCAGAGACATTAATTTCTCTCTTCCAGTCTTTGTACTCTCCTCGAGTACATGGACTCACCTCCAGT
Source organism: Haliotis rubra (assembly GCF_003918875.1). Taxonomy (NCBI): domain Eukaryota; kingdom Metazoa; phylum Mollusca; class Gastropoda; order Lepetellida; family Haliotidae; genus Haliotis; species Haliotis rubra. The sequence goes on from NW_025767058.1 coordinate 171,283, forward strand.
ACTTGCACTATCCTTCAGTCCTTGTAGTCTCCTTCAGTTCTTGTATTCTCCTCCAGTTCTTGTATTCTCCTTCAGTTCTTGTATTCTCCTCCAGTTCTTGTATTCTCCTTCAGTTCTTGTATTCTCCTTCAGTTCTTGTATTCTCCTCTCAGTTCTTGTACTTCCTCAGTATTCTCCTCCTTCAGTTCTTGTATTCTCCTCCAGTTCTTGTATTCTCCTTCACTATCCTTCTTGTAGTCTCCTTCAGTTCTTGTAGTCTCCTTCAGTTCTTGTATTCTCCTTCAGTTCTTGTAGTACTTGTAGTCTCCTTCAGTTCTTGTAGTCTCCTTCAGTTCTTGTATCCTTCAGTTCTTGTCGTCTCCTTCAGTTCTTGTATTCTCCTCTAGTACTTGCACTATCCTTCAGTCCTTGTAGTCTCCTTCAGTTCTTGTATTATTCTCCTTCAGTACTTGTCTCCCTTCAGTCTCTTCAGTATTCTATCCTTCAGTTCTTGTATAGTCTCCTTCAGTTCTTGTATTCTCCTCTAGTAGTAGTCTTCTAGTTCCTCCTCTAGTACTTGCACTATCCTTCTTGTAGTCCTTCAGTTCTTGTAGTCTCACTCATCCTTCAGTTCTCCTTCAGTTCTTGTAGTCTCCTTCAGTTCTTGTATTCTCCTCTAGTACTTGCACTATCCTTCAGTTCTTGTAGTCTCCTTCAGTTCTTGTATTCTCCTCTAGTACTTGCACTATCCTCTTGTAGTCTCCTTCAGTTCTTGTATTCTCCTCCTTGCACTATCCTTTCTTGTAGTCTCCTTCAGTTCTTGTATTCTCCTCTAGTACTTGGACTCACCTCCAGTACTTGTACTCTCCTTCAGTCCTTGTACTTACCCCTAGTATACTGGTACTATATTTGGTATCAAGTATACTTTCATTCATGCATCAAGAAACCTGTGAAGATTCGGGTTAGAAATGGTCTTCAGTAACCCATGCTCGTCGTAAGAGGTGATTAACGGGTCGGGTGATCGGGCTCGCTGACTTGGTTGACACATGTCATCGGTTCCCAATTGCGTAGATGGATGCTCATGCTGTTGATCACTGGATTGTCTGGTCCAGACTCAATTATTTACAGACCGCCGCCATATAGCTGGAATAATGCGACATAAAACTAAACTCGCTCACACTCATACTACTAACATTACTGATTGAGGAACATAAGAGTTATTTCCCTTGTATGTCCCATGTCTGCTTCAGCAACCATCCCTGACGTGATAATGTGAAGAGAATTGGAATATCATTTGATTGTTTCCTTCTATTTGCTGATCAGTTGACAGATTCAGTTTTATAAGTCAAGGCAACATGAAATGCAAAAGTGTTAAAATGAGAATTTATGTTCAATTGAAATTGTCTGACAGCTGACACTAGAGGAAAGGAAGGGTGCAGAGATCGACTATCTGAAGAAGTTTGGCCAGGACTGGAAGAAATCTGACGGTAACCAGGATCCTTCGAAGAACAAGCCAAGTCAGGAGTTTGTCACAGAACACCCTCGATACCAGCAATTTATAGACGGTAATAGGACCTTTACTTCACTGAAAAAATAATATTTAATAGCCTTCAAAATAACCCTGGAGTATTTGTTAGTGTAAGCAAGGGAAAGTATGAACATGTTGCTCAATATCTTCCAAAATATACATTTATTTTCAGATTTTTGGGTGTTTCTTAGTTTTAAGAACTTGAGATTGAGGTTAAAACCTTCTAGTTATTAAGACACACACATTCAGCAGAACCGTTTATTAACATTGTGAATTCAAGACACTTATCATGAATAAAAGCTTTGAAATTCTACTTAGTGTTTATCAACATTTGGAATATAAATATTTACATTGTTGTCGGTAATTTTCCATAGCATGCCCTTTCCATGTGTGCCCATATAACACAACATCTTTACAACAATGGCCACAAACAACAGATGTGCTGTTGAAAAACTGTTACCGGGTATTCATAAGCTGTGAGAAGAATAAAAGATTTCAGGATTAAGAATCTGATTAGGAATAATTTTAATTATCCAGCCATTGGCACACAGTTTTATTTGTGTTCTGTCACAGTGTGTGTCTGTATGTTTCAGACTGGGGTGCTCCTGAAGACTCAGAATTAGAAGTGAAGTCTAATGCCCTGAAGGACAACCTGCTGAGTATCCTTTGTAGCTGCTAAAACCCTGCCAGAATCTCCCTCCATCACTCAGGAGATGGTACAGACATTTAATGAACCACAGCACTGTATCATAGAACTGTCCATGCTGATGACTAAAACTTGCAGTGTTTAGAAATAGTGTTGTTGGTGATGATTCTTGTACACGATGGTTTGTACTCCTTTTGTTTCATGCAAATTTGGTGTGGTTTTAAGGGATGCAGTTTCTATAGAAACCACAAGAACAAGTGTTACGTACCTTAACCTGACTAGGTGTTATCCTGTCGTGTCCTCAGAAGTCGGAGAAAGGTCAGATTACAAAGAAACTGCCAAGTGAGTCATCTTGTACACAGTATCTTTAAGTACGAAACAAAACTTAACATCTGTGAAAACACACCCAATATGACACTCTCTTATTTCAGGTTGAGGCCAATTAGTGAGTATAGTTTTACGCTGCTTTTAGCAATATTCCAGCAACATCACGGCGGGGAACACCAGAAATGAGCTTCACAGATTGCACCCATGTGGGGAATCGAACCAGGGTCTTCAGTGTGACGAGCGAATGCTTTAACCACTAGGCTACCCCATCGCCCCTGAGGCAAATGAATATTCAGTCATTTTGTATCACTATAAATTATTGCTGTCAAAATCAGAATACTGTGTTGTTGCTTGTAAATTTCTAAATGTGTACCTTAGCACATGTTATTCTGTATGAAATTGTAGGGCTAAATATTTGTGAATGTATATATAAACATATTCTCATCTTCAGTAGATGTATTTTGGCATGGTCTCATATTATTCTGGAGATGAAGAAATATGCCTCCTTCTTTTCCACAAGTGATACTTTGTGTTGTGTGTTGTCCAGAGACCATGTCCGTACAGAAGGTCAAGACGTTGGTCCAGCGGTTGTTTCGGGTGGAGACGGGAGACATCATCCTCACCTACAAGAGTCAGGAGGTGGGTGCTGCATGTAGTCTCAGGAGTAAGGGTTGCCCTGTCACTTTGCAGAGTTGTGTGCCTTTGACAAACAAGCGATCTGCTGCTGTTGAGTTTGAATCCCAGGTTCCTACTGATTATAATCCTCGGTTTGTCATTACCATTCCTGTGTTCATGAGTTTCACAAAGGCTGTGAATGTCTGACCTGCTTGTCATTTTCCCACATTAACCTACATGTTTCTGAAGTTGAAATACAGTTGGTGGTTGGTTGTTGATTAATGCTGCACTCAGCAGTATTCCAGCTATATGGTGGCATTCTGTAAATAATCAATTCTGGACCAGACAATCCAGTGATCAACAGTATGAGCACTGATCTACACAATTGGGATACAATGACATGTGTCAACCAAGTCAGCAAGCCTGACTACCTGAACTCATTAGTCGCTGAAGACCAATTTTAACCTGGATCGTCACGGGTTGAAATACAGTACTGAGAAGTGTAAAACCCATTGCATACACTCTCATGTGCTCTAAATGTACCTTCATTAATCTGTTTCAGGTTGAGGATGCTGAATTTCCAATTGACAATGATCTTCGAGTACTGTCTTTTTACTCCTTGGAAAATGGGGATACTATACTTGTGAGGTGGAAGTAGGCCTTCCAGAAGATCCATGTTGCTATCTACACCACTGTCAAATACACTTGAAATAATAGCATTGTAAATACACTTTAATTATACTTGAAAATTTTGTACAATTTATATAATTGACAATCACAATTGTAAGAAAGTTTTCAAAATGACACTAAGTACACAGGGTTTCAGTCTTCTGTCAAAAACAATAAAACTGTTTTTGAAAAACCTTTTGTACCGAGAGATGCCAACCTCTATGATTTTATTGTAGTCGCTATGGATTTTAGCCTCAAACTACGCCAATACGATTGCACTAGAAATTCTACGATATTTGAAGAAAATTCATTAAAATTCGGATATATAGACAAAAACATATATCTTCGTCGATAAAATACATTTTCGCCATAAAGAGATGACAATAAGAAATGTAATGCTGATAATTTGGAAATCTGCTGTTGGAGGTATGTGAAATTAAAGCTTACTCTAGATTAGTGTCATATTATTTTTCTCAGAATCCATCATGATTTTAAGTGATTAGTTAACTACTAATTTTATGTTCAAACTATTAAATTTGGTCCTTGAAACTTTTATCTGCAACACTTTGGGGTTGGCATCTCTGTGTACCTCACCTTTATCTGCGTTTCTAATGTGAAGTTCCAACCCATTTAATCCTGATTACTCTACTGATTATGTGTGTGCCAACTACCAATGCTGTGAAACAGACAGGGCCTTCCATTATAAAGGCAATGTCGAGCAGCTGTAGATTATGTGTTCTGAAATGATATATATTTCTTGTGATATTTTGATATATATCACTAGTACAGTTATGCATGTACACATCTGTCAAAATGAAATATTCTGAATATCTATAGCATAGCTTCGAACTACAAGTTCTGTTAGACCTTGTAAACATCAAACCCCAAGAACTTGATGTATCCTCTAAGAGGTTATTCTTTGGCACTGGAAGAATCCTCATCAAGACTATGCTTCACTAACATTGCAAAGATTATCTCAGTCAGATGGTTCAGTTAAGCAAGAAGGAGTTTGGTTTCTAAACACCTTTGTTCGTGATGGTGCTGACTCTTCAAATAAGTCAAGCAAATATTAATTTGAGTGCCATCTTGAGTTGAGGACGCGTACAATATAAAAGTTATGACAGAAATGACGTTTGATTTACAGTAGGCAAGAGTGCTTGACAGCGGTACAAGAATTCTTAACTTCTAAACTAAGAATAGCTTTGTGGATAAAATATTAAAGATAAAAGTTATGACAGAAATGTTTGTTGGCCATTTTAACCTATCTAAACTAGATAGCTTTATGGATGTATCAGGTAAAAGTTGGGTAGGTTTTGTGGTTAAAGTGGGGTCCTAGTGGTTAAAAGGTCCGTCCACCAAAGACCCTGGTTTGATTTCCCACATGGGTACATTTGAAGGTATATGTGAAGCCCATTTCTGGTGTCCCCCACCGTGATATTGCTGGAATATTGCTAAAAGTGGCGTAAAACCATACTCACTCACTCCCTTTGTGTATCAAACCACAGACATGTAACCTTATGCAACATCTGCCTGCAACATAGCTGTAATATATTACTCAGGGTGGGAAGATCTTTGTTGAAAACTCCCGGCTATGTAATCAAATTGTTATGGTATGTTTGAGTTGGAACATGTATCTTGAAGCAAAACACTGACGGTGATGTCCAACTTCCTGGTGGTCAAATGTAAAGAAGGAGGTAAAAGTAACAGCACCACCAAGACTGATCAAGTTGTGTTCAACTTAAACCAGCAGACTGGTGCTGGTATGTGCTTCCATGTGTCTGATCGAGGGGTTTAACCTTTCCTAATGTTTTGTATGTGACACTAATCTGATTAGGAGGATTATTTATAAGTAATTATTGATTATGAAACACATTAGTTGTTGAGATTCATATCACTGTTAGAATCTTTGGTTGTTCTGTGCTAATTGCTGACATTGCTTTCTGTGATATGTTTTGTAAAAATGATTCATTGTGTGCATATTAAAAATAATATTCAAGTGTTTTTATTCCTTTATTTGTGGGGCGATAGGGTGCGTCTGTCACAAACACACATATATTATGTATTGTCTATATGATTGAGGCAGTGGGGTAGCCTAGTAGTTAAAGCGTTTCCTCATCAAACCGAAGGCCTGGGTTCGATTCCCCACATTGGTACAATGTGTGAAGCCCATTTCTGATGTCCCCCGCCATGATGTTGTGGGAATATTGCTAAAAAGGTCGTAAGACTAAACTCACTAACTCACTCTTAGCCCCATCCCAACAGGATTTCTCTTGCTATCATGGCAACAGGGTCTCTAGAAGCAGAAACTATAAACCCAAGGCTCAGCACATTGTCCACAATACCAGAGCAGAGGTTCTTGAAGCAGATGTAGCCGCAAATAGCTGCCAATTTGTTGGGGCGGCATTAAACAATATTCACTCACTCACTAGAAGCAGATGAGGTCGTTGAATGGCATTTAGAAGTGATACATATAAGGAAGAGAGATTTTACGGATGTCAACTTCTTGATAGACATCAACTTCTTTATTATTAGGAACACAACGGAGTTATATCCTTAGCCCTCCTTCATCAGGATAAAAGCGGCGTAAAACCAAACTCAGTCAGTCCTGCGTCAGGTGAATGAATGGTATGAGGCAGAGAGCATTTATATGTACATGTAAGAACAATAAAAGTAATAAGACAACAAAGATGGAAGCTAAACAATGGAACAAATAGAAGCCAGCACTTGACAGTTAATTAGTGCTGAATAGAAGCCAACATTTAACAGTTAAGTAGTGTTCATAGGTGATGAAGATGAACAAGGTGATGGTCAGTGAAGCAGCTGTACAATCACAAGACAGCGTCCTCTGATCAGGTCTCAGCCGTCACTTCCTATTTCCCACCCAGATATGACTGGAGGGCAGGTTAAGCACCACAGAACTTGACTTCCATTCTGTTAGGGAACATCCTCACCCTACTTGACGATGACATTAGTGCCCCGTAACCTAGTTCGAGTCCCCACATTTGTGTGAAGCCCATTTCTGGTGTCCCCCAGCCCTGATATTGCTGAAATATTGCTAAAAGCGGACTAAAACTGAACTCACTCACTCACACCTAAACATTGATGTTTGATAACATCAGCTCAGCCAGTGATAAGTGATAACACCCTTGCACAGTGATCCTTGACAACCTCCTCACAGGATGCTGATATTAAATGTCCGACAAAGGAGGTGAGTTGAAAAGACGGTGATAATATACAAACATAGTTTCAGTACTCTATCATCCTTTTGAACTTTTACATCTATTCGTTTACCTTCAAATATATGTGTATACATAGTATATTAGAAATTGAAAGAAACGACACATGTGTGACCAAAACTGAACATCATGACCGCACTGTAACGGCCATAATATCGATCGCACCTGGATGTCCCCGTTATCTAGATAGATAATCGTGATAGGCGATAACTTGTAGCCATGCCACTAATGGGTCTATATAAAACTCATAACATGCACGGGAGCATGTAGAGTGAGAGACATATAATATTTGCTGAGTGTCACAGGCCATTAAAGAGCGATGCAGGATGGCTTAGGTGCAGTCATGTGAAATTTGTCTAATACCGCGTTCGACATTAACTTGCATGCACTTACGTGTGACTGGAACTGTCCAAACTGATGCCGGTTTTACAGACATAACCATATCAACTACATCATCGCTGCCTGCGGCTTAAAACTATGTTCTTTCGCTCTCTTTTAACAGGAACTGAAACTGAAATAGCATAATGTACCTTTAATTGGTAAACCGTACACTGTATGGCTAATGTTGGAAGTTCAGTGTTGTTACATGTAACAGGAATGTTTGTATCTGAGGTCTACGAAAAGTCATATGAGTGAATAGGTGATTAAATTGGCTACATGGAGTGCTTGTCATAATATCAACCACTGATTTGTATTGAATAGTAACAAGTCGCAGTGATTTGCTGAATAACTGCTGTGATATAAACAAGACTTAGTGTCTGTCCTAGTGTTCCGTAGTTTTGGGGGTATATTAAAAACACACACTCAAATTTCAACGACGAAGTGACAAACATATACCTGTGTCTCCGTTACATGAAAAGGGAACAGTCAAAACACAAAGGATCGTCACTCGTACACTCGTATTTGATAAGGAACAGCACTTCTATGGGGAATACTCATGGAATATCATCATGGCATATCGTTATGTAGCGTGTCTGTAAAGACCTGTCGAACTGTTTCTAGGATACACTGACCAAACATCACCATGGCATATTATCGTGCAGTCTCTTTCTAAAGACCTGTCGAACTGTTTCTAGGATACACTGACCAAACATCACCATGGCATATTATCGTGCAGTCTCTTTCTAAAGACCTGTCGAACTGTTTCTAGGATACACTGACCAAACATCACCATGGCATATTATCGTGCAGTGTCTTTCTAAAGACCTGTCGAACTGTTTCTAGGATACACTGACCAAATATCACCATAGCATATTATCGTGCAGTCTCTTTCTAAAGACCTGTCGAACTGTTTCTAGGATACACTGACCAAACATCATCATGGCATATTATCGTGCAGTCTGTCTGTAAAGGACTGTCGAACTGTTTCTAGTATATACACTGACCAAACATCATCATGGCATATTATCGTGCAGTCTGTCTGTAAAGACCTGTCGAACTGTTTCTAAGATACACTGACCAAACATCACCATGGCATATTATCGTGCAGTCTCTTTCTAAAGACCTGTCGAACTGTTTCTAGTATATACACTGACCAAACATCACCATGGCGTATTATCGTGCAGTCTCTTTCTAAAGACCTGTCGAACTGTTTCTAGGATAAACTAACCAAACATCACCATGGCATATTATCGTGCAGTCTGTCTGTAAAGACCTGTCGAACTGTTTCTAGGATAACACTGACCAAACATCATCATGGCATATTATCGTGCAGTCTGTCTGTAAAGACCTGTCGAACTGTTTCTAGGATACACTGACCAAACATCACCATGGCATATTATCGTGCAGTCTGTCTGTAAAGGACTGTCGAACTGTTTCTAGGATACACTGACCAAACATCACCATGGCATATTATCGTGCAGTCTGTCTGTAAAGACCTGTCGAACTGTTTCTAGGATACACTGACCAAACATCACCATGGCATATTATCGTGCAGTCTGTCTGTAAAGGACTGTCGAACTGTTTCTAGGATACACTGACCAAACATCATCATGGCATATTATCGTGAAGTCTGTCTGTAAAGGACTGTCGAACTGTTTCTAGGATACACTGACCAAACATCACCATGGCATATTATCGTGAAGTGTGTCTGTAAAGGACTGTCGAACTGTTTCTAGGATAAACTGACCAAACATCATCATGGCATATCATCGTGAAGTCTGTCTGTAAAGGACTGTCGAACTGTTTCCTGTATATACACTGACCAAACATCATCATGGCATATTATCGTGAAGTCTGTCTGTAAAGGCCTGTCGAACTGTTTCTAGGATACACTAACCAAACATCATCATGGTATATATCATCGTGAAGTCTGTCTGTAAAGGACTGTCGAACTGTTTCTGTATATACACTGACCAAACATCATCATGGCATATTATCGTGAAGTCTGTCTGTTAAGGCCTGTCGAACTGTTTCTAGGATAAACTGACCAAACATCACCATGGTATATCATCGTGAAGTCTGTCTGTAAAGGACTGTCTAACTGTTTCTAGTATATACACTGACCAAACATCATCATGGTATATTATCGTGAAGCCTGTCTGTAAAGGCCTGTCGAACTGTTTCTAGGATAAACTGACCTAAACATCATCATGGCATATCATCGTGAAGTCTGTCTGTAAAGGACTGTCGAACTGTTTCTAGTATATACACTGACCAAACATCATCATGGTATATCATCGGGAAGCCTGTCTGTAAAGGACTGTCGAACTGTTTCTAAGATACACTGACCAAACATCATCATGGTATATCATCGGGAAGCCTGTCTGTAAAGGACTGTCTAACTGTTTCCTGTATATACACTGACCAAACATCATCATGGTATATCATCGGGAAGCCTGTCTGTAAAGGACTGTCTAACTGTTTCTAAGATACACTGACCAAACATCACCATGGTATATCATCGTGAAGTCTGTCTGTAAAGGACTGTCTAACTGTTTCTAGTATATACACTGACCAAACATCATCATGGTATATCATCGTGAAGCCTGTCTGTAAAGGACTGTCTCACTGTTTCTAAGATACACTGACCAAACATCACCATGGTATATCATCGGGAAGTCTGTCTGTAAAGGACTGTCGAACTGTTTCTAGTATATACACTGACCAAACATCACCATGGTATATCATCTTGAAGTCTGTCTGTAAAGACCTGTCGAACTGTTTCTAGGATACACTAACCAAACATCACCATGGTATATTATCGTGCAGTCTGTCTGTAAAGGACTGTCTAACTGTTTCTAGTAGATACACTGACCAAACATCATCATGGCATATTATCTTGTAGCGTGTCTGTAAAGGACTATCGAACTGTTTCTAGTATATACACTGACCAAACATCATCATGGTATATCATCGTGAAGTCTGTCTGTAAAGACCTGTCGAACTGTTTCTAAGATACACTGACCAAACATCACCATGGCATATTATCGTGAAGTCTGTCTGTAAAGGACTGTCGAACTGTTTCTAGTATATACACTGACCAAACATCATCATGGTATATCATCGGGAAGCCTGTCTGTAAAGGACTGTCGAACTGTTTCTAGTATATACACTGACCAAACATCATCATGGTATATCATCGGGAAGCCTGTCTGTAAAGGACTGTCGAACTGTTTCTAGTATATACACTGACCAAACATCATCATGGTATATCATCGGGAAGCCTGTCTGTAAAGGACTGTCGAACTGTTTCCTGTATATACACTGACCAAACATCATCATGGTATATCATCGGGAAGTCTGTCTGTAAAGGACTGTCTAACTGTTTCCTGTATATACACTGACCAAACATCATCATGGTATATCATCGTGCAGTCTGTCTGTAAAGGACTGTCGAACTGTTTCCTAGTATATACACTGACCAAACATCATCATGGCATATTATCGGAAGCCTGTCTGTAAAGGACTGTCGAACTGTTTCCTGTATATACACTGACCAAAACATCATCATGGTATATCATCGTGAAGCCTGTCTGTTAAGGCCTGTCGAACTGTTTCCTGTATATACACTAACCAAACATCATCATGGCATATCATCGTGAAGTCTGTCTGTTAAGGCCTGTCGAACTGTTTCTAGGATACACTAACCAAACATCATCATGGCATATCATCGTGAAGTCTGTCTGAAAAGGACTGTCTAACTGTTTCCTGTATATACACTGACCAAACATTATCATGGCATATTATCGTGAAGTCTGTCTGTAAAGAACTGTCGAACTGTTTCTAGGATACACTGACCAAACATCACCATGGCATATTATCGTGAAGTCTGTCTGTAAAGGCCTGTCGAACTGTTTCTAGGATACACTGACCAAACATCATCATGGTATATCATCGGGAAGCCTGTCTGTAAAGAACTGTCGAACTGTTTCTAGTATATACACTGACCAAACATCATCATGGCATATTATCGTGCAGTATGTCGGTAAAGACCTGTTTCTAAGATACACTGACCAAATATGGCAGAACATCAGTCACTTCCGGTTAGCGTGTCTGTAAGGATTTGTTGTACCGTTTCTAAGATATATTGACCATATATAATTAAGTTACCATGGATATCTCAATGTCAGACGTGGTTTGATCATTTCTACCAATCTCCAGTATGATATACTCGTGCCCGTGGGTTTTCGATGTTGAAGCACTGTTGAACCTGTCATTCAATATTGTCATTTTGTCTGAATGTGTTCACAGCTCGGTGCAAGTGAGACAAGTCCTTAGAGATATTATGGTTACCATTAAATCAACATCGTTGTCAACAGTTGATGAAACATCAATACTCTTGCTCGACAACTGGCTGTTGGCACGTGAATGGCACTATCTTGTTCAAGTCGATCAATATCGTATGTTGTAAACGGAAAAAATCTCTTACAAGTTAGAATTCTAAAATATCCTCAGGTACAAATGCTGCCGATCCTACCTCGTCAGGCATCACTGGAAATTTAGTTGTCAGCCAGCCAGGTTGTGTTTCCACAATAGGGGCGTCATCTTCATCTCTGCCATGAAGCAGGTGCAGTGTATTGGGTATCCAGTATAGGATCTAACTCTGAACGTTTTGTACTCTCTCTCAATGTGTTTATGTGTGTGTCAGTGTGTGTATGTGAGTGTCTCAGAGTGAGTGTGCGTGCGTGTGCGCGCGTTTCTCTCTGAGTTTGTGTCTCTCTCTCAGTGTGTGTGTGTATGTGTCTTTTCTGTCTGTCGGTTTTATAATGATGGCTCAATATTATACCGAGTATAAAGGATACCCCATTTAAACACATTATCCTGACTCCAAGCTAACAAGTCCTTACCATTTCTTCAGACAGCGCCTTTTTGTATAGTACCCGTGAAGGTCTGGGATAGAATATTGATCTTCAATAACCCATGCTTGTCGTAAGAGGCGACTAACGGGATCCGGTGGTCAGGCTCGCTGACTTGGTTGACACATGTCATGGGTTCCCAATTGCGCAGATCGATGCTCATGCAGTTAATCACTGGATTGTCTGGTCCAGACTCGATTATTTACAGACCGCCGCCATATAGCTGTAATATTGCTGAGTGCGGCGTAAAACTAAACTCACTCACTCACTCAGTTTTTGTACAGCGTGGGATGAACCCTGATCCGTAATTACTACGGGATGAAAATACATACAGGAGTACTCGCTTTGAATAGTAATGCCTTAAATGTATCGGTTCTACGTGATTTGCAGGTGATGTGTTTAATCGATCAGTTTCTTGCCACCCATGCTAGAAATTACTTTAGTATTTTGTTACATAATGTATGAATCATCCGCATTTAGCTGGGGCAGGTTATTTAAAAACTCAATTCCTTGATCATTTTTCATTAACAAACCGGCGTATTTAATTGAGAACGAGTTGCAGCTTTGACACGTTACGGTCTAGCAACTAAAAACTCTGTCAAAAAAGAAACGCAACCCCTGTCCTCAGATATGAAAATTCGTTTGAATGAAGTTATTGCTTCCAAACTCAATTTTATTCGAATGTATTGAAATGATACACGTAATTAATGAAGATTACCATCCAAACAACTGCATTTGTACGCATAAGTGTATTTTATTGCTTATTCCGTCACAACGCATGAAATGACCCTCATGGTGACTTCGCACAAAAACACATGCAAATCATGAAATGGCAGTTAATGTAGGTGTATAAAAGCCCATGTGGTTCCGTATTATATTCATTCATTTGTCGCCGAAAAGCTGTGTTAAAAATGCCACGATTGAGTGCTGCCGACCGAAATATCGCCATTGGTCGTGTTCAAGCCGGAGAAAGTTTTGGAACTGTTGCACGGCACCTAAATGTTCACAAAACAACGATATCCCGACTTTGGAGCCGCTACAACAACTTCAATTTGACCAACGATCGCCCGATAAGTGGAAGGCCAAGAATCACGACCCCTTCAAGATCGGTACATCCGGGTCCATCACCTGCGTAATCGGCATGCCCTACCAACCGTGACTGCCACACAAATACCAGGTTTGAGGAGAGTGTCAGCTCCTCAAACGATTAGGAACCGTCTGAAAGAAGCGGGTTTACGTGCCTGTAGACCAGTTGTTGGACCTGTACTACGCCCCCTACATCGACGCCGACGACTCAGGTGGTGCAACAACGTAAGGATACGGACTTTACAAAACTGGAGGCGAATCTGGTTTCTGATGAATCACGTTTTCTTTGCAACGTCACGACGGAAGACAGCGTCTGTATAGGAGACGTCATAAACGTTTTGCGCCCATCTGCGTCCGACAGGTGGACAGATTTGGCGGAGAAAGCGTCATGGTTTGGGGAACCATCTCATACAACCAGAAATCAGACTTGGTGATCGTTCCAGGGAACCTGACAGCCCAACGTTACATCAACCACGTGTTAGAGCTTCACCTTCTCCCGATTATTGACCAACAGACACAGATTTTTCAACGGACAACGCCCGGCCTCATACTGCACGTGCAACAATGAACTTTCTGCAGAATTCCAACGTCAATGTCTTGCCATGACCCTCTAGGATCACCAGACCTCAACCCTATTGAACACCTGTGGGATACTCTGGATCGACGCGTACGTCAACGTCAGCCGCCGCCACAGACGCTGCAACAGCCTCGCCGTTGCACTGCAGGAGGAGTGGAGAGCCATTCCCCAGGAAAGAATCCGGCGTCTTATCCGTTCTTGTCCAAGGAGATGCCGTGCAGTGTATTATGGTTCTACTTTAGCCATTCATCAACCAACAGAGCGGGTAGGTGCAAAGTGTTATTTTTGGTCCTGTCTCTTTATCAACGTATGCGGATCAATGTTTCGATTTCTCATCAAAGGGCGCTAGCACTGTCTCTCCTGACAAACATCAAGATATGTTGAATATACCTGCAGCAAAAAAATCGTTGAGAACATCGCGCAACAGGGTATACACACAACTGGTTTCTCCATGGTGATTACTTGCTTATGTCTGTTTTCCTCGGAACAACATCCGCCTCTTGAGTGAGTGAGTGAGTGGTGGGTGGGAGGATGGTTGTTTGGTTGGTTGGTTGAGTGGGTAGATGAGTGAGGTTTTACGCCGCTTATAGCATATATTTCAGCAATATTTTGGTGGGGGACAACTTGATCTTGAAGACATTTTGAGAAGAAGTTTTGATATGTGTAAATGCTTGAGTTCGCTGTGTAGTAAAGATATCCTTCTCATATTTCCCTCTACGCAAGGACGCATACATCTCGGAGTGACAATAATCTAAGCATGAGTATGTGTGTGTGTGTGTGTGTGTGTGACCCATAGGAGTGAGTTTAATTTTACGCCGCACTCAGCAATATTCCAGCTATATGGCGGCGGTCTCGGTAATAATCGAGTCTGGACCAGACAATCCAGTGATCAACAACATGAGCATCGATCTGCGCAATTGGGAACTGATGACATGTGGTCAACCAAGCCAGCGAGCCTGACCACCCGATCCCTTTAGTCGCATCTTACAAGCATGGGTTACTGAAGGTTCATTCTAACCCGGACCTTCACGGTGACCGATAGAAGAGAAGCATATAGTAATGTTGTCGTATGTTGGCCAATGCCAACCGTTATTTCCCATTTACTTATTCGAGTGTCGTGCGGTATAAGATCACAGATCGGAATTCATGACTGTTTCAGGGGAGCCTCACACTGTAACGCCCAAACATGTCCCGAACCATAGAAATTAGTTACGCGGTCACCTGAAACCTCGTTAACTCGAAGTACCTCGGGACAACCGAAAATGTATCGAGATGTCTCCATATACATGTTCGAGCCAAGGAGACGGGGTAGGCCAACACAAGCAGATGGTCAACTGGAGACTAACGAACAGTCTAGTTCGGGTCAGGAACTATTGGACCATAGTCTTCTCGTGGAACTATAACGTTGCATCGTCTCTACCTTCGGCGATAAATATGGAGGATAAGGAGTCTGTGATTTTTACAGGGAATGTGCCGACATGTTCCACAATCCTTTCATATTTTTGCTAGCAATAATGGCTCGAAGGAATTTGTTACCTTCTGCTTCAATCCATTATGAATCGTATCCTTAACTTGCCCAATAAACTTATACACAACGATGTAGTCTCTGTTAATATGGAACGGATGTTACGCTCCGTATTCAAAGTGAACCATGGGACCTACAGTAAGACAAGCCCGACAGTTATTACAGTATCTAGGAGTATATTCCCGTTTAAATCACGTGGCAATTCCACACAAAGGTCACATTTATACTCAACCAAAAAGAAAGAAAGTAAGGACCATCCAAATTTTCAATATTAAAGTATTTAATATTAGTTATTATTATGATCCATATAATATTTACATATTGAATGTTGAGGTGGTCCTTAACTTTATTTGTTGAGTATATAGCGTATGTGCAGCTTTAAGAACTCCGGTATCGACTGTACGCCGTGTGTCTGAGTTGCCTGGGGACAGTTCCTTGTTGCTGAAGCTGCTGAACAGGAAGATGAACCTGTATGTGATCTTCCGGGAAAATAAATATTATGCTATCACTACTAACGCGAAAACATTTTTTTCTTCATTTTGTTTGTGAATTAAATGTTTACACAGTCGATTGTATGAAGATTTCAGATGATGGTAAACATGTACTGGACTCAGAAATGTAACAGAACCGTGAACATTATGTCACGTAGAACACGCAGTGCAAACGACAATAAAATCACGTACATCAACTAGTACGTGAACAACGAAACAGTCACATGAAAACACATTACAATAATAAAATCACATTCAGCAAACCACCAAAAACAACAACGTAAACACATATTAGAACTCGCAATAAATCAAACAAATTACGTATAAAACACGTAAAGCAATCATATAGTGAGTGAGTGAGTGAGTGAGTATGGTTTTACGTCGCTCTCAGCACAATTCCAGCAATATCACAGCGGGGGATACCAGAAATGGGCTTCACACATTGTACCTCTACGGGGAATCGAACCCGGATGTTCGGCGTGACGAGCGAACGATTTAACCACTAGGCTATCCCACCGCCTCAATCATATAGACTACGTAACATACGTAAATGCGTGTGTGTGTGTGTGCGTGCGACCACGTTAATACCAGATTAAACAACTGACGACAACAAGAAAATAGTTTGGGAAGTTCCACTCTGAATCCAACTGTATCTTTGGAGTGAGTGGGTATGGTTTTAAGCCGCTTTTAGCAATATTCCAGCAATATCAGAGTGGAAGACACCAGACATGGGCTTCACACATTGTATCCATGTGGGGAATCGAGCCTGGGTCTTCGGCGTGACGAGCGAACGCTTTAACCACCAGGCTACCCTACGGCCCGTTTCTTTGGAACCTTCATAGCGAGGTCTCGAGCTCTCTTGTACCTTTCCGCCCGTCTGAGCTTCACCTAGGCTACTCATCCGCTTGGTCTGAGCCCTTCCGTCCAATAACCAAGAATACCTGCTGTCGGTGAGTTACACAAGAGGAATCTGGCATGTGGTGATGAAGAGGCTTACAGCAAGAGAGACCAAATACCACCTTGTATTAACACAACACCTTTCAAGAATGATGATGGGATTGTAGAAGCGTTGTGGGTAGTAAAATGCATTCGACGGATCGGCACTGTGATCTTAGCTATGAGTTAGTTATCAAAACATTGGATCCTACCAAAAACAAGACGCAAGGGTTGTTGGATGGTTTGACACTCTATATTTTTGCACT
This sequence comes from Haliotis rubra, assembly GCF_003918875.1. Classification (NCBI taxonomy): domain Eukaryota; kingdom Metazoa; phylum Mollusca; class Gastropoda; order Lepetellida; family Haliotidae; genus Haliotis; species Haliotis rubra. The sequence continues at coordinate 188,461 of NW_025767058.1, forward strand.
TTTGCACAGTATATATCTTTGCCTACTCATAGGATACAATGAGAAATTGATGCATTAAATACATGTTTGGACTCTCTATATTTTTTTGCTTTTGTACAAAATTGAAACTGATGCATTAAATAAAATGCATTCATAAGGAGAAATATATAGTTCGTGATGTTCTAACCTCTCGAGTAGTAATTTAGACTTGGTGCATAAACCTGGGAGTATAATAATGTAAGGTATGCAAAGTCGCACGGTAGGGATTAAACTTTGGTCTCTCTAATCTCAAATATCTTTGTTATAAAAATTGCTTAACACAGTTTTTCATTTTGGTTGGCTAGTGGTCCTACAAACTTAACCAAAAAAAATGGGTGCTTTGTATAATATTCTGGTAGATACTTTTGTCAGCTCTCCTCATACCTAGGATATATATCAAGGAGGACATGGAACTCGTCTTCATCTGTGTTTCTACAGAACGGGCAGAGCGATGCATCAGGGTCAGGGTTTTTAGCCCGCCGAGAATTTTGTATACAGAAATTATGAGCACTACATCTGAACTTTGAAAGTGCTCTACGGAGCTTACATATCCTGTGCAAAGCCACGTCCATCCATGAAGCCATAGCTCAAATCAGAAAGTCACCGGAATTGCCTAACATATGATAATTAATGAACTTAGACTCTCCCAGTTCTATGTCAGCAATCAGAAGAAAGTCTTCACCGGAATCTGTTCTTGATTCATTGGATGTGGAATGTTTGTTCGTTTGTGGCTGGGTCCCATTTAGTCTAATCCAGTACAACTCACGGACGGGAAAGATAGCTTAATTAATGAACGTTCGACTCTCACCAGACTAACGTTGATTAACTACAGTTAGTTAATAAGACCATTTCTGGGGTCCCCAGATATTGCTGGGGTATTGCAACGCAGTAGAACAGATAATCACTCACTTCTCGACAACACTTTAGGTTACGTAAACATACTAAGGGAGACGAATGCCTTCGAAACTTAATGAATGACTTATTCACGTTATTGCCTTTTAAAGTGTTGTTCACTCGTGCAATCTGAAACATACTGAATGAAGTTCCCATAAAAAAATAATGCTCAAGTAATTATGTTCGATTATTGTACGAAGCCGTTTTGTTACATTTGAATGGTAGAATGAACGTCCCGGAACTGACATTCAGCGACTACAGCGGGTGTTCAGTCGGTTGTAATAAATATGTCAATCACTCGAGACACAGAAAACATGCACGTGAAGCGCCAATCTCCACAGTTTCCGGTCCTGATACGCAGCAGTCAACCCGAAGATAACCGGAAGTCACCGAAGTCGCAGGTTCTCCACGTGGGGTAGATGCAGGGGCGGATACAGGATTTTCGTTTGGTGTGTGTGTGTGTGTGTGTGTGTGTGTGTGTGTGTGTGTGTGTGTGTGTGTGTGTGTGTGTGTGTGTGTGTGTGTGTGTGTGTGTGTGTGTGTGTGTGTGTGTGTGTGTGTGTGTGTGTGTGTGTGTGTGTGTGTGTGTGTGTGTCCCCTCCTCGGAACCCTGGGCATAAAACATGTAGTACATTTGGAACACTCGGGGGTTGCCCCTTGCCCCCCCCACCCTCTGGATCCGCGCATGTAGATGTGTCCTGTTTGAACGGAATGCAGCGTTAAAGGTCCTTATGCAAAACATATTTGTAGTTATTTACCATTACGGAGAAAGATATCTAGCTAATGCAATCAGAACCTAAATTTTGGAAAACAGACCAATTCTAGCGAGCAATAATACAATCACCATTAGAAACACAAGAAAATAAGACGAAAGAAATATACAATTCATAGTATATTCTGTTTGATGCCATTGTTACGAAAGCTCAATGGTGCTTTGGTATAACTCATTAACCACCCAATCACAAGATGCGAGTAACGGGATTGAGTGGTCAGGCTCGCTGACTTGGCTGACACACGTCATCGTATCCCAGTTGAGTAGATCGATGCTCATGCTGTTGATCACTGGATTGTCTTGACTATTACAGACCGCCGTCATACAGCTGGAATATTGCTGAGCGCGGCATTAAACAAACAAACAAACAAAAACAAAAACAAACAGTTCTAGTGACCTGTAGCATGGAGGTGTGATGACCTATTCTGCCCCTAATCCCACAAAGGTATAGGATGGGGAAGGTTAGATACAGAACCCGGAACGTTTATAGAACCAGGGCGTATCCGTATATAAGAGTACTGCCACTTGTGATAACAGTGTTTTCGGGCCCCATTAATTCCGTATAACAAAGATTGATAGTAAAAGGGTCATCAATTTTGCAGGGGAAGTGTCATTGATTTTGTACGACATGCAGTGTGTGTGTGTGTGCGTGCGTGCGTGCGTGTATGTGCAGTGTGTGTGTGTTACTTTGTACATACATTTTAGGGGCGGTCATTCACACTGTACATGCTCCTCCATACAAATCCTCATCACCCCACCCCAGCCATAAATTATGAAAGGTCCCATATTCATATTTTCCGCCTGCATTCCTTGCGACCTGAGATGTTTGTAAACGTCATATACCTTTTCCGCCTGCATCCCTTGCGACCTGAGATGTTTGTAAACGTCATATACCTTTTCCGCCTGCATTCCTTGCGACCTGAGATGTTTGAGATGTCCTTGTAAATGTTTGTAAGCCTTTTCCGCCTGCATTCCTTGCGACCTGAGATGTTTGTAAACGTCATATATCTTTCCGCCTGCATTCCTTGCGACCCGAGATGTTTGTAAACGTCATATATCTCCTAGCCTACATTCCTTTTGACCCGAGATGTTTGTAAACAATGCTTTTGACAATGCTATGACGTCATGACCTTGATGACGTCACAACGCATATGACATTTCCTGCATTCCTTGCGAGATGTTGTAAACGTCATATACATTTTGCATTGAAAATTAATGAGAGAGTTTTAAACGTCATATACCTATTTCCGCCTGCATTTCTTGCGACCTCAGATGTTTGTAAACGTCATATAGTAAAAATTCCGCCTGCAAGCCTTGCGACCTGAGATGTTTATCAACTCTGTTGATATAATTGCATTATGCGACCTGAGATGTTTGTAAACGTCATATACCTTTTCCGCCTGCATTCCTTGCGACCTGAGATGTTTGTAAACGTCATATACCTTTTCCGCCTGCATTCCTTGCGACCTGAGATGTTTGTAAACGTCATATACCTTTCCGCCTACATTCCTTGCGACCCGAGATGTTTGTAAACGTCATATATACCTTTTCCGCCTAAATTCCTTGCGCCCTGTGATGTTTGTAAACGTTTTACACTAAAACTCATTTGGACTTTATACTTGCAATGTTCATGAATGCAGACTTGCTCTCGTCACTATATGGCAGAAATAATGCCGATGTGACGTAAAGCCCAACTCAATTCAACTGTAAACGTCATATACCTTTTCCGCCTGCATTCGTTGCGACCTGGGGTGTTTGTAGACAAGATCTGAACTTTGTTAACATCAATTTACTCAAAGATGGCACTGGCGATTGCAGATTATCTTCCGTCTGAATATATTTAACACGACCTAAATAACTCAATTTGAAGCAGCCTTTGAGCACACCATGCATCAGATTTGTTGTTAACAATGGATGTACATTCGTGATAGTATGTTTGTGTTGTACTCTCGCTAATTAAACCAAGGATCTTTCTGCACTTGTCAGTAATTAATCCCCTAATATAATGTATGTTTAACAGGTGACAGATTTGCACCTGCTGATACTTCACGTGAAAATGTCACGCAACCCTGATGGCTGGCTGTGTCATTCTAGACACAATCTGGAAACCGTTTTGTTGCAATCAGATTCCATTATTCGTCAGCAATGCCTTCAATAATGTCCCTAATTGAAATAAATAGGTTACAGTCTTTTGAATCCCATAAATATTAATACTTTCTTTGTGCCCATTATTCCCAGTTGCCCCAGATTAACCATAGAATCTGTATTTCGCCTAGGGTAGCCTGTCATTGTTTGGATGTTGTAAAATGGAGCAAATCGATGATAAGCAGATCTACGATCTGTGTGTGTTGTCGGACTTAAACATGTGACAGTTTGATTGTGTTGATGGCTGTGTACGTGTATCACTCGGTCCGAGAAATCGCAGCAAGGCAGTTGCCACGGAATTCTGTCAAGCTACAACCAACTAATGCTAACAATATTTTCTTTTTCCTCCTTAAACCCTTAACACGATGTTTCAACCATCGATTTTCGCCGCCAAAGAATATCGTGTAAACAAAGGTTTCTATAAGAACGTATAGGCCGGGTGGATTCCACATAATACCCAATCAACATGACTGCAAGGATTATGCCCGCTGTTTATGTGGAATACTGGTAAGTTCGTGCAGGAAATCCGAGTTATGCTCGCATTGCTAATCTTAATTTCTAGACCAATAATCAAGTAGGTTAATCAAGTCCCACTACAAATAAACGCGGTCTCCGACCGACGTGTCACGTCGCTTTTGTTCTTTAAGCCTCTTGACGGTGTTTAGGGAGTGTGACGTCATATCGCGGTTGTCCTACAAACAAACAGACGACATGGGTTGTAGCAGACGACAGATTCAATGGCGCTCAGTGATGGCATCGTGCTAAACGTGTTACTGGACTTGTACTGTGGATTCTGACAGATCAAATGGAGGAAGATACGGATACCGTTATATATAAGGTATGCAATATCAGTCATCTGTAAAAGGGTATAGATTTGTATGCTTGTTAATCACAGTCGTCTACTCAAGCAACACGACTCGGCTGGCTTGCTGCATGGTTAATGAATGTATCAAGTGGAGTGTTGATGAGGCAGTTTTAATCAATGTACCCACACAGTATCAATTTTAACTATTTGACATTTTATAAAGTGTTAGTGATTTTGTCTGTTCAAATAAGAAATGAACTTAACGTGTTTCCTGTTTTCCATAACTGGTTCGATGGGAATTCAAAAACAAACTCATGACACTAGTACATATGATTGTCTCCATGTCAGCATTCAGAGATGATTGGTAGGGTGGATGGGAGGGTTGGAGTTGGGGTTGGGGCTGAGGTTGGGGTTGTAATGAGGCCCCGCGTCTCTCAAGGGAACCGGATGCCTTTCTGCCCGCAGTCTATTGTGGAACAAACTTGCTCTTCAGTACCCAATATCATTTATGAGATGTGCATCAGGCATACCAGTTTAGTTGTGTTTTCGGGGCAGAAAATGTCCCCAGAACCCCATTTCTACGTATGAGTGCACCACTGAGGAAGAATGCATGGTCTGGTTGACTGGATGTCATTTTGTCTTGAGAGCGTTGGGCGATGTCAAATAACACTGGTTTGCCAAGTGAAGATTCGATGTTACTGAGGATACATTTAGGGTTGTGATGCTTCTTCAACATGGTCTAATAGTACACGTATCAGCCACTGAATCGCCTTGAGATTCACTTGATGTTTTATAGAGTACATTGCTGTTTTCATGCTGAGTTACCCCTGGCAGCAGTTGAATCATACCTACATTGTGACAAGCAGTTAAATTCTAACTAAACGTATTATAGAAGGATGTCGTCTACATTGTCCATGTATGTTCCAGACATATATTCGGCAATTAAAGCTACATCATATAGCAAAGAAAAATAATTTTAACACATTCAGTGTACAAACAGAAGTAAATAGAAATTCTCACTAGTTACAAAAATGTTGTACAAAAATTCCGCAACAGCGGCACATTGTAAATGCAATGATAAGCTGTGAATTCCAGTCTCAGAGACGTCACTAATACTTTTACATCTACAGTGTACTGTATACCTACATGGCTTAACTCTCCACTATCTGAAGAAATGCGACATAGCAACAGTTACATCCATACCTATCTCTACAAGTGATATAAATACCCCTTTGTGTCTTATCTGGGTTGAATACAGTTTGTCTTAGTCTAAGATTCCAGATTATTGTTCGTTCTATGTTCATCATCAGTTCGGGTAATATTTAATGGCTATTTACACAGAAATAAACTCTGGGTCGATGAGATTGTCAACAATGTATATAGATGCGTGCTTAGAGTTATAGCCGAGACACTGTAGACACTAACTGTAGGTAAACACTCTCTGTCAGGCCGTCCTTGTAAATCAATGTTCGCACTAAACGTGGGTGGCAACGGTAACCTCAGCGGCATGCATTCTCCATAGATGAAGATTGCAATAGCCGAAGTAAGTAATATGACTACTCAAACATTGTACACAATCACTGATATTTTGTGACTATTGTTAAACTCACGACATGAATATTTTTAAACTCACGTATATATGACCCCTTGGAACCAAATGGCCATCATCCACAATGTCTCTTGCTAAGCTGGATGCAAAAAAAATATTGTCGTATTGTAATTGGTAATTATATATTCTCAGCAAAATGCATAGAATAATTTAAAAAGGTCCGAATCACGAGGTACCTCGTGGCCGTCACACAAACCGTCCGTACAGTTACGACTGTCACACGCCAATGTTAATGTATGGGAGTTACGATCACTTAGCTCTAAGATCGCTTTGAGAACATGGGCCAAGAGTTGAAAAATGGCGGGTATGCAGAGTGTTGTAGCAAGAAGTAATGGTATATGAAACAAGTGACAAGTGCAGTGGTGTACCAAATATGCTTTATCCCCTTACCCGATTGCATGATAATCATAAGTGGTTCTTTGAAATGCCAGCACAATTACATATCCGTCACTTGAGAACCAGAAACTACTGTTTAGTAATTCGAGTCCATTTCCTTTGTAATGACAATAAAGCGCAAGAAACTAATTTCCGAAACGTGTTATCTATCCATAAATGTTTCCAAACACAGCCAGTAGGAACGGTAACTGCTGTCAATGAAGTTTATTTGAGCCATAAATCACCAGCAGAACAAAGTTCAATAGCCAACAGTATGTATGTGGGACAGATAGATAGATAGATATTCTTTAGAATGGTGTATAACCCGTTACAATAGAAACACATTTGTGCCTAAACCCAACAAATCCAATATTGACGAGCTACGTTCTTCAAATAATTCACGTTCTTGAATAATGTGTACAAGACGGAAGAGAAACATTTGCATACAAAGGTAAAATATTTATGAATCCAAGTCGAATGTTCCACTGTGTTATATCTGTAGAGTAGTTTTGTATGAGACTGATAAAATCTCAGCCTTAACTATATTGATAGGCATTATATGAAAACTGTGATCCTGGCTTTCTACTACATGACAGTACATTAGGAGCAATGCATTGTACCCTGAAGTAACGGGACATCCATGTTTAATGGAAGACAGGTGACTGGGACGCATCAGATATAATGTAAACTGCCGGTAAAAGAAAGCTTTCATCCAGGTTAAAAGTCAGACATACAGGAAATGGTTATTTGATGGTGATGTATTTGTTACTGGTGTTATCGATGTGGTTTGGTCCTCAACGTTTGGAGTGTTTCGGCCAAGTAACGTTTTCATAACGTTATATACTGGTGGTTGATATAGACTGTTGTACTATAGCTGAAATATTGGTAATTGATTAGTTGGCTGGTTGCTGTTTGACGCCACACTCAGCAATATTCCAATTATATGGCGGCGGTCTGTAAACAATCGGGTCTGGACCAGACAATCCAGTTATCAACAGCATGAGCATCGATCTGCACAGCTGGGATACAATGACATGTGCCAACCAAGTCAGCGAGACTGACCACCCGATCCCGTTAGTCACCTGTTACCACAAGCATGGGTTGCTGAAGACCAATTCTAACCCGGATCTTTACTAGCCTTGTTAACTGAAACAACAATCACCCCGTAAAGCTGATGCCGGAGCATCGGGGGTCTCCAGCTGCACTACATCGACAATAATGTGACGTGACGTGATGCCAACCAAGTGTGATAACCTAACTCGAATCTCCTGTGAATAAGTCTGCTGGGTTGTCACAGCCTGTCGGCGTTACGTCCTGGTAACACAGCTGAAGGGAGACTGACGCCGTCGCTGGGAACATGAAATTTTGATGGATATAAACAGCCACATTAAAATTGACAAGAGCATCATTGAGACGGGAAATCCTGAAACTGTGGATGATCTAAATTTGTATCTTTTATAGCGTTGTAGAAGGAGTCTGGTGCAAGGGAAAATAGTGTAGTTCAGGGACTGAGTGAGTTGACGATTGCTGTACCTCTTAGTGTAGATCATGGAAAATGGTTCAACCATTCAAATGCCGCAATGTCCTATCTTTCTGTCAGTGTTGATCTAGTGTTGGGGCACAGATGACCCAATCGGCACCCCAATGTGTTGAGAAGAAGTATACAGATTTGGGGATGTCAACTCCTGTAATATGAGGGACACAGCGTTTCGGAGTATATTCACATTCCTTCATCAGGTGAAGAAAACCAGGAAGTAGATAGCTACATAAGTACACGTGAAACAACTACAGCGATACGATGACAATGATGGACACTTCACAAGGGAAGCCAATACCTAATTGGGGCTGAAGGGTCATGGTTATGGACAAATAGAACATGTGTTGTCCCAGGTGTAGATAGTCCTGATAGGTAATCAAGCACTTACAGGTAATGGACAATAGTGGGTAACTACCCTTAGTGATAGTGAAGACATGGAAGCCAGCACAAATAATCAAACCAATACGTCCACAGTGCTAAGCTGGTATGTTCCTTGATCACGGTTGGGATCTCCTGATGTCTGTGGTCTCTTGCAGCCTCCTAGACGCCAGTTGTTGTTGGACTTGAATTAAGTGGCTTCCCACATGATGCTGTGATCTTGATTCTTTCTCATGTGTTCGGAAATGGTGAATTTCTGGTCGAGTGTCTTGACAGATGCCTGGTGTTAAATGAGTCTGGTTTTGAAGGGTCTACCATTGCAGGAGATCTGGTGAATACATCCTCTGGGGCTGGGGTCACTTCTAATTCTCTTTGTTGAGAAGAGTAGCGTCCCTGGAGCACGTCAGAGACCTATGACGTTTGGTTCGAATCCCAGTTCACCCCGATTTTGTCTCGAGGTATGTCTGCACCATGTCTATGTTCTCTGGTTTCACCAAACTAGTAAATGTGTGATACCTGCATTATTTCGGGATTTCCTTCCACTCACAGCGGACAAGCCGTGATTTAACTGGAATACCGATTCATCCGGGGTTCAAATTCAACTCACTAACACTTCGTCAAGGTCAAGGTCAAATACATCATATTCGAGTTGAGAAACTGATGGTCGTGCTTATTATAATATTTTCCTAAACTATACATTTACATAGGCTTCCTTCCATGCAGCTGGGCCTGAAATTATTTCTCAAAATCGATATGATTACTGTCAGAGTGGAAGAAAGTGTCATAAATAAATATTCGTCATATTATTCAATAATATGTGTATGAGTGAGTCGGGTTTTACGCCGCTTTTAGCAATATTCCAGCAATATCACGGCGAGGGACACCAGAAATGGGCTTCATATATTGTGATTATGCCAATGTGGGGAATCGAACCCGAGTCTTCTGCGTGACGAGCGAACGCTTTAACCACTAGGCTATCCCACCGCCCCAATATGTGTATGAAGACATGTGCATAATGTATGTGCCATTCTGAAACCAACTCCCTGGTTCAATGGATAGAGTCTTTTATCAGATACGTCGTTGGTTGGATCCCCGGCCTCGTCAATCCCAAGGCGTCAAAATATTGTTCCCATGCCTAGCGCTCGGCATTGAAAGAACAAAAAAAGGTATTGATTCCTGGGAATCAGTATACTATGACTGAATGGGATATTCATGTTGAACAGCTCCAGTAGTACACCACTGGGCTGGCACAGGCACATACACACAAAAACAACAACAAAGTAAACACACACGCACGCACGCACGCACGCAGCTATGTGAGTCCTATCATCTTTAAGGCAACATTAAACCCCCGTTTTACTTCACCTGTGGTCAGACATTGTGTAAATCTCGGCAGTCCCCTATCCTCAATGTTCAAGATAAGAACCAGTTGATAATTATCACGTTGTCACATTAGCGAATAGTCCCCTTGTGTTCGAAACGCTCTCTGCAAGTAAATTAAGTCATTTCATTTATAAATGAGTATTTTAAGAAAAAATCCTATTGTTACAGATTGTCTCAGACTGGACTATTTAACCTGTTATTGCTGTTATTGCTGTGGCGTAAGACTGCATTCACTCACTAGTTCTGGAGACCACGTGGTCTCTCCATCATTCGTAAAAGCAATACCATTTATTGCACGTTGGGGTAAATATGCAGCCTTTAGTCATTTGCAACATCGAAGTTCTCTTAAGGAATCCCCACGATCAATAAATCAATTGCACTTCCACGTTCCGCGATCCTGCATGGCGACAGTGTTAGCCGTGTCAGCGTCCCTGGTAACCAAGGTAAAGGCATGACATAGCATGCGTACTGCGGTCACCGTTCAGGGACACATATTATTGTCAATATTTAATGGGTATACGTAGGTACAGCTTTATTTATTCTGACTTTGATGTAACGTTTTCTCTCTCTCTAACCCTTACATCAGAGGTTGTGTAGTTGTATAAGCTTCTGAAATATAACAGCAGCCCGGAGACATTTGTGAGTGAGTGAGTGAGTGAGTGAGTAAGGTTTTACTCCGCTTTTAGCAATATTCCACCAATATCACGGCGGGGGACACCAGAAATGGGCTTCACACATTGTACTCATGTGGGAAATCGAACCCGGGTCGTCAGCGTGAGAGCGGACGCTTTAACTATTAGGCTACCCCTACAGCCCCAGACATTTATGGACCGCCTCCGTGGTGTAGTAGTTAGAGCGTCCGCCCGGAGAACGGAAGGTCGCGGGTTCGATCCCCGACCGTGTCATACCAAAAGACGTTAAAATATGGTACTTGTTGGTCCCTGCCTGGAGCTCGGCATTAATGGGTACAACAAGGACTGGTCGGCTCGGAGTCAGTATACTGTGTCTGAGTGGGGTATTCATGCTTCACTGCGGCATGGTATCTCAGTGGGCTAGCACATACACACGCATGCACGTCGTCATATGAGCGAAATAGTCTCAAGCACGACGTAAAACCCAATTCCACCTCACCTCACCTCACCAGACATTTATGAACATCATGAAGCTACATAGAGTACGGGTCTCACGTATTGTAGATTTCGGGAGTCTGACGTAAATATACTGCATTTTATACTAAACAGTAAACATTACGCAACACATAATCCCCCATTAGAAAAGACTGAATATACACGACTCTAAATATATACTACACCCTGTAGTTAATTATTCTTCCTCATAATTGCTATAGATAATCTGCCATGCCCCACACTACCGTATTAAGCTAATAAGCGCCGGGTGTCCAATAAGCAGCTCACTAACAATCCGTTGAAAAATTATTCCTCTTATTAAGCGCAAAAGAGCTGGCCAAGATGGCGGTCAAATATGAATAGAACAACGGATATAGCGAACTAAATTTCTTGGTTGAAAATATATTCCTGTTTATTAGAGGAAATACGGTAATTATATTTTACACTTTCATCGATGAGTTAGATGTGACTAGAATTGCACTGATGGATATACAGACACCATTTGACGATGTTAGACGAATCTCAACCATTAACAACAGGACAGTACTTGTAACTTGTGCCGTTCTAACCGTCAGTTGTGTTGCTGCTGTGTGAAGCCGCTAGGGTCTACGATGTCAGATGATGTGCACAAACGGTTATATCCCAAAACTTCCACATCCCAATACTCCCGCATCTCAAAACAACCACATCCCACTACTACCACACATTGTTAAAACAACAACTCCTCATCACCCCCTTTTTAGGTAACTATTGCCTTCGATAGGACACTTATATATATATAGAAACCACTCTGTTTGCTCGCTGCCGTTAGATCTATTTGATAACAGTCAGGCATGATATACCGATATATGGTCTCGGGTTAAATAATAAATAAATATAAATACATTTGTAGAGCGCGTACTATCCCCCTCAAGCGTTAATCCTACATTTACAGGCTGTTACCGAATATCAGTTGATTGACCACTGCCATGACAGAGATGTGTACTGATGCAGTGGGTATTGTAGTAATGTATCACAAATGGTCACCGCTATATTGAATGCAATCGACCAGCAACGCTCGTACAATAAGCAAACAATTTGAGATCGTCCGTTTGTTGGAGAATCAGTCAATATGCATGTCAATGCAATTATTATTACCATCAAAGTGCAAAATCCAATTGTATTCGAGTGCCAAGGTAACACTTAAATCATAAGCGCAGTGAAAATATATTCCTGATACAATATTGGCACACTTAGAAATCCATTTCCCACCAAATGTGATGATGTTTAATATGTAAAAACTGGAGAAACTCAATATAGAACAATTTTTTGGGGATAACAACTTCTTTATTTCGTGAGTGCGACGTTTCGATACAGATTCTTGTACCGTTGTCAAGCATCACTCTTGTTTGACAACGGTACAAGAATCTGTATCAACGTGGTACGAAATAAAGAAGTTGTTATCCATAAAAATGTGTTCTATATTGGGTGCTTGACAATGGTACAAGAATCTGTATCGAAACGTGGCACTCACGAAATAAAGAAGTTGTTATCCATAAAAATGTGTTCTATATTGGGTGCTTGACAATGGTACAAGAATCTGTATCGAAACGTGGCACTCACGAAATAAAGAAGTTGTTATCCATAAAAAATTGTTCTATATTGTACGTCTCAACTTCTAAAATGCCACTCAAACAAGTTGTCTGGAGAAACTCACGTATTAGTGTTATCTTAAAGAAAAGTATTCTTCCTCAAATTCCAAAGGACACGCCTGTATCTTAATACTCGTGTCCCTTGGTGTATTTAAAATAGACTACATTCCTGTTTCTATCTGATAACACCATAACAAACCGCAGCAATACTTTATTTATCTTACCTACAAGTCAATCCTAGAGACACTATGACATCAGTGATCGGTTATCAATGTGAAGAGCAAATCAAACATCAAAATATTGTTCCCACTATTTTCTCTTGTAGATAACAATGAGTATAATCACAAACCTATTTGTACAGAACTCAGCAATCCTGGGAAATATAATGAGAACGATCTCTACATTTATTTTTCTAACAGACAACTATATTCTCCCGGGGGCTGATAATAGCACACTGAATGTACATTACTCCGTTGACCGGAGGACTAATTGTATGCTGTGAGCGTTAGGCGGAAATCACTACAACTGTTAAAAGTTTATAATTTTATGTGCTGTCATCGTCAAAATAGTCGTATTGATTAAGACTACGTGATCGATTACTTCTGGGAACTAAAACCATTCCATCATCGATCAATCAGTTAATCGGAAAAAAAATCATGATACGCTGAACCTCGTTACGCCAATGCCGTTGGCAACGGCAAGAGATGTTCACACAGACACTACGCTTCGACTTCCACTACTGCTACCATACTACTATAATTACTATTACTTATTCGACCTCCACTACAACTACTATTACAACGGCTCCTACTACTACTACTACTACTACTACTACTACTACTACTACTACTACTACTACTACTACTACTCATCGACACAATGAGGTATAGGTACCGCCACACATAAATTCGATATTTTCACTGCATATAAACTATAAGTCACTCAAAACGACCAGTCTCTCAACCCGATCCCAGCGTGGGATAAGAGTATGGTATAAGTAAGCCCCGGGTGCGCCCCCACTGCACCCACTCTGCGACTTAAGACCCCAAGTACCAATCCCACATGCATATTTCTCAGCACCATAAGCCTCCCCGAGACGCATTGTCCCGCTCTTTATAACGTCATATACAATGCCGATACGTCTGACTTATTGCATCACCGTAATTCCTGCCATTATCGGGGATTCAGCATTAAGTCGACACAAGTAGAATTAGTCAGGGATAATATCGATACATGCAGACTGGTGGAAAATTGATTCCCTTAAGAAAATAATGACCGGGCCGTTCCTATAGCTGGCCATGTAGCAAGTCGGGCTCGGGCTTTCACAGAGATGGGTTGTCAGTGGGGATTTATAGGCGAGGTGGTCCCTGAGGATATATGACAGGTAAGCCATTTTCACAACATCTGCAGCGTTTAGTACTTCTACATCTGTAAATGGCTATTCTTTCAAGTATTGATTGTCGTAATGATCAACAAGCATAGTGGGACGTTTTTAAGGAGCTACTAATGGTAAACTGATCTGTTCGAGGTCGATATATATTGAAATTGCAATAAACCGCATATATACGCAATTGGTAAGCACAAAAGATGAAACATTGTACACCGATAAAACGTTACGAACATAAAACTTCATTATATATACATGGACGAATTACTTTCTGTGCCATTTCTGTAGTGTGAAATCCGATAAATCACATTCCGTTGATCGTCGCTTGAGGTAGATATCCGTTCGCACACTCGGGGTGAAGGTTGAACGGTTTTTCATAGAGTCTGATTACGGTTTTATATTTTCCTGAATATCTACTCAAAGCCTTGTTCTTAAAAGAAATGTAACCTGAAATAATGCATAGTTGAAATTGAAAAATACAAACCCAACAATTCGAGCTTCAACATCTTTGTCCAGGTTCTATAGACTTGGAGCAGTTGCTTCCACACCAAAATGTATGCCAAAGAAAAAGTGATAGTCAAACTTGTATGTATCACATTAAAGCCTTTGAAGATATACTGTTCAAAAAAAGTTCTTTTACATAGGTAAGTAAAGCAACAGTGTTTAAGGCTGAAAAGATACCTAACTGGACTGGGTGTAGGATCATAAAGCAAAGGGTAATTAAGAAGATCTGTGTGAAAGTGAACCAGTACCTGCACTACAATTTTAACGTCAGCGTTCGAACGGCGTTTCAAGGTTAACGCCAAAACGCATCTCTCAAGAAGTGCACGTGCAGTTGTGTTTTCTTCACTTACTCATTCTGATAGCCTCTGAGGCTAGCTATGAAATGCCATTAATCGAATCTATGTGACAGATCGCATTGTGACAGTGTATGGTGTTAAACATGGTGAGGATGTCAGAAGCACAACGTCAAAATGCTATTGGCCGCCTGGAAGCAGGAGCGACACAACAAGATGTTGCCAACAACTTTAGTGTTTCCAGACAAACCATCTCCGACCTCTGGCGTCGTTACAATGCCACTGGTTACGTCCGCGACAGGCCAACGTCAGGTCGACATCGGGTCACTACTGCTGCCCAGGACAGCTTCATACAACTGCGTCAGCGCTAGCAGAACAACAACAGCGAATCCTGGACTACGCCAGATCTCGGACCAAACTGTTAGAAACAGGTTAAGAGAGGCGGGACTTTCAGACAGAAGACCTCTCCAGCGTTACGTCCAAACCCCACGTCATGAAGCAGCTCGTCTTCAGTGGTGTCGATTGAGGCGCCGATGGACTAGGAACCAGTGGAGGGAGATATTGTTTACAGACGAATCCCGTTACCTGCTGTAACTAGCTGATCGCCGTAGGCGTGTTTATCGACGTCGTGGGGAACGCTACTCCGCCAGCTTTGTCCAGCAGGCTGATCGTTTTGGTGGTGCAAGCGTTATGGTGTGGGCAGGCATCCGTTTCGATGGAAGAACAGACCTTGTTCATGTGGAAGGGAATCTGACTGGTGTGCGCTATCGTGATGAGATTCTCCAACGTCATGTTGTGCTTTCATTAACCGTCATGGCGGGGTGTTTCAACACGACAGACCACACATAGCCATTGTTTGTCAGGACTTTCTTCGTCAAAACAACGTGGCTGATCTGTCTTGGCCTGCTCGTTCCCCGGATTTGTCACTTAATGAGCATTTCTGGGATGTCCTTGACCGACGTGTTCGTGAGCGACGTGTTGCACCTCAGAACCTTCAACGACTCCGTGCAGCCCTTCAGGAAGAAGGGCAGAACATCCCACAGGCCGCTATTCGACTTCTTATTGCTTCTATGCGTCGCCGTTGTGAGGCAGTGATTCAGGCTCGCGGTGGTCACTTACGGTACTGACCCTCTCTTCCTTCTGAGACTTGTGAACCGTGGACATTTTGAAAGACCATCAATCGTGTGATTCATTTGTAAGCATGGATATCTTACCTGTCATTGTACTGAAATAAATCAATCTATGCATGAACATTGTTCGTTTTCCTGTTTTTCAACAGTACATTTAACCTGAAATGATAGATTAGTTGGAATCAAACAAATGATTCTGTTATCTAACTACGACGACGAATGAATCATATTGCAATTTCTTAGTATATAACTCAAAACCCTAGAGTGCTGGTATTAAGTTGTTATGATGAACTACATGGGAATCGTAAGTGTTTGAATATTTAAATTTTAGATACCATCAATTTTGCTGGTCTGTTTCCTAGTTCTAGAACCATGTCATTTCCCATACACCCAACGCTTTCTGTAATGCAAAAGTGTGTGTGTGTGTGAGAGAGAGAGAGAGAGAGAGGGGTGTGAGAGTGTAGAGAGAGAGAGAGAGAGAGAGAGAGAGTGTGTGTGTGTGTGTATGTATGTGTGAGAGAGAGAGTGTGTGTGTGAGTGTATGTGTGTGTGTGTGTGTGTGTAGTGTGTGTGTGTGAGAGAGAGAGAGAGAGAGAGTGAGTGTGTGTGAGTGTATGTGTGTGAGAAGAGAAAGAGTGTGTGTGTGAGAGAGAGAGAGAGAGAGAGAGGGGGGAGAGAGAGAGTGTGTGTGTGAGTGTATGTGTGTGTGAAAGAGAAAGAGTGTGTGTGAGAGAGGGAAATAGAGAGAGAGTGCGTGTTTGTGTTTCCCCGTTAGTTACTCTGACTGTAAATATAAAAGCTAAACGACCGAAAATAACCATCCGCATCCCTAAGACATATTGCAGTGCATTGCATTGAAGGTTAAAGTAAAAGTGGATATACTATTTAGTATAACGGTCCTAATACCTCTGATCCCACAGATAACTATTCATTCATATGGTCGCAGTTACCTTTGCCCATGAGTATACCATGTATCTACCTGACAGTACCGGAACTGAACACCCAGTAACCCCAACTCATCATCTCACGCATGGCATGTTTCTGTACAGGTATGCAAACGCATTATACTCGCTTGGCATGTTTAATTATACTGTACGCTTGGAACTTGAGGCCGTTGTTCTCTTGTACTGAATAACTCATAGCATCTGTTGGTGGGAAGTGACAGGGAGTACAGCATAGGGGTGATCTATCAGTCAGGTTTAAGGTAAGTTTATCATTATTCACAGTCAAAAGTACCTTAATATGATCAATACAGCTGTTTTGCTTTTTGTTGTTCATTGTAATTCTTATACTTCTCTCTTATGACTGTATTCCCATGTGGTGTGTGTATGTGTAAGTGTGTGTGTGTGTGTGTGTGTGAGAGAGAGAGAGAGAGAGAGAGAGAGAGAGAGAGAGAGAGAGAGAGAGAGAGAGAGAGAGAGAGAGAGAGAGAGAGAGAGAGATTGTATATTTGGCTACTGGATGTTCCAATAATGAATGACACGTCTTACTTTGTAGTTTGGATTGAATTTTCTTGTGACGAACCATATTTTTCAAACTACTTTGCATTGTTCAAGGGGCTATATGATTGAGAATACGGAAAGTATATCTACTCCCTGGGCATCAATGAAGAACTGGTACCTAGAGTGTGTTAACGGCATATCATACCCCACAATATAGCGGCAGCATTGCTACAGTGGCCTAAAATACCATTAACTCCCTCACGCAATGGTACAGTCGGCGTCTTGTAAGTCTCAACTACTAACATCAACGACGCAAGGATGCTATTGTCATACTTGGCAGACTTTGGGCATTTTGCCATCATCTAGAGAGACCGTTTGTCTTTGACGAGGTTCAGGTGTATAATTACCATTATTGTATCCATTTTACCCATGTACAAAGATACCAGCATAAACAAGACTGTGGTACTATAACATACATTACCACCGGCATCACCAGTGAATGTCTTCCTTTTTCATTATGATATATACACATGGAAAAAAGTATCGCGACACCTATGATATTTAATCCCTATATAACCATTATATATTCATATCATTATGGTTGTTACCATGATTATTGTGACCTCATATATGGTTTTAGGTATTCACGTGATACATCCCTCATTAAGCAAGTTTCACGTTTCACTAACCATTTGCAGCTCGATAACTTGGAAAGTCAATTGATTTCGTTGTTGATATGCAAGTATTGGTCTCCTCAACTGAAAACTGCTCCAAAATGGCAAGTTAATAGTATGCGGTCCAAAACAGTCGGGTACACAGTCAGACAATCCGTCTCTTGCTACCCCCCGAGCACAAGAAACTATATATGGCAGCGAAATATGTCGGAGCGAGTGCCGTTTGGCGTGGGTTCATTGAAAGTTTGGGGCTTCCTCTCACATGACAGTAACCTTGACCTTGTGATGTTCAGACAAAGTCACTAGAAAGGGTTGTTGTACCACAGTTTAATGACCATCCTCCTGACGCATGGCCAGTCCCATTGCACAAAAAAGGAGAAGAAAAAAACTCTCTCCCTCCCTCCCTCCCTCCCCCTCTCTCTCTCTCTCTCGATTGTCATCTCAAATGACCCAATTTGACATCACCTTCTTTCAATCGAGGAACCAAATTGACATCGCCTCATTGGGTCATATGAACAATTTGACATCACATTTGCTCTACATGTGAACCTGTTCGGCATTTCCTCCTATCAACAAATGAACCAATTATGTATCGCCAAACTTGTTTGCATGATACAACCATCTCAGATAATACATTTGAACTGAAAGCTTTCACAGACAAGACAAGTGAAGCGAATATACATGTTCCACTTGATGATGGCCATTGATCTCGTGTGCACAGTGTGATACGTCTTACTTGGCAATAGCGAACCCTTCCATGCTTACCAGCATGTATACACAAACACAGGAGTTGTGTGGGCGTTAGTCTGCGTCTTGCATGGTACTGAACAGTCAATACTTCTTATCAATGTCAGCTAGCGTTTTCGTTTTACGTGCGTCTGATCTGTTTAAGGTATGTGGATTATTTTAGTATAAGTCAGTCGTACTATTTATTTAATTCCATGTTCTGATAATGTAACCTGAGCTACGAATGAGGATGGCGAAGCAGTAGCTTATTTAAGTTGCTCTTCAGAGACACAATACATGGGCGTATCGTTTAGACCTACTTTGCTATCGGTGAATGAAAGGGCACGAGTGTTACATCAAAATGTGCTGTTTCATGAACACAGAAGATGAAATCCACACATCATGTGTTTATGATTTGCCAAATTCTTAATGCCTATATCAGAAATAATCTGATCCATATGTATACTTATGATTTCATTAAACACACGATCTAGTTTTGGCAAGTACTAAATCATTCTGATCAAGGCAAGTACACCATGTAAAGAAACACACGAGTTGCCGCCCTCAAGTATCATGATGTTTCCACTCTTTAGTACTGAAGACCCTGAAGGAGAGGGTGTTTCAAAAGAGTGAAGTGATGAATCCCGATTGATGTCCACTTTCCTGTACATGACCATTACTTAATCTCATTACGAAGGTGGCACTGTGTTTAAATGTCAAGACACTTTCCCATTACCATGGTGCATGTCTATTTGGCGAATTTGTTATGGTGATTAAGAAGTCAATTGCTCTATCGGAATCCAAAACGTGCCGAAAAGTTACTCTGTTTCTCGTACTTATATGTGGACTGCAGTTTAGTATCGATATTCTTAACTTGATTCTTTGGACTCATCATTGTTTTACATTATCAGATTATGCGTAGTATAAAAGAAATCAGCAGATAGACTACCCGGCAAAAGAAAGTTTACACTGAATGAAACAACCAAGAAATGACAATGTGTGATGTATTGATATAGGTATCATGGCTGTTTTTTTTGGTACTTAAGCTTGCAACTTTCAGCGACTGTTTTCAGCCTTGTAACGTTTCGATAACGTTTGTACATTTGTGGTCAAATCCGTGTACTATCGTTATCCTTTTCATCTCATATTTGCCACACTGTTCTTAACTTCCGTGACAAACATTATGACTTCTGTCGCCAAAGACCACATTCGCCTGTCCCATATCTTCACAGATAACGAATATTCAGTACGCATTCTCGTTAGTCCGGAATTATGTAGCAGCCCAAAATCCACAGATTTATGTTGCTTTGCTGTGGCAGGATCCGCTGATCACGGTTCAAATCCAAGATTCGACCCATCCATGACCCTTGATCAGTCCATGCTCGTAGGCTTCACTTAGCCCATCGTAACTTCAGGCAATCATCACATAAGAAACTCTTACACAGTAACCAAGCTATGATACTGTTTATACCCATATTGAACCCACTTTACTCACTGAAGATCTTAAATTCATTTCTAGGGCAAAGGGAAGTCGACAAAGAAGAAAAAGAGACACAAAGACACCGATACACCAGCAGAAAATGCTGAAGTGGGTGAGATTAAGGACGTTGGTGCTGCGGACAGTGTCTCTGCTGAAGACACCGTGGTAACCCCGAGAGCAAACCGTCCACCAGCAATGGCTGTGATGACGAGAATGGTAAATCTATAGACACATCAGATTCATCTGTTGTCAACGACGTCGAACCCAAAGTGTCAGTGGATGATTATAAGGCCAAGGTTGAAGTGGTAAAAAACGGACTGAAAGCTTCCAAAACCCTCATAGACAATGAATGCAAGACAACAGAACAGAAGATTGTGAGGACAGGGTTCTGGGATAAGTTAAGGTTTACAATGTCCCAGGTAAGAATATAGTGTTATTCTTTCATAGATAATCCACATACTACAGAGGCCTGTTTTGAAAGTCGATATGTTATCATGTATATAACATGAGCATTGTGACGTATGCTTTTGTCTTTGTACTTAAAGCTAAGATCAAACAATGGGCTGAGGATAAGGATCTATTCTGCAACCCATCAGATATTTCAATCATGTGGCATCATTCAACGTTATATCTTTCGTCGTAAAACAACTTTTAGTCTTTGATATGAAGCCTTTGATTGATTTTGTGAAGAAACGCACAGGTGGTGTTGAGAAAGGTTAAGTGTTAAACGTTCTGCATCCAACATATCGATGGGATCTGACACATCATCCCTTTGACGGTGCGGAGGTTCATTGATTAGACTGTGGGTTTGAGACAAGGTCCTGTTTTTTCGGTTTTCCTATTAGGCAAATTACAAAACAGGATTGTTAAAAAGAATGAACATTAGACATTTTCCCCGTGATGTATGTAAATTCGTTAGGCTGCATTTTCTGATAAAGTCATTTGATATAACATGCGGCATTACCCTGTTGAAACAGTCTTGATACACACATTTTGAATAACTGAATTCGGGGATGATTATTACGATGAGGTTCTTATGAAAGTTATTTTCCTTTTCGATTTAGAGAATGCTAATTTTATCATGCTGTATTAGTTTTGATGCCCAGTAATAAGAACAACGTGAAAGTAAAGCCATTGATGATAAGGAATATTTGAAATTCTTGTATAAAATTATTGAAGATAAAAAAAGAAGGATTTGTTTGTGGGAAATACTCAACACTCGAATGTGCCCTTTGGTTTCAAAATGATTGCAAATTGATAATTATGATGATTCTTTAAAGATTTGTTCTCCTTATAGTGAATCAACAAAAATTAACATGAGTGTTTTATTTCTTTTGTTAAAAACCAAGTTATCAAACCTTCAACATTGCTCAATGTTCGTTACTGTCTTCACACCGCCTCTGTGGTGTAGTGGTTAGAGCGTCCGCCCGGAGAGCGGAAGGTCGCGGGTTCGATCCCCGACCGCGTCATACCAAAAGACGTTAAAATATGGTACTTGTTGGTCCCTGCCTGGCGCTCGGCATTTTTGGGTACAACAAGGACTGGTCGGCTCAGAGTCAGTATAATGTGTCTGAGTGGGGTATTCATGCTTCACTGCGGCATGGTATCTCAGTGGGCTAGCACTATAAAACCAGCTTCAGTCTGGGCTAGTACAAGCAGCCGCACATACACATACACACGCATGCACGTCGTCATATGAGCGAAATATTCTCAAGCACGACGTTAAACCCAATTTCACCTACTGTCTTCACAAACTGTGTCACTTGCAATCCAATTCAAGGTCATATCTTGACAACCTAAGTACACACATGACTTGAGATAAATAGTTATCTTTAATAATGAAGAGTACTACTCAGACATGCGTAAATGGATTAGAAAGAAGTCTTTCAGCAAGTTCGCTAGTCCGTTCATTCGAATTTATCAATGTATATGTAACACAAAATAAGTCGAGACAACATACCAGTTTTACACGATAAAAACGTTTCAGTTCGACACTAAAACAACGTCTTAACGTTGACTGACACTACACAACATACGTTGAGCATTGTCTCCCTTTAAAGGAACTCTGCTACTGCGGGAATGAAGTACAATATGGTGTTCTGCTTCGTGTGGGTATGGTATGTGTTATTGGTTTACTCCCTTTAAGATCAACGGTTCTGCTGAGATAACGTATGTGTTACTTGCTGCAGTCGGTGACGGACGAACAGGCAGTGACGGAATGTCGGCGGATGTTCCGGGAGGAGATGGTGAGACTGAGGAGAGAAGTGGAGGAGTTCCGGGAGCTGTGTCTCAAACAGGTCAGTGGAGTGGACGTGTCACGTGATGTTTCATGGCTGTGATCGGCCTATGTGTCGAATCTCAAATGGGTTCCTAAAATGGGTGAGGTTCATTTTGGGATATTTTGAACAGTTTTATACAATTGTGAATTATAGGTAAGGATGAAAAAACCCATAACATTTTACGATTCCGTCAATATACAATAACTGATGAGGAATGACGCGGTTTCTGTGTTTCAACACTGGCTCGTTGTTTGTCATGTCGGTGTTGACATGCATTAACATGTACATACAAATGAGTCCATGTGCGTTTTACTACATTATTTGAAGTTTGAAATACACACAGTGATACCAACAATCTCATTGATTATTGACGCTTTAATAAGTCGTAACTAATACATAAAGGGCACCACACCAGTGATCTTGCTACCAGTTCTTGGTATTCTACGAGTCATATATGGCTAGGGGAGAGAGACTCTGAGATTCCTGGAATCCACCTCACGGTCTTACAAATATGGTAGTGGGGGTACGAAATAGAGGTGGGGGAGAGTAATAGATAGTCAGGTTATGGGTTATTGACCAATAGAAAAATGGAAAAGGGTGTTGGTTGTGACGTAGGAACCCAGGTTTAAGCTGGAGCAAAGCTCAGAGACGGGAGTCTGGTGCGGGCCTACTCTTGATGTTGGTCACTAGGAATCGTCTCAGAAATTATCTGGAAGCACCAGCATTTGGCTTAAGACTGAAGCTTTGCGGCTGAAGTCTTATAGAGTGACCATAGAGTAGGTTGACCAGCAACACAGTGTTAAATAAAACGAAGATCATCGTCTTGTGTTTGCTGGAGGGACTACGGTAAAGTTCCAAGGGCCCACAGGTACTGACACTGTACCTCTCGCACATCCCTATCGTCAGGACCGAAGTACGGGGGTATACCGTAGTTCAGGTAACGACACGTCATCCCTGGTGTGGGATACCGACAGGTAAATTCCATCTACCTGCCAGGTAAAGGTGCTAGTCGGAACGCCTTGGAAATTATCACCAACAGCACCTGCATCCAACTGACGGTCACATGCCATAGCAACACGGGCTTGTTTACCGTGGCGAGCACAAAGCCCTTTGGGAAACCAAAGCAATATGAATACTCTATTGTTGGGTAATCTCTAGGCGTCTCTAATTCGTCGTTCTATATTGCTTTCTGTGTAATCGATCGTCACAAATCAATAAAAAGAGTTATCAAAGTAAATACATGTAAGTGTATTTATAAAATTAATGCTTAGAATGTTACAGGCATGTCTACCGATATACCGACTGAACAAAGTCTAGATATATTTCCTATTGTTTGAATCAGGGGTGAAGTATGATCGTTTAAATCGGTAATTTATTGGCAATCACTGTGAATATGCATTGAGGATTAATCAGCGGAATATGGATTTTATACAGTAGAATGACCAGGGGCAAAATCGTTAAAACTGATTGCACTGGCTTCAGGAATTATTGTAGATCACCTCCATGGTCTTGTGGAAAGAGGGGCGGTGGGTTAGCTTGGTGGTTAAAGCATTCGTTCGTGACACCGGAAACCCGGGTTCGATTCCCCACATGGGTACAATGTGTGAAGCCCATTCTTGTGTCCCCCGCGGTGATATTGTTGGAATATTGCTAAAAGCGGCGTAAAAACATAATTTCTGACTTTTGTGGATGGAAGGTGCCTGAGGCGGAAGGTCGGGGTTCGGTTCCCGGTAGTGTCATACCAAAAATGTTAAAATGTGGTACTTGTTGTTACACTGCCTGGCATGTATTGGATACAACAAGGTCAGAGTCAGTCCGTGTGTCATGCAATTCAAATAAGACACAATAGTGGTTATGTTTAAGGCAAATACTATATCTTGTGACTCAAGCAGTATCGGTCGATGACCTACACCAGTCCTGAAAGAAAGATGATGATGATGATGATGAATGCTTTGCTAGAATGGCTAGCATGACCTAAATAACCACAAACTCATAGACAATACTCCACAGACCAGCACTTGCACCCAGCAACAGATCCAAACACCATTGAAATACACCTGACGGAAATGAACGACGGACACGGTTTCCAGCTGTACAAACATAGTGCATTAGTTGAAGTCAATAACCGGTGCATATGTATACTAGAGGTAATATCACGCTCTACTTGCAGCAGAGTTAGGTATAAGACGGCAAACCGTTGAACCAAGAGCCGACAGTGTATGACAGCGAGAATATCCACGATTGTCAATACATATCGAGGATAGTATCTGTAGCATGTAGGATAAACCCCTAACACGATTTGGGATGTTGATTTTGATGGTGTTATTGGGTGCAAATAGTAAACATATGTAGGAGTTATAAGGTGATAATTTTGTTATTTTGTTTAATTACACATGAACTACTGGACAAATCAATGTATATACTTAACCAGCATATCGACAAGTAACTTGGCCGGAAACGTTGCAAACTTTATGTTCAATATTACAACTATGACTCCGTGTCCAATAACCATTTCTCCTTTGTTTAATTTAAGCCATCATCAAAACATAAGTGTACACTTTCTTTTGACCAGCAGTGTATCTATTTTTTTCTCTCTCTCATCTTTACGCATAATGAGTCATACATTCTTGCCGAAACACGATTATGGTGTCGTTGTGAGTTCTCGTATTTATTAAAAAATGAAATACTGTTTTGAAAAAATAAACTGAGATACTGGTATATTCTTGTTTTCTTTTTCAGATTAAAGTTCAGAAACAGTGTGTGGACGATCACAGACATACGTGTGAGAAGGAGATAAATGGCCTGGCGCATCGAAATGGTTTCAGGTCAGTCTGTGTTGTTGTGTGTATTTGTACAGTGCCCCGCAACATGTGCCGGACCTCATTGAGTGAACGCTATGTGTCATCGTGCCCTGTGGAGGTGGATCGTTGCTCTTGTCGTCAACCCGGACCTGATTTAATTAGTAACAAACCGTGACCCGTGAAGCTTCTTCTGCAACCAATGCTTGAGGCGACTAACTGTATGAGATGGTCAGACTCGCTGACTTGGTCGATGCATGTCATCGTATCCCAATATTGCATTTATCAATACTCATGATGTCAATCACTGGATTGTCTGGTCCAGCCAGGTTATTTAAAGAAGTGCAGTCATATGGCTGGTTTATTGTGAGTACAGCGTTAAACAATAACAATAAGGGCCTATATTTTCGAAGCTCTCTTAGCGCTAAGATAGTCGTAAATGCCATACATTAACATTAACTTACGACTATCTTAGCGCTAACAGAGCTTCGAAAATATAGGTCCAGTAGTATTGCTAGAATAGCATCACTCACACTGTTTCGTAACTGCGGCTCGACTGTAGCAACATATGTTATCTTAACAACAGTTGTTAATTAGCATCACGTGATCATATTTAAATGCCCCCTAGTGTCTGGAGTTTGAAGGATGATGATAGAGTTTACGCACATCCATCGAAGTGTGATGCATTTGTTTGGTACTACTTTAAGGGAAAATCGATGTCTGCTACACGTTGATAATGAAAGATTCTATCAAGCGCAACATCAACGGTTCCAGTAATGGACTGCTTTCATGTGTTTGTATACACTTGTGAATTGTTATGATCATATGCCTTGACCTGATCATATATAAGCCCCATTGTTTGGCAATATATTAGGAAAATCGGATGAAAATTGTGTATGACTATTGACAATGACAGCAATTGTGTGTAAGGTTATACACTGTGTCACATTGTTCATGACCTTACGACTTTACCTGCTTCGTGAACAGGTTTGGTACATGAAACGCAACCCTATTAAATATGTCTTGACGTTGTACAGCATGATGTGTGCATACATGTACTCACGGTAACTACAACTTTATAC
This sequence comes from Haliotis rubra, assembly GCF_003918875.1. Lineage (NCBI taxonomy): Eukaryota > Metazoa > Mollusca > Gastropoda > Lepetellida > Haliotidae > Haliotis > Haliotis rubra. The sequence continues at coordinate 214,930 of NW_025767058.1, forward strand.
TGTATATGCACACACATAGTAACTTCAGCTTGATTTCTCGTGTCTTTTCAAGTGAAGAATTGACTTGCCTTGGCGTGTGTTTGTGGCATGTGCCAGCGGTCCAGCAGGATCAGCTCACCATTTCGCGAATATCTGGTGTCACCATTGTTTTAGTGATGCATAAACACATGTGAATGGCATAGTCGGAATCATACAACTGGCTCTCATGAACAAGGAACTGGTTGTGTTCTTGTTTTCATTGCACAACTTGATCGGTCTTGCTTCGACACCTCGATAGGGACGTTGTCTCAGTGAACTTTATCGACAGTCTGTGGTACACTACAGCACTTCCTCGTCTGTCTTGTTGCGATGACGTTATTGACGACCTAATCGACGTGGACATCATCGACAGTCTGTGTCACCCAAAATAGCTTCTTCATCTGTTTTGCTACGACAACGTGATGATAATAACGACGTTGTCGATTTGAACATCATCGACAGTCTGGGGTACCCTAAATAGCTTCTTCATCTGTTTTATTGCAATAAGTAAACAGCATACATCTGTAGTAATTTACAAACTGTGTTGAAGCCGGTACTCAATCACTAAATTTCCTCCTTATATTTACATGTGTACTCCAATAGTCTCTATAGTAATTTAGAAATACATGTATGTTGTTGATGGTAATCTTATATATGGATTATTCCCGTGACCATTACGTGACCCCATTCATAATGCGGGCCTTGTTCCAATAATCGACGTCTCCTGCATGCAATAATGGTGCCAAATGTCAGCGTGCGATGGATGTCGTGATATATAGCACACGTGGTCCTGGAGGTATCGAATATTACGCTTCATAGCGTCATTATAAAAAACATTCTCTGCATGCCTTGAGACGATAACTTATCGACTATTACGCTTCATAGCGTCATTATTAAAAAACATTCTCTCATGCCTTGTGACGATAACTTAGTTTTGATATTGATACGTTTCAATGAGGCTGTGCTGCTTAGCATAAAACGATGTTTGTTAATACCCAATGAATTGATCTGAAGTGAAAAAATGAATTCTAATTCTAGAGACGTTTAATGAGAAAGGTATGGCAGGTGCTTTATTGTGCAGTAGCGCGAAGTGTCGATTGCAGTATCAACTATTAATCAGGTATAGAACACTTTGATGGCTCTCTATGTAGTGTCCCGATTGCAGCATGGGACACTATCATTCTATTGTTTGTAGATCTGTGATTTATGTCTTTATACAAAACCTAATCGTTCTCAATTACGGCCATGCAGCTTTAGGCTTGTTATTCCCATTTCAATCAGTCTAATGACATGTCTGATAATTGAGCATGCTATTCAGAAATACAAACATGGAGAATAACGAAGCAACGCTAAGTTCAATCAACAGCAATTTGTTAAATATGATTTCATAAATAGCTATTTGATATAACTTTGGGCTACGAAAGCAAATCACAGAACTAATCAGTAGGGTGAAACTTACAACTCTATGGATGACAACTTCTTATTTATTACATAGAGCGACGTTTCGACGTAGATTCTTACATCGTTATCAAGCTATATATTGTATATATACCTCTCATCGTCTGGTTGTATTCAGTTTTAGCTTGATAACGATGTAAGAATCTACGTCGAAACGTCGCTCTATGTAATAAATAAGAAGTTGTCATCCATAAAGTTGTATGTTTCATTTTTGAGTCACCAACTTCTATAATGCCGATCAAACAATTAATCAGTGGGGTGATTAAATATCTCAGTATGTATGCAAGAAATGGCTTGAGAATTTGGTATCACAACGTATTCAACACAAAATGAATGTTGTTTGACTCCGCGAGCAACAGACTCCTGCTGTTGTGACGACTTGTACTCAAAGCTTATCTGACAAAGGGGCGGTGGGGTAGCCTAGTGGTTACAGCGTTGGCTCGTCGCGCCGAAGACCCGGGTTCGAATCCCCACATGGGTACAATGTGTGAAGCCCATTTCTGGTGTCCCCCGCCGTGATGTTGCTGGAAAATTGCTAAAAGCGGCGTAAAACCAAACTCAGTCAGTCAGTCATCTGACAAAACAGTGGATGAAAGCATTTGAATGATCCACGACATTGAGGTTTGATAACACTCAGTCAGCCAAGTCACCTAGCCTGACCTACCTGTGTCAGTTCCTATTAGTGTGTCTCCCACGCCCAGCAGAAATTAGATAGAGATCCTGCAACTGTCTACATGTCTACATTGCCTCAACTCCAGACATTAGGTTGCGTTCTGGGCTCCGTTTGGATTGGATTTGTTGTGTAGATAATTGTTTTTAGTATTATGTTTAAATCATTTTATACACAAAGAACTTAATTGAGCACGTACATGAAAATTGCACACGTACATGAAACTTCTCGTGGTGATCACGATGGAAAAACATGAGTCTTTCTGACCCGTATGATCCTTTGACTCATAAAAACGACAAAATGATTGGAATGAATATTGATTTTATGATGATAATTGTTCATTTAAAAAATATAAACACACACTGATTTTCATACAAAACCAATATCTGTACAAGTATGACACTAGAATGTTTAATGTTAAATCAGAGACCATATAATAGATTATTATATGGTCTCTGGTTAAATCTATTGGTGAATTGGAACATTCAAAATGTTATTTTGCGTGTCTTACACGATTCAAAGTCAATACCGAATGAAACTTCCATGTGACTGTATGACAGCCAGCACCCTCCTCCTCATACCCTCTATCGGCCTCCTGGTCCTCCGAAGGGACAGTCCACGTCATTCCTCGTGTAAAGCAGCTTCTAATTGGGCCAGGTTCTGTACAAGAGGATCCCTTTGCTGCACACGACGACCAATCATGTCCCAGATATGCCCCAAAGGGTTAAGATCAGGGTTCATTCATCCGTGAGATATGTCAGGTGGTGCTTCACTAAGTTCTTTGTGTATATTTGTGGGAATAATTGTCAGTCCAAGCTCCTATAACAAGCTAGTGATAAAATAAAACGGAAGATCATCGGATTTCAAACCGCAAAACATGGCAAGGATGACAGTTACTTAATTCGAAATATATAAATATTAGAAATGGAATTTGTTATAAATCTGAAAACACTATCAACAACGCCTAAGATGTGGAGATGTCGCGATGGAAAATAATACTACAGAGACGCGAGCTAAAGTTAAAGTGACAGTCCTTTTGTTTCAGGTATGCTTAAACATAACACCATGATCACTGACATGTTTAGAACTGCCCCGTCCACTATGAATATACCCCTAATACTGTAATCGGGAACGATTGTCTTCGAGTTCTGACATCGACTGACTGACTGACTGAGTTTAGTTTACGCCGCTGTTAGCAATATTCCAGCAATATCACGGCGGGGGACACCAGAAATGGGCTTCACACATTGTGCCCATGTGGGGAATCGAACCCGGGTCTTCGGCGTGACGAGCCAACGCTTTAACCACTAGGCTACCCCACCGCCCTCTGCTATCGATGTCACCACGAGTGGTGATAAGTGTGGAGTGATTCTCCTCATCCAGACATATGACATTACCAGGAGACGATTGTGTGTGTAGAACATTTCAGTATCATGTGGGATCAACAGTAAGCTGTCGGGTCGGGTCTTAAAGCAGTGAAAATAGGTTCCTAGCTCTTTCATCTAACTGATCCTTTGACGTGTGTCATTTTGTTCACATTTTTCTCCCAGACTAACTCTTTGGTATTTCAGAACATCATGACAACGACTTTCATAAGAAATTGTACGAGATAGTCAAAATATTTATATTGCTTTTAAGTCAGGTCCAGAATAGACAAACTAGGGACAGATTATGTCAGAAATGACCTCCCAGAAAAGGAAATATATCCTCTGTTATAGTCTAGCTGAATAATACCATGTTGTCTGGACGGACTTGTCCAATAACAATATTTAACATGAATACGAAGGTTTGGTGTAGAATTTAGCGCACCTTGCCTTAGGCGGACGTGGTTATGAAATGCACGATAGAGTGGTGCGTCTAATGCGTCACACTTCGTCAATTTGCTTGTTATGGCGTACCCACTAATCTGAAAATAATTCTTCCATTAGCTACGGTGTATATGTAGAAGGGATCTACTGTCTCAGAATCTTCATAAGAGGAGACACTTCTATAAACCGTGGGCATTTAAAGAATGAGGAGTTCCTCTCCAATGTTGTAATCGTGATGTATCTGTTCAGCCGACGCCTGAGTGTGGTGAGCGAGGAGGCCAACCTGCGGGATGAGCTGAAGGAGGAAATGAAGGAGATGGAGAGCAGCATGGAGTTCTTCCAGCAGAAACAGAAGATCCTGGACCAGGAGATGGAGCTGCTCAACAAGGAGGACGAGTTGTCCAAGAAACATAAGGAACTGGAGGAGTATGAGAAGGAGGTATGTATTGATCACACACACGCGCGCGCGCACGCACACAGACAACACAAACATGCATGCATAAACACAGCACTGAGGCAGAGGCAAGAACAATCTGATTGAATCTTGTTTAGTGACGCTCTCACATCGTCTTGTGACAAGCCTCAGTTTAAGACATTTGACTCATTTCTTCTTTCGAAGAAACCTAAACGTTTACACTTAACATACCTGTTAACAGAAGTATACGTTAACAGTGTTTTGATTTTCATTTCAAGTAATGTTCAACAGAAGTAAACATGGAAGTCTGTGTGTGAAGTTTTAGACTTCCTCAATATCGTAGTAGGTATTACCTAGTTTAAACAGCGGCGGATGTGTATGCTGAATCTCTGAATTGGGAGAAGTTAATCTTCTCCACTTCTATCCAAAAACATTAACCCTAAGTTCACGCAAATGCGTGGCTCCGAGAGAGAAATAGACTTGGGGTCAATTGCGTGTCGAAGGATTAATTTACTCGAAATGTATATTTTACTATGGGCGGTTCTTGTTTCAGTCAACTCGAAACGCTATGCATTCACGTTGTGAAATGACTTTTGTGTTAGATGAAATGAATGATTTGTAACAGTTGCTTTTAGGTGTCTGAGAATTCACATAAAAACAGATAAGCAATGTTTCTTCAACTTGAAAGCAGCATGTGAAAGAACAAATAAGATGCATCCACAAACAGTATCGATGTTATTGTTTTGCTTTGAATTGTTTCAGATCCAGGAGGTTGAGTCATTACTCAATCAAAGACAAGCAATTTGCGACCGGCGGCAAAAGCATCTGATTGTACTTGATGAGGTACGGGTTAAAACTAAACTGAATAAATTGAAATTTGTGAATGTTAGTCAATGCTGTTACATGGGTTATTCAAATCGCATTGATACTTAACATGCTCAGTTAGTTTTTAATAAGAAATATGATAAGTAATATAATGTACTCAACGCTTGTCCTCAGAGCCGACTAATGGAGACCGAGTGTGGTAGGTGTGCGACAAAACAATGTGTTTCAAGGCATTATGTCAGCCATTTTGTCTGGCTCGGTCTTGCGTATATACAAACCACAATGAGTGAGTGAGTGAGTTAGTGAGATTAATTTTAAGCTGTACTCAGCAATATTCCAGCTATATGGCGGCGGTCTGTAAATAATCGAGTCTGGACCAGACAACCCAGTGATCAACAGCATGAGCATCGATCTACACAATAGGGATACGATGACATATGTCAACCATGTCAGCGAGCCTGACCACCCGATCCCGTTAGTCGCCTCGTACGACAAACATGGGTTACTGACGGATGGGATTCTAACCCGGATCTTCACGGGGAGACCACCATGACATAACATTTGCTCACAATCTGTCATTGTGTGAGATAGTTCGGTTTAAGTTAGCTTTGAACTCTGCTATATCACCGAATGTCAGTTTAATATGGGAGGGAAGTCCAAAGTATTGCAGGTTTAGGCTATTGTCACTCTGGTGAAACCCACAATGATTGGCAATAGCAAACCTACACACATAATCAAGGGCGAATCTGCATCAAGGATGTCGACACTTCTAAGGGACGCAACTGCTGGGCCACCCGGGCCATGAGTAATGTACTCTGTACTAATGTTGAGTATGTCGCTTCAGGAGCTCCAGTCCCTGCGCCAGGATCTGGTGGAGTCCAAGGAACAGATGCAGCAGGAGGTGGCTGCCAACGGGGCGGAGAACAACTCCGAGAAGGCCAGGAAAAACTGGTAAGTGTCAGATCCCATGGCTTGATATTAAACTTGTGATCAGTAAGATGTTTGCTTTTTAACTTCCATCACAGAAGACCGACTAACATGATTTTTTGTTTTCCATTTAAGTTTAAGTGTTTGATTTTTGGTCTTTTAAACTGTTACTTTTTGCTGTTGACAATATTACTAATTCTCCCCCAAACACACTTATGGTTTTCCACTTAAAATTCATAGCAGCGCACTGAGTCCTCGACTGAGAGGTGAAGAAGATTGGTAAGCTCGTATTTCTTCATCAATCGGTGTGTCCCCCTCACTTCCCATCCTCTTTATAGTGTTGCCACGTTACGTGAAATAATTCACTGCTTTCCAATAAATGGAATAAAAAGTAAATTTAAATATGTTGAAATAACATAATTGTTGGTAAACTAATATAGTGCATGCCATGTAGCGACTTGGAATCTTATTCACTTATCTTGTTGAATGTAAGTCTCAGTAGAACGCCTTCTATGTAGTATAAACATATTTAAGTACATGTAGAATACAAGTAGAAAATCATCAACGTCTCTGTAGCTGTGTAGCATCCTCAGAAAATAATATTTAACGATCATTTTGTCAATATCTGTAAACATTTAATGGCAGACATAATCACTATTTGTTTGAATTAAATACCAGATAACACATCAACATCTTTAAAGACGACTGTTCATTAATGAAGAAAGCTAAAGTGTAGGACACAGCTTAGTGTAGTCTGTGGATTCCCTTGCAGGGACATTGTCCGGCGCAACCTGATGGACAAGCAGCACCTGCTGGAAGCCACTGTCCAGAAGTACAGGTCAGAACTGGCCTCTGCTTCCTCCAATATTGCAGGAAAGGACATAATGATTGCCAAGTTGCAGCAACAGGTAACTCATTCCTGGCAGCCATATATATACTGAGGGAAACAAATAAAGGAACACAGGAAAATTCAAGCGTTCCTTTAATATTTTCCAGTTTTCATCACCAGCTTTGAACAGCGCTGTGGGAGGAAATCTGAGAAATAAATAAAGGAACACTGCCATGAAGTGGTGTTCCTTTATTTGTTTCCCTCAGTATATCATTTTCTGGTTACTTGGTGGGTGCACTGAACACGAGCATGACCCACAGCTTGGATAACTCTGGGTGATTTTAACAGTGGCTAATGCAGTGGTTATACTACATAATTACATATATAATATATTTAAGTAGGAGGAGTAGTATGTCATATGTTCATGGTTCTCTATATTTTAATATGATGCTGATACATCCACAATTATCTGGTTCAGTGGTTTACAAGTGGAGAGGTTCGGATTTAGGGGAGGCAGCTCTGATTGACGGATACTCTTTGAAATCAATACTCAGGTTTATTACCCATATGGTGAAACATAACCAGGGTCATATATATCACATGTGCACTTTTGGCTAGCAGCCATTGTTTCTGTATTTCATCTGTGACGTCATTAAACAATTGATCCTGATGTCAATGAAGAGAGCCGTCACACTTGCTTACCATGTTTTAGTGCACAAATGTACATGAATAATAAAGAAGTTATTACTCTTAAGCAAGTGTGCCATATGACTTGTACGAAACTCATGCACATATATGTATTACCCTCGCTCTCTCTCTCTCGAGTACTAATGCCCCGTTATTATGAACACTGTACCAGGTAAAACCTGTGTCCAATACAAAGGCTTCGTTATTATCAACTCTGTGTCATGTGTAAACCTGTAGTTACAGCTTGAGCAGCAATCCACGCATTTAAAACAATGACGCACAATCAACCAGGTAACTCATTGCAATCACTCGATCTTCATTACTCGATCCTCATTACTCACGCCGGCCGGGTTCGACTTAATAGCCCTGCTCAAAAACCAAACTCAGTCAGTCAGCCAGTCATTACTCGGCTGTTCGACTTAATACTGCTCAAAATACTTCATGTCCAACTGTTTCTGCTTGTGCTCTGCTTCAGCTTCAGCTCATTTTCTGTGCAGTGTGCGTTATTTTCCTGGCTGAATCTTGATCTACAGACAATCTGTACTAACATTCCGAAACTGGATATTTCATTTACTGAGACCGATCAGCAATATAAAACACACTTCATTATCGATATGAAACTTGTTGACATTATGATAAATGTTGCTCATTTAGATTTTATCAAGGTATCTATTTTGTCATAGTGTTGCGTTATGCATCAGTCAACGCTTTTCAAAAAGTATCATTACGACCAGTCGTTAAATAACTAAATATGGACTTTGCAAATCAGTGAATGTGTGTACGTTGCTACCAATCGATCCTCATTTGGGTTGCGTTTCCGACAAGCACGAGCAGCAACAGCCTGTTCCGTTAGAGGATCCAAAAACTTTATAATGGAGAGTTGGAAATCTTCGGCACTTTTTGGCAAGACGAATCCACCTTTTTATCGCATGCAATTAATGCCTTCGTTCTTTTTTTTTTTCTCCAGCTGACCGAAACAGAGGGGATGGTGATTGTCAGTGAGAGGAAGATCAAACAACTTGAGACAAAACTGGCCTTCTCTGTGACGGAGGGTCGTATTCTTGAGGAACAGTTACATGGTGTAAATCGTAAAAACTCTATAAACATATCCCCGGATGATCTCGCAAGGAGAGGGTCTTTCTTTCACAGACAGACAAGTTCGGAACAGTCAGGATCCAAGTCAGCACCCAAATCACCACTGCTGAGACAGCGCGTTAATGATCTCCACGGCGATGACAGACATTCTAATGGTGGCTTGCCATCTCGACCCAGTTCGTTATCTTCACCTCAAGGATCATCCGTGATCCGACGCCGGTCCATGAGGTCCAACAGCGTTGCTGGTGACACTCTGTCCAAGTATGATTCTCGAGCGTCAGAATCGGAAGGAAGGGGGAGCGGAGCTTGTGCTGTGATGTGATACTAGAAGCAGATGCAAGGAGATTCTTGAGAGGCGTTTAGAAGTTGGTGAATATATAAGACGAGCATATGGATGGGAACTTCTTTTCTATTGTATACTACCCATCAAAAGTTTAGACTCACCAGGGAGAGTGTTGTAGATTATCCCTGGACTCAACTAAAGCATTCACTATATGTTATGTATATATACGTGGTTACATCGAAGATGAATTTTTCCCTAACTTGGGGGAACCAACTGCAAACCTTATGTAGATGAATTGCAGGAGGATCATGCATCAAATTGCTGAAAAGCATGTGCAAATATCGTGCATATGAACGCTGCGTTTTGGTGTAAAGTTTGTCAAGAATTCGTCAATTTTCACTGAGTTTCATCATTTATTGAACTCATGACAATAATCTTTTCAACGTTACGAATTTGTTTTACAATACATCAGTTCATGTGTAAACAGTATCTTTAAACAATATGGAATATTTTGCAAAATCTAGTTTAGAAAAGTTGACTGAAGTAAGTGGCTACATTTACACTAGTGAGTCTAAACTTTTGATGGGTAGTGTATAACACGTTTCTGTGCTACTTCTTGCCCATTCTTCGGGTGATTGAAGAAGGGGCAAGAAGTAGCCCAGAAACGTTGTGTTATACAATAAAGAAGAAGCTGTCATCCATATACTCGTCTTAAAGATGCAAGGAGGCCTATTATGTACATAGATTTACGTGCATACCACCCACCTATAAATACATATACAACTGCTGAAGTCATCCTCATGATATTGGGTCAACTTGGTGGGTAGCAATAAATATCCAAAGCCTGATTTTCACACAATGTCAATCAGTGCAACATGATTAACCTAGAGTTTGTGAGAATCCGTGTGGTGCCTATGTGGAAACTTCTCAGATGGTTCTGGTGGTGATGAAATTAGAAAGAAATCACATCGGTTTAAATCGATTTGAGCAATTTTATGTCACAGTCCTGAAAATACTGGTCCTGCTTTGTTCTTGTTTAATCAGTGTCTCATATCACAGCAAATGTCTACATTAGAAGGTATACATAACCCTGATTATAGTGATAATGGCTTCACAGCCGTAGACACCAGATATGGGCTTCACAGTGTTCCCAGGTGGAATCGAACCCACAGTCCATCAGCACAAGGCCTGCATGGCTATATAAAAACAAGGGAAGACAAACATGTTTTTTATTGCAGATAGGGATCGTTTATGCACTGATGATATGCTTCGTTCAGATTTGTTTTATGGCTGGGCAACAACATTTGCATTGATTTTTGAAGGTTTATAAAAGGGGGGTCGCCTTAAACGTGGGATCACTTATCGATGGTGATTGACAGATGAATTACTAACTGGAACGGAAAAACATTCCCATTGGAGGTTGACCAATACTCCAGTCCACTTCCCCTAGCTGACCAAATTGAGAGACATTTCTGTGTATTTGGGGTAAAAAAAAAAGAAGGTCCACATAAAATTGCTTTTTCATTTCCAACTACTGTAAACCTCTACCCATGATGTAAAAAAACACATATCAAACAAGTTTATATCAAGAAGCAAAAACTGCTCATAAGAGTTTGAAACAAGGAATTCGGTGACAATGTATATTTGAAAAATAGTTGAATCATTAGTACATATTTAAATATGCAAAGAGAGGGGTTTTATGAGAAAAAGAAACTGTGATAATGGTTTTATAAAATGGTATCATGATTCCCGATCATTTACTTTCGGGTATTCATCACCTCAAGTCTGGAATCTTTTCAGACAAGTTTTCAAAGTTCGGACAATGCCTGTTGGTATATGTGTACATACACTTTAGGCCTGTTGTGTGGATGATAGACCAGTTTTGTTCTTATCAGATATGTCAAGAGCAAAGGCTTAAATATGTCTCAAAACAAAAGACCAAACCAAATCATGAACCTATAGGTCTTGACATAAACAAATTTTCAATCAAAAATGCTGAATTAGAATTAGGTTAGAATATTATATTCATGACCAATTTAAATAGGTTTTCCTGTTCATCAATACGATGCAATATGATACAATACATTCACATTTGAAAATGGCCACACAATAACTGGATCCATGATTCTTGAAATGTATATTCTTGCCATAAAGTTTTCTGTTGTCATGGAAATAAGGAAGAAATCACATTTAATCAGGGATTCAGTGAAATGTCAGTTTGTCAGGCTTATTATTGATGATTCATGATGAACACTTGTCTATACAACATGGACTGCTTTGAGAGACTTGTGATCATGATGAACACTTGTCTATGTACAACAGTGAGTGGGAGTCGGGTTTTAAGCCGCTTTTAGCAATATTCCAGCAATATCACAGGGGGGGGGGAGAAAAAGAAAAACACCAGAAATGGCTTTCACATATTGTATCCATGTAGGGAATCACACCTGGGCCTTCGCCATGACGAGTGAACGCTTTACTACCAGGCTACCCCACCAGCCCCTGTACAACAGCGACTGCTGACTGCTTGGGGCGGCTTGTAATCATGAAGAACACTTGTCTACATCATAGTGCTCACAAGGTCAAGTCCACAGAGATGCCATTTAACACAACATATTTTAGTGTTATTGTCATCTAAATGCATGCGGAAGTAGATTAAAAAACAAATCAAACTGTTGCCAACATGGATAGAATAGTTCAATTCTGAACAATGTACCCAGCCCACTACTTGAATGGTTCTCCGAGGTTGATTCATTTGCTGAAGTGACACAGATTGTCTTGTAAAAACAGAAATGTGACAATGATTATGGAACATCAACAGCAGGGAGTTATGTATAATGAGATTACAGTAAATCCATGAAAATAAACAGTGTTGTTTCTTATCAAGAACAGAACCTTGCCACTTGGAGTTCATTTCTGATTTCTTGCTGCTGTAGCTAGGAGTCATCCTACACATGGATTCCCACCTTGTCAGTCTGCTCACAGAGTTTAATCTCTTTGGTCATCTGGATGAGGCTCCCAACCTTTGAAAAGTTTGTGGTTTGAATACAATGTGAACACAATAAGTCTCTTCTCAACTATGTGGCTGGGAATGGGTCTTCTGTTGATGGGGTGGTGAGGTAGCGTAATGGTTTAAGCGTTTGCCCATCACACTGAAGACCCGGGTTCGATTCCCCACATGGGTGTGAAGCCCATTTCTGGTGTCTCCCAACGTGATATTGCTGGAATATTGCTAAAAGCGATGTAAACCTAAACTCACTCACTCTTCTGTTGATAGTGGATAAAGCATTGTCATGGTAGCTACACTATCCAAACATACTAGTATGATCTCACATCACATGGTGACAGACAGATATTCGTAAGAAAATCAAGAGTAGGTCCAGTCAGTTGATACTGTGATACAGAAAACAAGGTTAACAATGTCAAGTGTTTGTACATTTTTATTCACATATATAGCACTGACTCATTACAAAATATACACTAGGGCCAGTATTAACTGTTATCATACTGTGATACAACAAACAAAGGTTAACAATGTTAAGTTTTTGTACATTTTTATTCACATATATAGCACTGACTCAACAAAATATACACTAGGGCCAGTATTAACTGTTATCATACTGTGATACAACAAACAAGGTTCAAGTCATATGCATGTACTGCTATATTATTTACATGTGTAGTTGTATATGAAATTTATACTGCATGATTTATGAGTTTATTTACATGCATGTCTTTCTATGTTACACAATATTAACGGATCATCCAATGTTGAAAGCAGCAGAGTCCCTCAGCCTGTCTCTATGTTCATCACTTTCAAGTAAGCCTGGAAAGCAGATATGAAATAAATATATTGAAGGCCGTTTTAATATTTGTCAAAGCTTTCAACTGTCATTTTCAACTCTTTTTCAGTTGCCTTATTAATCTTTATCTGTATTAGTAAATAAGGCTTTAAATATAGCATACATGATTGTATCAAAATGCAGTTTAAATGTCACAAATGTTTGAAGATATATTTTTGCAAACAACTAAAATAGATGAAGTCTGTTATAAACTTTAACAGGTAAATTAAAATGCATATGTCATTTTGAACAATGTCAAGACTTTTCAAGCTTTTAGTCATTTTCAAGCTTTCCAAAGTTGACATTAAAATTCAAGGCTTTCCAAAGTTGACACTAAAATGCAAGGCTTTTCAAAGGGGACCTTAAAATTCAAGGCCTTTTCTTGCCTGTATGTAATGAGGTATTCCAACATGGATCAACTGCTGATGTTTATTTCTAACCATTCACCATGTTAAACTGACATGTAACTACCTGCAGAAGGTTGTCCTCTTTGTGTGACCTCATGTAGTCCTCAACCCTGTCCTCCACCTCACTGTCCTCTGCTAGGTACATCTGCACCAACTGACCTGCCTCTTTCAGCCTGTATCGAACATGGAGATTATGAGCACTGTTGTAAAACGATATTCAAAGCCAGGAGCTTGTTTGGATTTTCACCACACACTAATACTTAGCTTGAAGGAGGACGATTCATTTACTGATGGGGGTGGGTAGCCAGTGAGATGAGTCTTGGGACTATATCACCCACAGCAACCAACCCTTCCCTTCCCAATATATTTTCATGATAACCCACCTGCTCATAAAAAGAAACTACACCAAACTGGGGAAACATTACAGACCAATCATGACTGGAAACAAAGAATTATTTGAAACAACAAAATACAAAAATGTTTTTCATGTCCACCTCCCTCTTGTGATAAATTCTGGCAGCCCCTCCCTTATGTGGCCAGTTGCTGATTATGGTTGTGTGGAACTATATGTGAAAAAATTGTCATTTGTTTATCAACATGAATATCGTATTTTTTGTCATATATTGTTTGAATAACGTTATAGGACTGATATTAGTGGAGTAACCTTTTTTCACCTGATCCTGCTGATATTCAGTTGTCATAGAGGTATACGACTTCAACTATTGTATCATTCCAGAGTGACATCTGTCTCAAACCTGTTTGAATCCACACAGAAAGAGAGTGCTATGGACATTACAGATATTGGTTTTGTATATAAAAAGTTGATAAAACATTATTTTTTCCTGATTTCCTGTTGTTCTTGAATTTGTGATTTACAGATACTTAATATTGCTATATGTTTGTGAGAATCGAAATTCAATGGAAAATGTGTACAGTAACCTCTACATAGCATAAGTGACAAAATGTAGTCATAACTTACAAATATGGAATTGATGATAAGAACTTTTCAGCCACCCCTAGGAAGTGAGGTGAAATTGGGTTTTACGTCATGCTTGAGATTATTTCGCTCATATGACGACCTGCATGCGTGTGTATGTGTATGTGCGGCTGCTTGTACTAGCCCAGACTTAAGCTGGCTTTATAGTGCTAGCTCACTGAGATACCATGCCGCAGTGAAGCATGAATACCCCACTCAGACACATTATACTGACTCCGAGACGACCAGTCCTTGTTGTACCCATTAATGCCGAGCGCCAGGCAGGGACCAACAAGTACCATATTTTAACGTCTTTTGGTATGACGCGGTTGCCACCTCTAGGAAGAAAGTTAGATGTTTTGAGTGACTCCCGTGCTTCAACACAGTGTTGTGATCATCACAGTGAGCTGATCAAATTGTTTCATCAAGACCTACACTGTCACTTCACTTACATAGGATTGGGTTGGGTTTTTTTCATTCCCAGTGAATAAGATATTACTGACATGTATATTTTCAATATCTAATAAACCTATCCACACCTTCAGTGTCTCACACTATTAGAAACTGCACTACATCTAAGACTAATTTAACAATATTATTAAAACCTGTAAATCAAAATTCCACATGAAACAAAGGACCAAGAGAAAAAATATATCTCTGAAAATATATCTCCATCTAAATCACAGAGTTGCCCAATTTGCAAACTGCTCAGTGTTAAGAAGCTAAAGCATGACACAGAAATATTAAAGACATCATCATTCTATAATAAATGTCCTACACTGAACACTTTCCACAGAGAATATTTATTTGACAAGCTGCTAACTATTGAGAAGGTCTACACCCATTTGTGAGAACTCCCAGTTGTGAGACTCCCAGTTGTGAGACAGTGGAGTAGGTAATTAGCAATGAAAACACACCTTACTCCCCTATCTGATAGAATGGATTAACCCCAGCTAATTATGGATTAGCTATTTAACTGAATCTTGTGGAGGTAACTTAATGAAACTCTAAAAGATAAAGTAATTAACCTACTCAGATAAATGTCTTTAAAAACTAAACACTTTGTGTAGGTAACTTCGTGATCATTTGAAAGAGAAATTAATCTACCTACTCAGATTTACGTGTTTGAAAAATCCAGCAATAACTGTTGTAACTATAATTAATCCAAATGTATTTATTAACCTGTGACTGCTCTTTCCGATCACCATTATGGCAGGCCTTTAACAAGTAGAATATATCACCAGTTCACGATAATCTTTTTCAGTATTTCAGTATCTATTGAAAACAATAAATGCTCTTCAACGAACAATGTCTTCTGTGTTAATTAACTCATTAATGAACTATGCCTCCTGCGGGTACTCTTCAGCAACAGGGCTGTTCCCACTTTCATCGTAGGGATAGGGAAGCACCACCTGTGTGCACTGAACCATTAATTAATGTGTCTCACAAATGGGAGTTCTCACAAATGGGAGGACACCATTGAGAAATCAATAACCTTTCCATCAATCAGTGATTGATTAGCAGAATAAAGCTGACAGTGACTGGTGAAATAAACAAGTCTACAAGACCTGGGAACTTCAAGGTCCCTAACCAAAATCAATAACTCTTTCATACGGAACTGGCATGTTGTGACCAGTATTCACTCGAGACTGACACCCCACAATACTTTAAACTGAGTGTATTTTCATGTTGAGTTGTCACGCAATGTTCAGCAGTTGGAAATAATTTCCCTCTATCCCAGGCTGTGAGATAGATGCCAGGGTATTGCTGCAGTAAACATGGTATCAGACCTGCTGAGTCACCATTAGAATTTAATTTCAGTTGACAGGATGATGAATGTGTTCGGTAGTATTTATATAGTTCCCTAGATTCCAAAAGCCATAATACATGTTCAAGGTTTTACACGACACACAAATGTAGAGAAAGGACACAGAAAACACAAAATACCCCATCTGCAGAAACGCACAAAAATACCAAGAGCGTACCTACAGCATATGAAGAGTACCAGTAGTTCACCCATCAGTCATGACCACTGTCTACATGACCACTGATTCATTCCAGGATCTGAAGTAATTATCTGAACGTACACTTCAAATACCATTTCAATACTTTACAAGACCCTCATTTTACCTACAAGGACCTGTAACATGTATTGATGGGGTCCCCTGGATCCCCACTTTTGTTAGTGAAGGTAAAACCCTGCATGTTATATGTTTGCCGGTGCAGACTACAGAGCAGCATCTTGTAGTCCTTCATTGTGTATTGTACACTGATGCTGGAAACAGTGTTTGGGCTTGAGGGTATTTATGTAGGGAGCAATATTCTTAATGCATGACAGCAGATGTAAGTAATAAGTCTGGACATGCTGACTTGTGGTTGTATCTATAGAGCCAGACCTACCTGTTGTTGTCCAGAGCAAAGACCAGCATGCCGTCTATGTTCCTCTGTGTGATGATGTAGTGTATGAAGTCAGACCTACCTGTTGTTGTCCAGAGCAAAGACCAGCATGCCGTCTATGTTCCTCTATGTGATGATGTAGTGTATGAAGTCAGACCTACCTGTTGTTGTCCAGAGCAAAGACCAGCATGCCGTCTATGTTCCTCTGTGTGATGATGTAGTGTATGAAGTCAGACCTACCTGTTGTTCTCCACAGCAAAGACCAGCATGCCGCCTATGTTCCTCTATGTGATGATGTAGTGTATGAAGTCAGACCTACCTGTTGTTGTCCAGAGCAAAGACCAGCATGCCGTCTATGTTCCTCTGTTTGATGATGTAGTGTATGAAGTCAGACCTACCTGTTGTTGTCCAGAGCAAAGACCAGCATGCCGTCTATGTTCCTCTGTGTGATGATGTAGTGTATGATGTCAGACCTACCTGTTGTTCTCCACAGCAAAGACCAGCATGCCGCCTATGTTCCTCTATGTGATGATGATGTAGTGTATGAAGTCAGACCTACCTGTTGTTGTCCAGAGCAAAGACCAGCATGCCGTCTATGTTCCTCTGTGTGATGATGTAGTGTATGAAGTAAGACCTACCTGTTGTTCTCCACAGCAAAGACCAGCATGCCGTCTATGTTCCTCTATGTGATGATGTAGTGTATGAAGTCAGACCTACCTGTTGTTGTCCAGAGCAAAGACCAGCATGCCGTCTATGTTCCTCTATGTGATGATGTAGTGTATGAAGTAAGACCTACCTGTTGTTGTCCAGAGCAAAGACCAGCATGCCGTCTATGTTCCTCTGTGTGATGATGTAGTGTATGAAGTCAGACCTACCTGTTGTTCTCCACAGAAAAGACCAGCATGCCGTCTATGTTCCTCTGTGTGATGATGTAGTGTATGAAGTCAGACCTACCTGTTGTTGTCCAGAGCAAAGACCAGCATGCCGTCTATGTTCCTCTGTTTGATGATGTAGTGTATGAAGTCAGACCTACCTGTTGTTGTCCAGAGCAAAGACCAGCATGCCGTCTATGTTCCTCTGTGTGATGATGTAGTGTATGAAGTCAGACCTACCTGTTGTTCTCCACAGCAAAGACCAGCATGCCGTCTATGTTCCTCTATGTGATGATGTAGTGTATGAAGTCAGACCTACCTGTTGTTGTCCAGAGCAAAGACCAGCATGCCGTCTATGTTCCTCTGTGTGATGATGTAGTGTATGAAGTCAGACCTACCTGTTGTTCTCCACAGCAAAGACCAGCATGCCGTCTATGTTCCTCTGTGTGATGATGTAGTGTATGATGTCAGACCTACCTGTTGTTCTCCACAGCAAAGACCAGCATGCCGTCTATGTTCCTCTGTTTGATGATGTAGTGTATGAAGTCAGACCTACCTGTTGTTGTCCAGAGCAAAGACCAGCATGCCGTCTATGTTCCTCTGTTTGATGATGTAGTGTATGAAGTCAGACCTACCTGTTGTTCTCCACAGCAAAGACCAGCATGCCGTCTATGTTCCTCTGTGTGATGATGTAGTGTATGATGTCAGACCTATCTGTTGTTCTCCAGAGCAAAGACCAGCATGCCGTCTATGTTCCTCTGTGTGATGATGTAGTGTATGAAGTAAGACCTACCTGTTGTTGTCCAGAGCAAAGACCAGCATGCCGTCTATGTTCCTCTGTGTGATGATGTAGTGTATGATGTCAGACCTATCTGTTGTTCTCCAGAGCAAAGACCAGCATGCCGTCTATGTTCCTCTGTGTGATGATGTAGTGTATGATGTCAGACCTATCTGTTGTTCTCCAGAGCAAAGACCAGCATGCCGTCTATGTTCCTCTGTGTGATGATGTAGTGTATGAAGTCAGACCTATCTGTTGTTGTCCAGAGCAAAGACCAGCATGCCGTCTATGTTCCTCTGTGTGATGATGTAGTGTATGAAGTCAGACCTACCTGTTGTTCTCCACAGCAAAGACCAGCATGCCGTCTATGTTCCTCTATGTGATGATGTAGTGTATGAAGTCAGACCTACCTGTTGTTCTCCACAGCAAAGACCAGCATGCCATCTATGTTCCTCTGTGTGATGATGTAGTCTATGAAACCGGACAGCTGGTGCTTACTGATACTGGCATACTCATTCTCTAGCTCAATCTCCTCATACACAAACTCCTTTATCTGGAAAAAGAACACATAAACATAGATTATTCAGTTATTGGTAGAACACATCTGATGTGGATTTTATCCTGAGTTCAAGAGTTGTAATTTGTGATAATTCATGATAAATCAAAAATATTAAAATGAAGTATTTCAGTGCAAAGTTTCTCCTGAAAACCTACCTGTTTTACTGAGTAGCCATTGAGCCCAAGTTGTCCCAGATGTACAATGTCCTCCAGATGGTGAGGTCCATCTAGGATGTCCTTGACCTTCTGTCGGGGTGACGTAGGTGACATCAGCAGACAGCCAGCTGCACACACTGGAAGGTCAAGGTTCTGGAACTGGCTACTCAACGACACAAGGTCAAGGCTGGTCACAACTGGACATCTGGATTTTTGAAAACAAACAAAACCAAAACCATCAATTATTTCTTGTGAGGTTTCAGACAATTTTTCGCAATATTCCGGCAGTACCATGACAGGAAACTCAACCGATGTTAGGA
This sequence comes from Haliotis rubra, assembly GCF_003918875.1. Classification (NCBI taxonomy): domain Eukaryota; kingdom Metazoa; phylum Mollusca; class Gastropoda; order Lepetellida; family Haliotidae; genus Haliotis; species Haliotis rubra. The sequence goes on from NW_025767058.1 coordinate 234,248, forward strand.
ACTGAGTCCAAGTCTTGCCCATGACAAGCCAATGTTACCCCTGAAATACTCTACCAATCTGGGGTTACTCGTTACTCATTTATTGATGGTAGAATATTTTTTTAGACCAACCTGACACCTCAATACCTGTTCAACTTAACTCAGTTAACCCTTAAGGGCGTAGGGTAGCCTAGTGGTAAAAGCGTATGCTCGTCATGCTGAACACCCGGGTTTGATTCCCCACATGGGTACAATGTGTGAAGCCAATTTCTGGTGTCCCCCGCCGTGATATTGCTAAAAGTGGAGTAAAACCATACTCACTCACTCACTCAGTTAATATATGGCAATGCATAGTAATGTGCTACAGTTGAAGATGAGCAGTGAGCAGTCTTGTACACCTTGACAGGTGTATATTTGTACCAATATATCATACAATCCAGTCTCTGTTCACTAAGAAAGGTAAAAAAAGTCTGTGCAGAGTTTAAATACTGTCTTCACGACAAGAGAAAGAGAGCAAATATTGTTCTTATGCTTCAGTGGATAATCAAGGATGAGGTTACTTAACCGCTGTGGGAAGACCGGGATTAATAATGCAAATTTAACCTGCATTAGCCACATTGGGTAGTCATGCTTAAACGCCCTGATGAGTCCGAACAAGCCATCATGTATTTTGTAAAAGTTTGTGGAAAGTGGGAGATCCCTTGCATAGTAAGGTGAGGTGAAATTGGGTTTTACGTCGTGCTTGAGAATATTTCGCTCATATGACAATGTGCATGCATGTGTATGTGCGGCTGCTTGTACTAGCCCAGACTTAAGCTGGTTTTATAGTGCTAGCCCACTGAGATACCATGCCACAGTGAAGCATGAATACCCCACTCAGCCACATTATACTGACTCCGAGCTGACCAGTCCTTGTTGTACCCATTAATGCCAAGCGCCAGGCAGGGACCAACAAGTACCATATTTTAACGTCTTTTTGGTATGACGCGGTCAGGGATCGAACCCACGACCTTCCGCTCTCCGGGCGGACGCTGTAACCACTACACCACGGAGGCGGTCCCCTTGCATAGTATGACAACATGAATGCAAGACATGTTTTATGGATAACAACTTCTTTTTTATTCTTTATCATGATGTTTCAGAGTTAATTGTTGCCCCTTCATCAGCACAGAGTTAACATGTTTAGGTAGAACGTTCAACGACGCAAGATGGGGGAATGTACAATGATAACAGGTTATAACAAAGACAAGAAGGGGTGGGGTTAATGCACAAAGATAACAAGATAAAGATGAAACCAATGAGATAAATGGTTTAGAACATCAGAACTTCATATGACTACATGATAGCACACCTTGACAGAAGGTTGAAGTAGTATAGGGCGTCCTTCGTCTGGCCGTCACTGAGGGGGGAACACACTGGAACATCAAACAAGATCATTATCTGAGAGTGTAATCCTCCCTTTGTGGTAAACAATTGCGACTGTACAATAAAACAGACTGTATGTATGTCTTTGTTTGATGCCAAATGTTGAAAATAGGACGAGTCTTATACAGGCTTACATTATGCAAAGTTTAAGCTTTATGAGGCTATATTGCACACACGCAAACAATGCATTTACTGCAGATGAAAACATTTTCAGTCAACCGACAAAACCCTATAAAACATGAAGTTTGTTCATTGGTTTAACCCATATGGGTGATTGAGATGTGTGAGGCAGTGGGTGGTTTTATGAAATCTTAGTGTTCAGACATCATGGTTGTAATACTTACTGTTAGTGAGTGGTGTGGAGAGCACAGATTGCCACACTTTGACAAAGATTGGCACAGACCAGACCTCTGCTACACCACACAAGTGAAGAAGCACCTGCTCTAGCTCACATCTCTACAACATACAGACACATATCAGTCATTGTTACACACAGGTGAAGAAGCACCTGCTCCAGCTCACATCTCTACAACATACAGACACATATCAGTCACTGTTACACACAGGTGAAGAAGCACCTGCTCCAGCTCACATCTCTACAACATACAGACACATATCAGTCACTGTTACACACAGGTGAAGAAGCACCTGCTCCAGCTCACATCTCTACAACATACAGACACATATCAGTCATTGTTACACACAGGTGAAGAAGCACCTGCTCCAGCTCACATCTCTACAACATACAGACACATATCAGTCACTGTTACACACAGGTGAAGAAGCACCTGCTCCAGCTCACATCTCTACAACATACAGACACATATCAGTCACTGTTACACACAGGTGAAGAAGCACCTGCTCCAGCTCACATCTCTACAACATACAGACACAGCATCAGTCATCTCTACAACATGTTACACACAGGTGAAGAAGCACCTGCTCCAGCTCACATCTCTACAACATACAGACACATATCAGTCATTGTTACACACAGGTGAAGAAGCACCTGCTCCAGCTCACATCTCTACAACATACAGACACATATCAGTCATTGTTACACACAGGTGAAGAAGCACCTGCTCCAGCTCACATCTCTACAACATACAGACACATATCAGTCACTGTTACACACAGGTGAAGAAGCACCTGCTCCAGCTCACATCTCTACAACATACAGACACATATCAGTCATTGTTACACACAGGTGAAGAAGCACCTGCTCCAGCTCACATCTCTACAACATACAGACACATATCAGTCATTGTTACACACAGGTGAAGAAGCACCTGCTCCAGCTCACATCTCTACAACATACAGACACATATCAGTCATTGTTACACACAGGTGAAGAAGCACCTGCTCCAGCTCACATCTCTACAACATACAGACACATATCAGTCACTGTTACACACAGGTGAAGAAGCACCTGCTCCAGCTCACATCTCTACAACATACAGACACATATCAGTCATTGTTACACACAGGTGAAGAAGCACCTGCTCCAGCTCACATCTCTACAACATACAGACACATATCAGTCATTGTTACACACAGGTGAAGAAGCACCTGCTCCAGCTCACATCTCTACAACATACAGACACATATCAGTCATTGTTACACACAGGTGAAGAAGCACCTGCTCCAGCTCACATCTCTACAACATACAGACACACATATCAGTCATTGTTACACACAGGTGAAGAAGCACCTGCTACACACAGGTGAGCTCACATCTCTCACAACATACAGACACATATCAGTCATTGTTACACACAGGTGAAGAAGCACCTGCTCCAGCTCACATCTCTACAACATACAGACACATATCAGTCATTGTTACACACAGGTGAAGAAGCACCTGCTCCAGCTCACATCTCTACAACATACAGACACATATCAGTCATTGTTACACACAGGTGAAGAAGCACCTGCTCCAGCTCTCACATCTCTACAACATACAGACACATATCAGTCATTGTTACACACAGGTGAAGAAGCACCTGCTCCAGCTCACATCTCTACAACATACAGACACATATCAGTCATTGTTACACACAGGTGAAGAAGCACCTGCTCCAGCTCACATCTCTACAACATACAGACACATATCAGTCATTGTTACACACAGGTGAAGAAGCACCTGCTCCAGCTCACATCTCTACAACATACAGACACATATCAGTCATTGTTACACACAGGTGAAGAAGCACCTGCTCCAGCTCACATCTCTACAACATACAGACACATATCAGTCACTGTTACACACAGGTGAAGAAGCACCTGCTCCAGCTCACATCTCTACAACATACAGACACATATCAGTCATTGTTACACACAGGTGAAGAAGCACCTGCTCCAGCTCACATCTCTACAACATACAGACACATATCAGTCATTGTTACACACAGGTGAAGAAGCACCTGCTCCAGCTCACATCTCTACAACATACAGACACATATCAGTCATTGTTACACACAGGTGAAGAAGCACCTGCTCCAGCTCACATCTCTACAACATACAGACACATATCATCCAGCTCACATCTCTACAACATACAGACACATATCATACACACAGGTGAAGAAGCACCTGCTCCAGCTCACATCTCTACAACATACAGACACATATCAGTCACTGTTACACACAGGTGAAGAAGCACCTGCTCCAGCTCACATCTCTACAACATACAGACACATATCAGTCAAAGGAAGACACAGATAGAGCACATACAGCAACTCACATCTCCACAAAATGCAAATACACTGTCATATTAGATCCACCAACTGCAAATTTTTATGACTATTATTTCTTCTGAACCTGTTATTTTCATTTTTTTATCCCAGTGACAGAGCATTTCTTTCTAAACAACAGCCCCAATGTTGAATTTTTTTCATGCATGTTCATGAAACAAAAGGCACTTCGTGTTGAAATGGAAAGAAGCTCTAGTGTTTACAAAGATTATTGTAACAAGTAATCCAATATATTATTCTGTGCCCTGACATCTATCAGACAACTAGTGAGGTATCATTGGCATTACTGTATGAGGGAAGGGAGGTTACTCCAATTCCCTATGCCAATCCGCTCTTTTTTGACTCTTGTGAAAGACATGTATTTACAGATTAAGGTGACACATTTTTCAACAGAATCTAAATTTCAAAGAACTGGCACAGGCGGAGACACATGGTTGTTCACATTCTAATTTTATCAGAGCCCACTTCATTTCCTGAGATAAAAACCATGTTCAAAGTCAGGATGTTTAAGGCTGGGATAGATACAAGTTTTACACGGAACTCAGCTATATTCCAACTACATGTATATGGCGGCGGTCTGTAAATAATCGAGTCTGGACCAGACAATCCAGTGATCAAAAGCATGAGCATTGATCTGCGCAATTGGGAACCGATGACACATGTCAACCAATTCAGCAAGCCTGACCACCCAATCCCGTTAGTCGCCTCTTACGACAAGCATGGGTTACTGAAGATAAATATTCTAACCCGGACCTTCACAGGTCGTGTGTAACTGGACACGCCATGTTCAGGCTGTCATGAATTTGGACCAAATACATATCTGTGATGATATTCAAAGTCTGTTCCTTGATAATAAACTGATAGGAATCATAGATGCACAACAACATTCCTGTTTGATTTAGAAGGTTTCCAGCACTGAAAGCCCAGCACTGAGATCTCCCATCATCTCACCATGCCCTGCCCCAGCATCTGTGTGAGGATGTTGTTCCACAGCTGTGTGTCGTACACCTTGTAGTCCTGGCACAGCGCCGCCACCAGCAGCACACCCTGCAGGGAGACAGACAGGACATTCAGGGAAAATGTACACGCTAAGGCTAAAACTACTCCCAACATTTACATTATCTGTTCGATAGGCATTTTCGATTGATTGATTGATTGCTGTTTAATACTGCACTCGCAATATTCCAGCTATATGGTGGAGGTCTGTAAATAATCAAGTCTGGACCAGACAATCTAATGATCAACAGCATGAGCATTGATCTATGCAAGTGGGGTACAATGACGTGTGTCAACCAAGTCAGCGAGCCTGACCACCCGAGCATGAAGTAATTGTTGAAACACCTGCAACTGTCCATATTCCAGTTCATGAGATGTACCAAGATTCTACCTGTGGCTAGTCAGGTGACATAGAACACAGTATCCTTACAAAATGGCTTCCCTTCTGAAGCAGCCAAGGGAAGACCCTGCTAGAGAGAGTAAATCACTGGACTCCAATTTTCTGTCCAGCTGGTTATCGGGGATTGTGGACTTGGTACATAAAATGAGTGAATGAAAGAGGTTTTATGTCACTTTTAGCAATATTCCAGATTTATTATTGCTGGTGACAACAGAAATGGCCTTCACATTGTCAAATCAAAATGTCCTAATGATATACTCTGGTGAATTTTACAGTAGCCATTTGTGCTTCAGTGTGTCCTGTGTCACATGATCCCTGAGTGTTAGTGTTGGTCACTGTGTGTACCGCAGTGTTGGGAATTGGTTGAAATCTCACAATTGATGATTGGTTCAATACCAACAACCAATCATCGAAAAAAATTGGTTCCCATCATTTTTTAGATTTTCCTATTCAGGTTGTAGTTGCAGATAAGTATAAAGAAAAAACATTTGGTTCTCTGTTGTTGTGTTTTGAAACTGCACAAATTACATTTGCAAATTTCACATCCAGTGTAAAATGATTCAGTTCCAGTGTAACATAAACTTCCCAGATTCTTCATGAAATATTCAGTCATGACTTTTCAGAAAGTGAAGTGAGTTTTCTTAGAAATAAACACGTTTTCAGGCCCTGACAACGTCCTAGATATGTTCTATCATCAAGTATTTCAAACTCTATTACAGCGGTTCCAAAATCGTTAGTGTTCGATTATGAGGAAATGTGATTGATTGCTTGGTCGTTTGGCCACTGCGACCAATCTTTCGATTATTTCAATTAATCGGACCACCACTACTGTACCGTCTTCTGATGGTTATGGTTCCTCCACACCCCCATGATCAGACCCTCCTTGTTGCATTCCTCGAACGTTTCCACCGAGTGCTGGATGTGCAGCTTTTCAAGCTCAACCAGGTACAGCAGCACATGCATCATCTCACTGAAGCAACCAATCACAGCTCACGATCACAGTCATGTGATGTAGATCCACCAATCATGAACGAGACAATAGACTTTCTATACATCCAAAATAATTTGCATCGCCAATGAGAAATATGCAAGCTGAATTAATGAAATAATTATTCAATGTTGAAACACAATCCACCTCAAGTTCTTAGTAATTGCTTTAAAGATCCCAGATAAAGAATAAACCTAAACATTTAAGGGCATTTTCTCTCTATCTGTAACTCATAAAAGAAAACAATAAAATAAAGGAAAACTGATTTGTATGGATAGTCAACGTCTTTATTGCAATGAGTGCGACGTTTCGGTGTAGGTACTATCACTTGCTTGATAACGGTGTTAGTACCTACACCGAAACGTCGCACTCATTGCAATAAAGAAGTTGACTATCCATACAAATCAGTTTTCCTTCATCTTCACAACTTTTAAAATGCCTCTCAAAGAAAATAAAATAAAGGGAAGAAGACTCATGCTTTGAATGTTGTAAGGATCGACAAGTCAATTTTCTTTCAAGCAGGTGATAATAACCAGTTGTATACAATTATTTGTGAATTATTTTGATCATATTTTGACCAGTTGCCCCTCACAAAACCCCAAAGCCAAACGGAATGATAGAATCTGCATAAACAGGCTAAAGTACTAAAACTAAACTGAACGGAATACTTATAACAGAATGGACAGACTCTGACCTGAGTTCCTCAGCTGATTTGTCACATATCTGATTTAAGTCCTCGCTGTTGAACACCTGTAGAAGACACTGGAGCCCTCGGACTTGACACTGGTTGGTGGTCTCGCTGTCCTGCAAGATCAATTCAAAATTTTGTAAAATCAGTTCTTTGACGGTAAAGATTTAAACAGTTAACTGTCCATACGTTGTAACCATGCAAAATAGTCTGTATTCACTCATCATTTGGTGCCTTGATAAATTGTGTGGAGTGGTTGTAGTCAGCATCTCACCTTGTTGATGAAGTTGAATATTGCGACGCCACAGTCCTCTTTGTTGATGCCTTTCATGATGTACATCACTCTGAGAACACATCATAGACATGTCACACATCACACAGTCACATATTACATATGCACATCTCCCATTACAGTGAATCCTTCATGCATAAGATACTGGGATCGGGTGGTCAGGCACATGTCCTCGGTTCCCAATTGTGTAGATCGATGCTCATGCTGTTGACCACTGGATTGTCTGGTCCAGACTCGATTATTTACAAACTGCCGCCATATAACTGGAATATTGCTGAGTGCGGTGTAAAACTAAACTCACTCATAAGATACATGTTACATCACCTTTACAGGGTCAGACCACACATACAGTCACATATCACATCTCACATCACAGTGAATCCTTCATGCATAACATACATGTTACATCACCTTTATATGGTCATACTTTACACATGATGCATCACTATGAGAATGCATCATATAGATAATACACACATCACATGCATAGGGTCACATTACAGATTCATTTCACACATTACATACACCATGAAACATCACACACACGGTCAAACATCACATTGTTTATTCTCACAAACCACATCACCATAGATAGCCTATGACACATCACAGATACTTCATCATATACAGGGGCGGTGGGGTAGCCTAGTGGTTAAAGCCCTGACTCGTCACGCCGAAGACCCTGGTTTGATTCCCCACATCACAGATACTTCATCATATACAGGGGCGGTGGGGTAGCCTAGTGGTTAAAGCCCTGACTCTGTCACGCCGAAGACCCTGGTTTGATTCCCCACATCACAGATACTTCATCATATACAGGGGCGGTGGGGTAGCCTAGTGGTTAAAGCCCTGACTCGTCACGCCGAAGACCCTGGTTTGATTCCCCACATCACAGATACTTCATCATATACAGGGGCGGTGGGGTAGCCTAGTGGTTAAAGCCCTGACTCGTCATGCCGAAGACCCTGGTTTGATTCCCCACATCACAGATACTTCATCATATACAGGGGCGGTGGGGTAGCCTAGTGGTTAAAGCCCTGACCCCAAGACCCTGGTTTGATTCCCCACATCACAGATACTTCATCATATACAGGGCGGTGGGGGTGGGTAGCCTAGTGGTTAAAGCCACTGACTCGTTAAACCCTGGCACACCGAAGACCCTGGTTCGATTCATCTGATACTTCATCATATACAGGGGATTGGGGTAGCCTAGTGGTTAAGACCCGGTTCTGGATTCCCCACATCACAGATACTTCATCACATACAGGGGCGGTTGGGTAGCCTAGTGGTTAAAGCCCTGACTCGTCACGCCGAAGACCCGGGTTCAATTCCCCACATGGGTACAATTTGTGAAGCCCATTTCTGGTGTCCCTGGTATTGCTGGAATATTGCTAAAAGCGGTGTAAAACTAAACTCGCTCATCACATACACTATCACACATTACATACACACTCTGAAATTCATCACACATCACAGAAACTTGTTACTTCACATAAGTGAGCAATATTCCAGCCACGTCAAGCTGGTTTGTCAGTGATCATGTCCGGACCAGGCAAACCAGTGGTTGACAGTATGAGCAATGATCCACCAGACCTGGGTCCCATTCACAAAGCTCTCGTAAGCCTTAGATCTCGTAACTTTTCTCGTAGCATTCATACTTCCTATACTGTAACATTGACTCACGACAGTCAAGACGAGAGCTTTGTGAAACAGGGCCCTGATCAATTCTTTCCTCTTGTACACACCAAATGACTGACTGACTGAGTTTTGGTTTTACGCTACGCCGCTTTTAGCAATATTCCAGCAACATCACGGCGGGGGACACCAGAAATGGGCTTCACACATTGTACCCACAAACCAAATGAAGCACTGAGGTTCAATTCTGACCCAGAATCTCTACAGGAGTAATACTGTGCCAGTGTGTATTTTGTGTGTGTGTGTGTGTGTGTGTGTGTGTGTGTGCGTGCGTGCACGTGCATGTGCACTTGAGTTTGTTGTTTGACACAATACAATTGAATCTGGACCAGACTATCCAGTGAAGGATATTACGAGCAATGATACATGTCATCAAGGCACAATGACACCCAATCCGTTGTCAACAAAAGTCACTGGAACTGACCACCAGAACAATTCAGCTGCCTCTTAGTTCCAGCATACATTGCTAGCGACCCATTCTAACCCTGTGTAACAAGAGGCAGTAATCCTGATCTGATACACTGAGTAAAGCATTGGCAGTTGGCAGTGAAGAACGTGCCCTATGGCTACCTCCTGAGGCTGTCATCGTCGTCATGTCTTGGTTCTTCTCCTGCAAATTTCAGACTGTCAAAGTTGAAGGTCATCGTCTGAAACAGAGCAGAGTTATTAATGAGAGGTTCTTAAAATAGGATTCCGTCCAATAAAAGTTATTCCTGTTATGAATTCTGAAACATCTCTAACATTGTGTCAACACCTTAAATATTTCTTGTTGTGTGCTATCTTCTCAATGTTACAGTGGATACAAAAGCTATCCCCTTGAAGATGTATTTGTCTGTTTAAGTCCAAGTGGTATATTTACACATATATAATATTGTCGCAACTATAATATTACCATAAATGGCATATAAAAGATAAAATTACTGGTATGTGGAATAGTTTGAATTGTACTGCTATTTTATGTCAGTCAAAGTTCAAGTCAGATCATGCTAAGCAGTCAGTGAAGTAACAGAATAGGACGCATATACTTATCTGATTCACACAAAGTCAACAAGGGTTTTTCCAATTTATTGTTACTCATGTACAAATGTATTATTAGAATACTATAACAGCAAGACTGAGGACACTTTTTCTTACATCTTCAGCTTCTTGCTTAGCCTCTACAGATGGCAGCCATTTCTTGATTAGACCAAAGCAGATGCTTTCAAGTTCAAGGTCATTTTCTTTACTGATCTCCTTTACAACAGCATTGATATCTGAAAGTAGGTCAAATCATGCATTATACACAATCACTGTACAACATATTAAAGTAGGTTGAGGAACTTGTTATGTATGTAATTACCATCAAATATTTGAAAGTAGGTCAAATGCATTATACACAATCACTGCATAATTAAAGTAGGTTGAGGAACTTGTTATGTATGTAATTACCATGAAAGTAGGTTGAAAGTATGAAATTGTTTCATGCTCACAATAACCACCAAATAATTGAAAGAAGGTAATAAAAAACCCATTATGCTCACAATTACCATTAAATATATGAAAGTAGGTCAACCTATGCATCATGTTCATCATTACTAAAAAAAATATGAAAGGAGATCGGAAAGACGACAATTACAATTTGAAAATAGAAGTGAAATCATGAGACATGTGGAAACACCATTGCTTGCAGTAAACTAGGTCACATATTGCAGCCATGTGATCCTCAGTAGTAGATTACAACCAAACCCGTGAAGACCCAGGTTAGAATAAGTCTTGACCATCCCATTCTGGCTGTAAGATCTGACTAAAATTACTGGGTAATCTGGCTTGGAGACCTTACTGAATGCACGTCACCGAGCCCAATTGTGTAGATTGATGCTCATGACGTCAGTCAGTGGATTGTTTGGTCCTGACTTGATTATTTCAAGACTGCCAACATATAGCAGGAATATTGCTGTGTGTAGCATTAGCCAACAAGCAAACAAACAAACAAACCTCCAACATGGGGTCGTATCTGCCCAGGACTCCCCCAGTGTCACCAGACTGGGAGGAGATGATGCCCTGTAGCTCACCTGGCTTCTTGACCTCGCAGTCCCAGGACGCTGTGATGCTGGGATGTTCATACAGTTTGACAATCAGGTCTCCTGGCTTGCTACACAGCTGTAGTATGTCAGGCTCTGCCAGGTCATTCATGAACAGAACACGCTCCGTGGACAGACGCTTGAAAACTGTCACAAACTTCAAGTAGGCTGCCTGGGCTTTATCCCTCTGTCCCTTCTAGGGGAGCAAGATAAAATATTAAGCTAGGACAAAATAGGCCTGATGCATAGAAACAATAGGGATGTGTATTGGGAAAACAACTGCTTATTCTCTAGAGAAAAAGTGTCATGTTGAAAGTACTTGGTGAAAGTGCTGAAATAACTCCCTCCATAACTTGATTCCCATATAAACATTGTTTAGATGCATGTCTCACATGTAGCGCATGGATTGTTTAACTTACTTGTGTTTTTTCATCACAGGCCTTGTACCACTTCTCAGCAAACGTCACACAGCCTTTGAGAGCAATCACTTTCTCCCCACCTGCATACATTCAGTAATATGTAATATTATGGTAGGCATAGCATTAATTGAAAATACCCTTTGTGTTGGCAATGACAAAACAGTTCAGCCTCACAGATAAATCTCAATTACCCATGGGCAGCTCCTTGAAGAGCCAGGTAGAACAGGCTAGCCACACATATATAGATCAGACTCACCCATGTGCAACTCCTTGAAGAGCCAGGTAGTACAGGCTAGCCACACATACATAGATCTGACTCACCCATGGGCAGCTCCTTGAAGAGCAAGGTGGAACAGGCTAGCCACACATATATAGATCAGACTCACCCATGTGCAACTCCTTGAAGAGCCAGGTAGCACAGCCTAGCCACATATATAAAGATCTGACTCACCCATAGGCAGCTCCTTGAAGAGCAAGGTGGAACAGGCTAGCCACACATATATAGATCAGACTCACCCATGTGCAACTCCTTGAAGAGCCAGGTAGCACAGCCTAGCCACATATATAAAGATCTGACTCACCCATGGGCAACTCCTTGAAGACTCAGGTAGTACAGGCTAGCCACACATATATAGATCTGACTATGGGCAGCTCCTTGAAGAGCCAGGTAGCACAGCCTAGCCACACATATATAGATCTGACTCACCCATGGGCAGCTCCTTGAAGATCCAGGTAGCACAGCCTAGCCACATATATAAAGATCTGACTCACCCATGTGCAACTCCTTGAAGAGCCAGGTAGCACAGGCTAGCCACATATATAAAGATCTGACTCACCCATAGGCAGCTCCTTGAAGAGCAAGGTAGAACAGGCTAGCCACACATATATAGATCAGACTCACCCATGTGCAACTCCTTGAAGAGCCAGGTAGCACAGCCTAGCCACATATATAAAGATCTGACTCACCCATGGGCAACTCCTTGAAGACTCAGGTAGTACAGGCTAGCCACACATATATAGATCTGACTCACCCATGGGCAGCTCCTTGAAGAGCCAGGTAGCACAGGCTAGCCACATATATATAGATCTGACTCACCCATGGGCAGCTCCTTGAAGAGCCAGGTAGCACAGGCTAGCCACATATATAAAGATCTGACTCACCCATGTGCAACTCCTTGAAGAGCCAGGTAGCACAGGCTAGCCACATATATAGATCTGACTCACCCATGTGCAACTCCTTGAAGAGCCAGGTTGCACAGGCTAGCCACATATATAAATCTGACTCACCCATGGGCAGCTCCTTGAAGAGCCAGGTTGCACAGGCTAGCCCCATCTCACAGTTGGACACACTCATGAGCAAGTCCCTCACTGTATCCAAGAAAACAACACTGTTTTGGTCGAAGCTCCAGTCACAGTTGTTTTTGTCCATGTTTCCTGCGGTCTGTTGTTGTAGAGACTTAACGTGACGTCGAACCATGTTCTGTATAGCCATCAGCGGGATCTGGTCCTCTGATAGCTGAGACAGGGAGTATAATGTGAGGTGAGGTGAGGTGAGATAATGTGAGGTGAGGTGAGGTGAGGCATTTAGATTCTACATTTTAATATTCTAGTGATCTGCTCAATTGCATTTCATTTGTTCCCCAAACACTGGATCCGTATGCATTCCAGTCATCATTCTCAGCTCCCTGAGGAGTATTCCGCCCAAGTTGTCTACTAGCACATTTAGGTGTGACACATTCCACATATGACTGATTTGAAGCACTTTAAATATTGCAGTTATATCACAGTATGTCAACTTAAGTGGGAGAAAATGGTTAAGTAATGCAGGACAGATTCACATTGATGAAAACAAACCAAGGATTGCAGTAAGGGCATATCTTGGCTTCAACCTGATAATTAACAGATCCTGTGATGACAAAGGGAAATAACTCTTTTAATGCTCATGAGGTATATGTAACTGGACAATATATAGACAAGAATTATTTGTTTACTAGGTTTAAATATTTGTGAACGCATTGGTCAATTTGTAACTTCAAAGTGAAAAACACATACAAGATGGAGGTGATGCTAATTTCTCATGTTATTGTTGTTATTTGGTTGTTGTTTAATGCTGTTCTCAGCAATATTCCATCCGTCTGTAAATAATCGAGTCTGGACCAGGCTATCCAGTGATCAGCAGCATGAGCATCGATCTATGCAGTTGGGATACGGTGACATGTGTCAACCAAGTCAGTGAGCCTAACCACCTGGGCCTAGATTTTCGAAGCTCTCTTAGCGCTAATATAGTCGTAAGTTAATGTTAATGTATGGCACTTACGACTATCTTAGTGCTAAGAGAGCTTCGAAAATCTAGGCCCTGATCCTGTTAGTCGCCTCTTACAACAAGCATGGGTGGCTGAAACCAGTTCTAACCTGGATCTTCATGTGTATATTTCTCTTGTATTCAATAATGATTTTTATCATAGCAAAATGACAAATCTTCTTGCATTATAATCAATGAATAAATGACTATTCACTACTGAAAAAACTGAACAAGTACTGAAATGTTTTGTTCGAAGAGTGAGTGAGTGAGTTTAGTTTTACGCTGAACTCAGCAATATTCCAGCTGTATGGCGGCGGTCTGTAAATAAATGAGTCTGGACGAGACAATCCAGTGATCAACAGCATGAGCATCGATCTGCGCAATTGGGATACGATGACAAGTGTCAACCAAGCCAGCAAGCCTGACCACCCGATCCCATTAGTCACCTCTTGCGACAAGCATGGGTTACTGAAGATTGATATTCTAACCCGGACCTTCACGGGTTGTTCGAAAAGTATTTTACCTTTAACACTTTTGCTATTGGAAGCCACATTGAAACAGAATCATCTTCAAGCTCAGGTGCTGGAAAAACATGAATCGGGTATATACAAAAAATGGATAAAAAAAAAAAGCATATCTACAAGATATATATATTTACGTATGTGGAAGAAGATTATGAGATGAGATTAGTGTTCGCATTATTTTAACGAAAGTACCTTGCAATTGGAACATGCAATTGTTTTCTTATTATTACAAGATGTACATATTTTGAGACAGAATTTCCAAACTTACTGATAATCTTCCAGGGATCACCAAACATGAGTGGGTGGAAGGGGACACATTTTTTGCTGGCGGCTGGGAGTGTGTCCAGAACACCAGACAACTGAGAAAAAACGGATGGGGAAAATACTGGAGGGGATTACAGATGGAGGAAAAACAGTTATATGTTACTAGTCTTACTACTATTGAAAACAGTAGACTAGTAATTCCAAACTTACCATTGTTTTACCCCCATCTATCAAAATCTGATGGGATAAAACAATGGTAAGTTTACAAGTTCACCAGTCCACTATTGAAATTGAATGAGTCAAATAGAGGTAAACTTACAAGTTACTAGTCTACTGATGAATACAGATCAGAATCAAGTTATCGGTCTAATTTGGATTACAGATGGTAGTCAAATAGTGGTAACTATACAAGTTACAGGTCTACTAATGAACACAAATGTGAGTCAAAGTTAAATTTACAAGTCACTCGTCAAGTAATACAGATTGGTTTTAAAACCATTTCCTACTTTAGTCAGTTGTGATGAATTCAGACTGGGAGCAACAATGGCTTCCTCTGCCTACCTCCTCTCTCTCCCCTTCTCCATGGTACTGCTGCTCATATTCTGAAGGTGGATATTTCCTGTTGTACACACTGATATACTCAAGCAGTTTCAGACCCTGAAGAAAATAGTCATAATATCGTATCATGTAAAGATGAGTAATAACAGAAGTGAAAATAAATCATGACAAGTGTTTGCCACTGATATAGCAATATCCCCCGCCACTCAAGAATGGAATCTTTATAACATATTTACTACTTTTTATTTTTTGGTCACATACAAGATGCCTGAAATGACTGGTGTCTGGGTAATCACCCAATGTAGGCTGTTGACATAATTGAAGACATTGGGTGCAATGTCGAATTACATAATTTAGTGGGCTGTTGACATAATTCAAGTCACCCAAACATTGGGTGCAATGTTTTATGAAGATGTCACGATTTCGCGTGATTTACATAACTTTGAAAAGTGGTCAAAGTGTCGTGGTGACCTTGAAGATAAGGTCAAGGTCACCCAAATCATCTGGTGTCTGCGTAATCCCCCAATGTATGCTGTCACCAAATTTGAAGAAATCGAGTACAACAGTTCATGAAATATCGCGTTAACAAGAATCGGGACGTACATATTGACACCGCTGAGTACATAGTCCCCAGTTCCGCGTTGCGGTGGGGGACAATAAGGTCACATTTGTCCATTTCCAAATTGGTAAAACTATGCATATTGAAACAATATATGTTAAATCCTTTGATTTGAAGATTCTGTGAAAATGAATTAGAAAGTGAATGAGAATTAAACAATGTCCATTTCAACACTTACAGTTTTTGAACTAAATAAAGAACACAAGCTCATTGCCAGCCATAACAATTAACATTTCAAGTTGGCTAAAAGGGCACCTGTCTTAGTCCGTCCTTCATATGATCAGTTAATTTCAGCCTTGAGTATATTGGTGCACTCCAGTGAGGTGTGGCATGGCATGGTGTGGCTGGGCATTGCGTGTGTGCAAGGTGTGATGAGTGAGTGCACGTATGTGGGGCATGGTGGGTGAGCTGGCTAACGCCCCAGGCTAAATCCAGCGAGCTTGAGGTGCCGGGATCGAGCCCATCTGTGACCTGGTGTAAAAACCTTGGAGTCATATTTGTGTGCAGACTCTTTCAGTGTTGTCACAACCCCTAGTATACAGTACACAACCCTGTGCACAACCCACGAATCCGTTGGTAAATGACCAGATGGTGGCCACATGAATACGTGCAAACACCTAGTTGCCGGTACAGCTACGTGCAGTAAACTTGGACAAAGTACTGTAACTATGTGTCCCAGTCCACCCAGCTGTGAATGGGTACCTTGTAAGGATGAGTCAGCAGCAATAACTCGTGCGCCTAGTTGCTGCACAAGTTGTATGCTCCCCGGGGAGTTGAGATTGATAATACGATGTGCCGTTGAGATTGACATCCATCGCCTTGAGCATGTACTAGTTACGTGGATATGTGCGCTATATAAATATCCTATAATAAGCATGTATGTGGAGGCCAAGGTACAGGATTTGGAACCTCATGTCTCCTATGATAGCTCTGGTTTCCACGATAGATATAACAATGAAACAAACTCACCTTAATGGCTTGTTGACTGTCATATTGCTGTAACTCCTCCAACAAGAACTTGATGGTCTCATAGTCATAGGGGTTACACTAGAAAACACAACACACAAGGATAGGACTGGAGCAGCACATTCAATACTTCTGAAGCATTCATAGACATTGTAGGTGTCCTATGTTAACACATGTGATTGTCAGATATATGATATATACAGTGTTTAAAACTCCCAAAATTCCAATCCAAACAGCTGGACTGGTAACTTTTAAAAATTACCAGTCTGGATACAAACTTTCCTGTCCTGGTTTTCAACACTGAAAACAAAAATCAGGTTTCTGAATACTTTACTGTTTGCAAGCATCGCAATGAACAACATAGCACTAACAGGCAATGCACCGAGTTTAGGTAAACTGAAAGTATGTGTTGTGATTGGTTTTTGTAAAATGAACTGTCCAATCGTAAATAGTTTAACATAATGATCATAATACCGTAAACACCTCAAACTAACGACACGAGAACCTGTCTGATATTATGAAATATTTACTGTTAGGGGTAAAAACATCTACCAGACCACCGGACAGGCTACTTTTGAAATTTGACCGTTCGAGATGAAATTAGACTGTTCCGGACGGTCGGGCAGGCGGGAATTTTAAACGCTGATATATATCACCAAATTCAAATTCCTTTTGAAGGCATACACATGAAGCAACATATGTTTGTTTGTAGCTACGTTTACCAATATCCGACCTATGAGACAGCATCATCTGATTAACGGAGTCTGGACCAGACAATCCTATGACTGACATTGTGGGCAACTATTAATGCCAACAGGGTGTGATGACTTGCAGTTAACCAAATCAGCAAGCCTGACCACTGGACCCATTTGTTTGCCTCCAAAAACTAGCATGTTTAGCTGGGAACCTATTCTCAACTAGAGTCTCAGCAGTGTCATTGAAATAGGGATGAGTGATTTAGGATCAATTGTACCATTCAGACAAACCAATATTTGTGTACCAAAGAGACACAGAGTAAAATTGTCATGCCTTAGGCGATTGAGTTCAAACTAAGATATATTGACAGCTCAGCACCCAGTTTTTCTTTTTCTTTCAGTCAGAATCTGGAAAAGTACCCACTTGTTTCAATAATTTATTCAGCTCCATCTCCAATTTGTCAGATTCTGGCAGCACTCTGATGGCTACTCTGGCTTTGGCAGTGCGAGATCGGCGCTGGGCTAGATTGCATGCCCCTTCCCATAGCGGCATCTCCAGTGACAACACGTGCTGGATGTAGGTCATCAGACCCTCTTTAACATCCAGGTCAAAATCTCTGTAACCATGGTAACAGATTTTCAACTTGGTAAATTTCAGCCTGTCAAATCTTGTTGGTTAGTCTTGGTGATTTGTTGTAGACAATTTATTAAAGATACATTTTATTGGTGTCTATATGGTTCCTTTGGTTAGTGACTTTGGTTTAATGCAGGTTGCAACAGAGTGTGAGTGAGTGAGTTTACGCTGCACTCAGCAATATTCCAGCTATATGACATGTGTCAACCAAGTCAGCGAGACTGACCACCCGATCCCGTTAGTTGCCTCTTATGACAAGCATGGGTTACTGAAATCAATATTCTAACCCAGACCTTGAAGGGTTAGCTTGCTACAGTATGTCAGTTATATCATGGCTTAATGAGGGAGAGAACCTCAAAATGATGCAGGTGAATTATTACTTTGGTGAAATCTTCCAGCCCAGACTGGTGCTGTCAAACCTAGAAGGATCTTGTCATCAAATGATCTGAGTACAAAAACATTGGACAATGATTACTTTATCCAGAGGGAAGCTGACAGTAAGGCTGTTATGACTCCAAATGTTTGCATTGACAGTTTCACAAACAGATATTGGGAATTTGTACAAATATATATGAAAAGATGCCACCCACTTGCAGTAATCTGTGATAATGCTGACATCAGCAGCATCATTCAAGGCAATGGCTTTCAGAATTTTTAATCTCTCCTTTGTAGTTCCTTGGAATGCAGGTTTAAAATCAATCTGTAATAAACAGTAACATACCTCAATAAAGGGCCTTACCAGAAAGGATATGTTTTAAGATTCACGTTCTAGTATCACTTCTCATGACAAAATATGCTTGTCAGATGATCCTCTAAAAACATCCCTGAAACTTATCCATGCATGACAAACTTACAACTTTATCTAATTTTAACATTTGATTGTAATTGGTAAACATTGTTAAAAAAGTTACAACTATCTTGGTATTGTGATACAGAAACAGCAGATACATTTGAGCTTTCATGTTGGGATTGAAAGACTGACTGACTGTTTCAGTGCCAGACAATATGACCTTTACCTTGATCTTACTGAGGCGATGACCCCATGTGGCTCTGGTCAACATGGTTTCGGCCATGTCTGTCACCTTGACATCCTGTAGCAGACAACCCATTGCTCGTCCCACTGATGCCAGAGCCTGCACAGAAGGTGGTCACAACATTGATACATGGATAGGGGATCCACATAGTATTTTGGGCTATCTCCTTAAAACACAATCTCTGTTCTCACTACTTCTAGACAAAGATCTGAGGACATCCCATTGAGAGTCACATCAGAATGACTTCCTCCAGTCATTAGCATTGCATTTCAGATCAGGAAAGAGGCAGTCAAAAGGGTACATTGTTCAATCTCGAAAATGTTAACATGGGGTAATCTGAATTTCTCATGCTGTGAGTGGGGAGACGGACTACACAACTTCTTCTCTTGACGACTGTAGCTTTACTGCCAAGACATGTGGTTAAAGGCGACATCACCGTATGGTATCAGGGGAGGCAACTCTAGGTTCCTTACTTTAGCCTGTGATATGACAGTTACAGGCTGTACGACTGACCCAGGGAAAATCATTGTCCGTCGCTTGTTTCAATGGAGCAAATATTTATAATCCAGAAGAGCCCTTCCATACCCTGCTACAATATCGGCCATCTATTAGACATTTCAGATTTCTTTTGCTCAATTTTCAACTTCTACAGAAATATTTCCCAAAGTCTTGTATGGAAGTCTTCAGTTTTATAAACCAGTGCCATAAACCTAGAGAAAACTGCTTTCTGATTGGCGAAAGTCAATGTTTTGTTAGTCATTTCAATGGCAGATCAAAGTTTGTGAAAAACTGATCTGACATGAACTGTAATGGGATGTCCTGAGATTCTGGTTTGCCAGGAGTGTGCTATAAGATCAGATGTTTGCATGGCATGTTATTATTCACATTGAGTGTTTACTTTTCTACAGGTATTCTGTACATTTCACTCTCTTGGGTCCAATGAGTAGACATTCACATGTAAATTAATACAGTGGAAACCTAATGAGTAAAATTTCAAGGAACTCGCCAAAATTGATTACTTATCCGGTATTTTACTTATCCAGACTTATCAAAACCTGCAAATGATTTCAGCTTTTATTACTTGCCACGTGAACGTAATAGCGTCCTGCTTCAAGTCATTCATCATGTAAATTGGATAAACACACTCACATTGCTACTTGGTCTACTAACTGATACTTGCAAGCTACATAAAACAATGAACAACTTATCAGGGCTGGCCTCTTGTTGACAGTGTATTGTCAACTGCATGACGCCAGTGAGCTGTAAGTAGGATGTCGGATTATGTGGTGATCGCTAGTTTAGTTATCCGGTCTCTTTTGTTAAGTATTTTACTTCCGGGGACCGTGAGAAGACATTTAGTTAAGCGGTATTGTTTACTTATGCGAGTTTAGTTAACCGGACTCTAATTATGATAACTAATGCAGAAATTTCCCGGGACCAAAGAATAATGGTTACTTATCCGGTCTCTAGTTAAGCGGTCTTTACTTAGGCGGTTTCCACTGTATAAGTATATGTTTGTGTGATGTCCCAGTGAGTCACATGTCGCATAACAGTGAGGGAGTGAGTTTAGTTTTACGCCGCACTCAGCAATATTCCAGCTATATGGCGGTCGTCTGTAAATAATCGAGTCTGGACCACGCAATCCAGTGATCAACAGCATGAGCATCGATCTACGCAATTGGGATAAGATGACATGTCAACTGAGTCAGCGCATCTGACCACCCGATCCCGTTAGTCGCTTCTTACGACAAGCATGGCTTACTGAAGATCAATTCTAACCTGGATCTTCACAGGTCGTCGCATAACAGTGATACAAGACTAAGTAATGATATATGACAACCCAGATGTTGCACAAAGGGGCATTATGTACATAGTAGTGGTCACAATGTAAATATGATGCCTGATATGACTGCCCAAATGCTGACCATCAAGTTTTTTTCAGAAAACCTCACAGCAACTTTGGTATCACAGTTTCAGCAAGGAAAGACAACTCATCATTTAAAATCTTGACTGAGGACAAAACTACACATGATTTATCATACTGAAAAGAATTTTTCAAACTGAGTGTGTGAAATGACACCCAAATGAATACCAGTGTTTTAATGGCGTTACAGAGGCAGGTGATACTGACCATGAGTTTCTTGTAGTTGTGACCGGAGCTGGACACTAACTTCTTGAGTGTCTCCATCATCACTTTGTGAGGCTGACTGATGATGTAGGACAGACCAAGGTTCTGGTCCACCTTGCGAGCATTGAAGATCTGGGAAAAACAAAGTGAGTGAGTGAGTGAGAGTGATTGATTGAGTTAGATTGACTGATTGATTGAGTTTTGTCTAATCCTGCATTCTACCCGAAATTCATCAGCTTGATGTAAACCAACGACTGACTGAGTGAGTATGGTTTTACGCCGTTTTTAGCAATATTCCAGCAATATCACGGCGGGTAACACCTGAAATGGGCTTCACAAATTGTACCCATGTGAAGAATCGAACCCGGGCCTTCGACGTGACGAGCGAACGCTTTAACCACTAGGCTACCCCACCGCCCCGTAAACCAACGAACACGAGAATGGTACTGACAAATCTGGAAACAAAATCATGGGGAATTTCGGAGTTGAACCTATGTTCATTGGTTTCAGGCACACCTAAGGGACATGGTGAAAAGTTAAATGAACTTTATCCCGACAAATCTAATTGCTACTTTGATAGATATATTTACCAGTTAACTTCAAACTATCCAGAACAAACACACAATACCAACCTTTGTGAGAATACCAAACGCAAGTTCCTGCATCAGAGGGCCAACTTTTTCTTTCGCTGTGGTCAAGTGACTATCAACTTGAGTCAGCTCAGCTGTTGTCTGTTTCACAGGAGAGAAATTGTGAGAGAGTGAGAGTGATAACAGAATCCATATAGGAAAGAACATGATAAAATAACTCCCACCTCATTGGCTTTATTTAGATCAAATTGATAAACAGAACAATGAAATATCTGTTGTCCAAAGGCAGTGCAGCTTTCAACAGGCACCAAGTTGAGTTGGAGCTGAAGCTTGTACTCAGTGAACAAATCAATCAGTTGAATCCAACTGAACTAGAGTCCATCTTCTGCCACTCACTAGGCCTGTAATGATGCATCGAACTATTGATGGATTGCAATTGTTGAGTCTCCGATAGCAAGTAATCGATGGTAGAAACGAAAAACTATTGATGCATCGATAGTATGTGTGACTACCGCTAGTTTAGTAATTCTGTTGATAAATGTGCATCGCAAAATGCAGGAAGTACCAGATTCGTTCACTTTGATTTAGAGTTATCCACATCTGTTACCTCTTAAACAAACATGATCTAGGTTTCAAGTTTCTTGTCAGTTTTTAAAAGAGACTGAAACTACTTCAGCTTGTTTTTATTTCATATAAACTGTACATTCAAATGGGAAATGACTTAAAATGAGACAATTCAAGGAGAAAAAACCTATTGCAATAGTATTGCAATAGTTGGTCGCAATAGACTATCCCTATCGCAATAGTAGGTTGCAATAGACTATTACAATAGTTTGTTTCCCCCTCAATAGTCACCCCTACCCAGTGTGTGAAATAACCACTGACCCACTAGCCACTGGCCACTAAAAATTCAATTGGGCCAGTATATCTCATCAGTTACTGGCCCAGCTGGCTAGTGAGTGAGTGAGTGAGTGAGTGAGTTGAGCTTTACGCCACACTCAGCAATATTCCAGCTATATGGCGGCGGTCTGTAAATAATCGAGTCTGGACCAGACAACCCAGTGATCAACAGCATGACAACTGGCTAGTGAATTTTCATGGTTTCATTTTGAAAATATATCACTCTCTCCGACTTGTTAAGTTATAATACACTTTTTAAATCATGCTAGATTATGGCCTAATAAAAATGTTCATCACATTGGCAGCTTAATGATGAAACCTGTGTCTACATTCAAATTTCGGGCTAGGGAATTATTTTGTGGGCTGGTAACTTTCAGGCATATCTTGCCCAACTGGCTAACAAAATTTGGAAACTATTTCGCACACTGCCCCTACCACTCATTAATAGTATCAGTGTAACACCTTGACATGTGATTTGTCATGTTAAAGAAATGAACAGGAAAACTGAAGGATCTCCACAATGAAATTGATTAATTTCATAAACACTGGTTTACACATATTTTCTTATTTTATACTTCCTGATACAGTCCTTCACGATAATCCAGTAATGTTCCTCCATATCTAATCCCCAGATGAATCATGTATACAAGAAAGCGTTACAAGGATGGCAGGGGTTTGGGCCAGCGTTATTTCCAGATTAACAAGTGCTTGCCACTAACATGGCAATGTCCCCCACCGCTAAAGAAGAGTATAACATATTTACTAGTTTTAATCTTTCGGTCACATAGAAGATAACCTTCTGTGTGATGTACTTTTTAGTCATGGTCAGAATCTTCTCTTAACTCTGAAGATATTTCAGGAATATAGTAGGTTTGAATGTATAGATCCAGATGCACACATCCACTGTCAGTATCTGTGTGTATTAGGGCTGGGATGGGTCCACAGTTTCAACCCGGGTACCCCACCCTACCCTGATACCAGTTATGTTAATTCCTGACATCAAATGTGAAGACATTGGGTACAACAGTGCATGAAATATCGCGTTAACAAGAGTTTGAAAAGTGGTCAAAGTGTCATGGTGAGCTTGAAAATAAGGTCAAGGTCACCAAAATTGACTGGTGTCTGCGTAATCCCCCAATGTAGGCTGTCACCAAGTTTGAAGACATAGGATACAACAGTGGATGAGATATCGCTTTAACAAGAATCGGGACGTACATATGTACGTGCGCTGCTGAACATGTAGTGCCCCGTTCTGCATTGTGGCTGGGGACAACTAAAAGTTGGCCTTGCAGTACCTCCCTCAGAAGACTTTTTTAAGACTGGCAAGATCTTCTACTTGGCCCTATATTTGCCATTTGGTTAGATGTTGGTACCCACCTGTTTGTGTTCGAATCCCATGTCGAACTGTGTGACATGTTGGGTGAGGGAGGACATGGTGTGGCTGGCAAATCGGTGAGCCAGTTCCAGATGGGAGTTTTCCCTCAAGTGGAGCAGGAGAGGAAGGAGGGGCTCCGACATGCTCTGCACCACTGTCGGCGACAACTTCGTCACTACAGCATCCCTGTTCCCTGACATTGTAAATAAGGGGAGTAACAGAAATTAGTTCATGTGTTTTAAGCTGATTTTGACAATTGCTGAGGTATATCACAGGACAATGTTTCACAAAGTATGAACTCCTATAATTTAACAGTACCTTGGATTTTATTTTTGAAAGAAGTTTTTCTTACATGTAAGGAATCAAATTTGTTCACAGGTATTCGAAACATTCTTGCAGTTTCTATTTCATACACAATGACATGCAACCAGTCAAATCACTGACCAACAGCTCTCCACCATACTTAGTACAACAAGGTACTAAGGAGTGAGTGAGTGAGTGATTGCTTGATTGCTGGATGGATTTAGTTTTATGCCGCTTTTAGCAATATTCCAGCAATATCACGGCTGGGGACACCAGAAATGGGCTTCACACATTGTACCCATGTGGGGAATCGAACCTGGGTCTTCAGCATGACGAGCGAACCCTTTACCAACTAGGCTACCCCACCGCCCCAGGTACTACGGACCATTCTGACCAGGGACCCTCACACTTAATTGAATACATAATGGTACTCTAGGATTTGAAATACCTTGATCAAGACTGTCATTGTCACTGTTCAAATAACCACATAACACCAGGACACATTTTGAAATCAGATTTTTTAAACAAAAAACATTTTTAACGCCTTGTGCTACATTCTGTTTCCTGGAAACTGGGATAAATATAAATCCGGGCCTAGATTTTCGAAGCTCTCTTAGAGCTAAGATAGTCATAAGTAAATGTTAATGTATGGCACTTACGACTATCTTAGCGCTAAGAGAACTTCGAAAATCTTGGTACTGGAGAACAAAATTTGACAAACACATGAAAATTGATGGCCACATGAACAAACTTATAGCCAGGGATTCACAAACCTTGAGTATTTAGAAGATAAAAAGGATGCAATCTAATCTGCTGAAAACTGCAACTGCAAATCTTGCACAGAGATGAATTAAAATCTATTATCTTGTAAGCACTAAAGTGAATTTTAAAAGCACACATATAAACAATTTTTCCAGCATCAGCATTTATTAACTTTTCCAGAGACACCCATATTTCCTGTATTAAAACTCTTGCACGACTGGGGTTTACCTGTAGCAAGGGATGGGACAGCTAACGACTCCTTAAACCAACCACCATGGTGTTTACCTGTAGCGAGGGACGGGACAGCCAGCAGGTAGTTGACGGTGAGCGGCAGCACCTTACTGGAGGTCATGACTAACGACTCCTTAAACCAACCACCGTGGTGTTTACCTGTAGTGAGGGACGGGACTGCCAGCAGGTAGTTGACAGTGAGCGGCAGCACCTTACTGGAAGTCATGACTAACGACTCCTTAAACCAACCACCATGGTGTTTACCTGTAGCGAGGGACGGGACAGCCAGCAGGTAGTTGACAGTGAGCGGCAGCACCTTACTGGAGGTCATCACTAACGACTCCTTAAACCAGCCACCCTGGTGTTTACCTGTAGCGAGGGATGGGACAGCCAGCAGGTAGTTGACAGTGAGCGGCAGCACCTTACTGGAGGTCATGACTAACGACTCCTTAAACCAACCACCCTGGTGTTTACCTGTAGCGAGGGATGGGACAGCCAGCAGGTAGTTGACAGTGAGCGGCAGCACCTTACTGGAGGTCATCACTAACGACTCCTCCTTGAACATGGGGGTCAGGTTCCATTCTGCATGCATCTCACTGGCCATTACCTGTTGTTCCACCGACATGCTGTTGTTGGGGCTCTGTAATACACAGTGTGCACATAATTTCAGATTCAGGCTGCAAATATACTGAACACAAAAGCTTGGGGATCATGAATACCCTCCTTGATATTTTTATGAAATGGTGTGCTCAGTCTTCACTGAAAATGATATCTCCAAAAATATTCCTTATCTCTCTTTTTTGGTCAAGTATACATCAAAACACTGCTACAGTAGAACATGGATATAGCGAACACGGATATAGCGTACAAACGGATATAGCGAACAAATGTAAAAGTCCCGTCAATAGTCCTTTATAATATCATTAAAATTATACGCGAATAACGAACTCGTGAGTAGCGAATTAACGGCTATAGCGAACTGATTTACTACCCCCAAGACCCAATTAACGACGTGATTAGCGAACTAACTCAGTGTCAGCTCAGCCACTTAGCAGTATACATCAACCTTGTTGGCGGCGAATCAACATTGTTTTATGGTCATTAATTAATTAACAAAACAAACATGTCGTGTTTAAAAGCTTGACTGGTATACAGGTCTTCGTTCACTCTCGTCACTATGGCAGGCAAACGTAAAGCTATCACTTTTGACACCAAGCTTCAGATAATTCAGGCTGTAGATTCAGGTGTCAAATGTGAATAACGAACAACGGATATAGCGAACTAAATTTCTTGGTCCCTTGGAGTTTGTTATATCCGTGTTCTACTGTATATATTTTTTCATTAAAATTACTGATGCTATAGGTATCGTAATAATCTAAAACATTGCTGCATTTTACAATAGTTTTCTCTGCTAGTTTCAACTTAAAACTTCACATTGATATAAATTTTATTCAATTCACAAACTGTTTCACAGTCAATGAACAAAATAGATAGTAGACCAAAGATAAGTCTTAAGAGTCCAATCTTCTCAGAATCTCCACTGCTATTCTGTCTTAGTGTCTATTCTTCTCAGAATCTCCACTGCTATTCCATGTCTTAGTGTCTATTCTTCTCAGATTCCCCACTGCTATTCCATGTCTTAGTGTCTATTCTTCTCAGAATCCCCACTGCTATTCCATGTCTTAGTGTCTATTCTTCTCAGATTCCCCACTGCTATTCCATGTCTTAGTGTCTATTCTTCTCAGATTCCCCACTGCTATTCCATGTCTTAGTGTCTATTCTTCTCAGAATCCCCACTGCTATTCCATGTCTTAGTGTCTATTCTTCTCAGAATCCCCACTGCTATTCCATGTCTTAGTGTCTATTCTTCTCAGATTCCCCACTGCTATTCCATGTCTTAGTGTCTATTCTTCTCAGATTCCCCACTGCTATTCCATGTCTTAGTGTCTATTCTTCTCAGAATCCCCACTGCTATTCCATGTCTTAGTGTCTATTCTTCTCATATTCCCCACTGCTATTCTGTCTTAGTGTCTATTCTTCTCAGATTCCCCACTGCTATTCTGTCTTAGTGTCTATTCTTCTCAGATTCCCCACTGCTATTCCATGTCTTAGTGTCTATTCTTCTCTCAGAATCCCACTGCTATTCCATGTCTTAGTGTCTATTCTTCTCAGAATCCCCACTGCTATTCCATGTCTTAGTGTCTATTCTTCTCAGATTCCCCACTACTATTCCATGTCTTAGTGTCTATTCTTCTCAGATTCCCCACTGCTATTCCATGTCTTAGTGTCTATTCTTCTCAGAATCCCACTGCTATTCCATGTCTTAGTGCCTATTCTTCTCAGAATCTCCACTGCAGAAATGTCTTAGTGTCTATTCTTCTCAGATTCCCCACTGCTATTCCATGTCTTAGTGTCTATTCTTCTCAGATTCCCCACTGCTATTCCATGTCTTAGTGTCTATTCTTCTCAGAATCCCCACTGCTATTCCATGTCTTAGTGTCTATTCTTCTCATAGTCCCCACTGCTATTCTGTCTTAGTGTCTATTCTTCTCCTGTACTGACAGAAATGCCCACTGCTATTCTGTCTTAGTGTCTATTCTTCTCAGATTCCCCACTGCTATTCCATGTCTTAGTGCCTATTCTTCTCATGATTCCCCACTGCTATTCTGTCTTAGTGCCTATTCTTCTCAGATTCCCCACTGCTATTCCATGTCTTAGTGCCTATTCTTCTCAGAATCCCCTCTGCAGAAATGCACAGTGACCTACCTGTACTGACAGAAATGCACAGTGACCTACCTGTACTGACTGAAATGCAGTGACCTACCTGTACTGACAGAAATGCACAGTGACCTACCTGTACTGACTGAAATGCACAGTGACCTACCTGTACTGACAGAAATGCACAGTGACCTACCTGTACTGACAGAAATGCACAGTGACCTACCTGTACTGACTGAAATGCACAGTGACCTACCTGTACTGACAGAAATGCACAGTGACCTACCTGTACTGACTGAAATGCACAGTGACCTACCTGTACTGACTGAGAATAGTCTCCGACTTCACACTGTCTGCTGACATCCAGACACAGGGACAGGGCTCGATACAGGTCCAGACACGCACTCATACGTTCTGAAACCATCACAACCACCGTGGCATTACACTACTACATGTGCACAGGAAAATATATCCATCTTCAGACTGCATGAACCAATTTTCTCTCTACATATTATTATTTTATAACAATCCATTGAAAATATTTTTCTAATAGACAAGGAGGTTTCTGAAACAAGCATGACTCAGTGAAACAAGAGTCATCAGATGATGACAAATCCCCCCGGCCTCCACAAATTTGAAAGACAAATCATCTGACAGTTACTTCAAGTCCAACTTCATTTTCATTGGACTAAGTAGAAATTGTTTCCATGGAAATCAAGAAAAATATAAATGCCAAAAATCTGCAAATAGCAAATGGCACCACTTTAAGATCGGTTTGATATACCTGCTAAGTCTTGTAGAAAGATATTGAATGTTTTTTGAGTTGTGATCCGGAAATGAAGCCCGCCCCTCCCTTTTGAGATTAAGTCCAAAACATTTCCATGGAAACCAAGAATAATTAAAAATGACAAAAATTCTGTTAATAGCAAAAGGCACCACTTTAGGTTCTGTTTGATATATCTACCAATTTTTGTTGAAAAATATGGAACAGTTTTTGAATTATGTTCCAGAAACAAAATGATTACAGATGGACAGACGAGGAGCCGACTATATCCCCCCACATTACCTGCCAGGGGATAACAAATGTACAATAGGATTAACACAGTCTACACTAGTGGGTTACATGACAGCCTGTCAAGGAGATCACAACCATGTAACCATGATTATAGGGTTCTTGGGAGTTATTTTACCATCAAACACTGTTGGGTCCTATGCTGAAACAAGCATGGGGTACTAGGGACCTATTCTATCATGAATCCCCATTGGGTGTGAGACAAGTGTGGGGTACTGGGGACCTATTCTATCTTGAATCCCCATTGGGTGTGAGACAAGTGTGGGGTACTGGGGACCTATTTTATCCCTGAATCCCCACTAGGTGGTTGAGACAGCTGACCTGGACTGCACATGGTGAGAGCGAGACTGGCCAGTTCGACAGCAGTGTAGGACAGATCCCGCAGCTTGCTGCTGCCCTCCAATGTATCATCCTCCTTCTTCTGGCATAGCTGCAGGAAGGACAGCGCCACCTTGTACAGGGTCTCAGCTGTGGAGCAGGACGGGTCACTTTCCAGCAGTTTACTACAAAATACCAGAAGTTAACACCTGGGTGAAAAGGATAG
Source organism: Haliotis rubra (assembly GCF_003918875.1). Lineage (NCBI taxonomy): Eukaryota > Metazoa > Mollusca > Gastropoda > Lepetellida > Haliotidae > Haliotis > Haliotis rubra. The sequence goes on from NW_025767058.1 coordinate 264,162, forward strand.
TTATTAATATAGAGGATTACCAAGCTTATGCATGACCTCAGAGATTCTTTTGCAGCTAAGAATCATGCATATATTTTCAGAATAACTGAATAGGTTAATGTTTGATTGAAAAGACTGCATTATAACATCATGGATTGTAGGTGATTTCGATGTCTCAATGACTGCTCAAAATCAGCAATTCTTGAAAGCACATTACAATTCTTAACACCCTTAACATTTCCTTGTGAGTGAATGCTGCTTTACAGAAAGCAATGTTTACTGATTATGATACATGGTAACCATCTTGACAGCTCTTCCCTGATGACAAACTGGCCATGGAGAGCAGCACTCCACAAGGTGTCTCCAGTCATGACGATTACAAGAAATGATCAAGTGTAGGAGTAAACACCAACATAATAATTGTTTTATGGAATAAGGCCATAAACACTTTCTCTCCCCCAGACTGTGGCTACTCATCTCACCTGCAGTGTTTGACTGCCGTCTCCATGTCACCTGTACCGGAAGCCTTGATTGCAAGCTGACCATGGAGATGGACCAGTGAAATATCCAGCAAACTGGCCAGTCTGTGAACAACACACATAACTCATTTCTGACTGCTGCATTAAGTGTCAAGTAAAACCCTTGTGATGAACACTGATACTGATTGGTATTTTGCCATCTCTTCTCACTCTTCAAAGTTTACATTAATATATCATTGTGTATGCATAATAAAGTTGTTACGATATTCCTAGTCATATACTTCAGTGATAAGATAGTGTCTTGCTAAATGATGTTAACTAGAAAAGTGATCACGCAGTGGTGGCAGCCACACCAATTGAAATTCAGGGATAAACAACCACTTCAAGTTAGCTGGAGGTCTGGTGGGCTACATGTATTGCACACGCTTTGAAACAAATTTTGGAATGGATTTCAGAAATGACATCAGAATGCATCATACAAGGCTGAGAATTTTCATGACAGGGCTCCAGATAATTTTTCAAAATCAGGAATACGTACTCCATATTTTTTCAAAACAGGAGTACTGGAAAACCTAAAGAGTACTGAATGGAATTTTATGGAGTATCAGTAATGTTGTGTTTCATTTCATACATGCACCACAACACTGCGACTCTTGTTTAAACAGGTCAATAAACAATTTAACAATAATTTTTCAGATAAATACGTCTGTAAATGATTCTAAGACCGTACACCATTGCTGTGGTGCGTATCTACTACGCTTTCTAAATTATTTCCTACCGTATCGTGCATATTTTTTATCCGTACATACGCAGATACGGCCCTTATCTGGAGCCCTGCATGAGATTCTGTTACATCATGAACACTTGCATGATATTTACCACTGTGATATATGCATAATTACTTTGTACTAATGTGTTGTTAGATGTGTAGTACCTGTAAGTGATAAAAAAAAGGTCTGTCTGATGAGTGGAAAACAAAGTAGACACTTTTGGCTCAAAGCATTGCATTAAACCTCAAAGAGATTTCACTGAACACGATAATGTCTGACTGGATTTAGTTTCATACCACAGTGAGCGATATTCCAGGACCCACATTTCAACACAGATAACCATTCTGCTAGGTTCCTCAACAGGGTTACAGGACAACGGGATATACAGTGGAAACCTGTTAGTAAAATTTCAAGGGACTCGCCAAAATTGTTTACTTATCAGGTATTTTACTTATCCAAACTTATCAAAACCTGCAAATGACAACCTTATGCATGTATATGTATACAGCAGAATAACAGACAACATTTGTAAGTACAGTTGTCAGCGTTTTGTCAACTGCATGATGCCAGCAAGCTGTAAGTAGAATGTTTGTTTGACTGGAGACTGACACGTGCCCCTCATGTCAGATTATGTGGTGATTGCTAATTTAGTTATCCAGTCTCTTTTGTTAAGTAATTTACTTCCAGGGACCGTGAGAGATGTTTAGTTAAGCGGTATTGTTTACTTATCCGAGTTTAGTTAACCAGACTCTAATAGTGATAATTAATGAAGACATTTGCCCGGGACCAAAGAATAGTGTTTACTTATCCGGTCTGTTTAGTTAAGCGGTCTTTACTTAGGCGGTTTCCACTGTACATAGTACAAGAAATACTGAATAAGTTGGCTGACTTACCTGTAAACTTTTGCATAGTTGATATCACCCTGAAAAGAATTGGTAAAATTATCTTTGTAATGTAAAAATAGGCACAGGAAACTGTAATTCTCATCACTTATACTTGATGCACTTTTCATATGCAAATGATGATGATCAGATTTCACAACATTGAATTAAACTACACAGCTAGCTAGGTTGGTGGTGGGTATGTGACATCCAACAGCATCACACGTGCTAACAGTTTAAAGTTAAGCCTCACCTTTGTTGTTGCTTGAGATGTGAAGAAGTCTGTGAGGTAGGAGACGAGGACAGCCTCCCTGGACGTCCGACACCGGTACTGGGACAGCAGCAAGTGTTTGTTGTACTCACACTGTAACACAGTAACGACTTGATAGCACAACAACACAATACAGAATTATCACTGTTCCAGCCGTACAGACTACTACCAATAACAACATAACATAACAGTCCATTTTATCATGCACATTGCTCCATGCACAATGCACGATCGAAGCACCCAAACAATCTGATTATTATTACCCCGGATAACCCAAGCTGCCAGTTAGGCGCTAGAGGGTTATAGTCACATGACTTTATCCCACCAGGTACCCATTTTCTGCTGGGTGAACAGAGGCAAGTTTAAACAAACTCACTTGCCTAAGATGAGACCACATTATCACATGTGCTTTGTTGATAGGGGGCATGACTGAAGTTCTAGAAACTTTCAGGAGTCAAGCTGCCAAACACTGTCACCCATACAAGGACTCTCCGCACCCATCGTTGCTGAATTTCATCTGATTTGTGACCTGAGTTCTATGCTCAGGACCACCTGCCACCACTACTGGTGCAAAACGAAAACCAATATCGGAAAGATCTGTGAGTTCAGTGAGTTTTAGTATCCTCTGTATGTACATTTAACTAGTGGTTAACTTATACCACATATATGACTGAGGGACGCTTCCTGTCCAGTACTTGACATGAGCATCAATCTATCATTGGGATAGGATGACACAAATCAATTAGCCTGACCATAATGCAAAAAGTCAATGTTGTGATGTCTTTACTGATAAATATTCAGTATTAATAGTCAACTGACATTTGCAGTTAAAAATGGGAATTAGAATAGAATGTCTTTCACAACTCTTGCTGGGAATGAGAATCACACTCAAGAGCAATGAGGACTTATAATTACACCACTGCCAAAGGATTAAACTCATGTGATCAGTTTTTGTTATGTTTGAGTGAATGTTTTTGTTACTGTCTATATCTGTTCCTGACCTGCAGAACCCGACAAAGGTTAGAATGAACCTTTAGTAACCCATGCTTGTCGTGAGAGGCGACTAACTGCGAAAAACTGGATCGGGTGGTCAGGCTCGCTGACTTGGTTGACACATGTCATCGGTTCCCAATTGCGCAGATCGATGCTCATGCTGTTGATCACTGGATTGTCTGGTCCAGACTCGATTATTTCAGACAGCCGCCATAAAGCTGGAATATTGCTGAGTGTGGCGTAAAACTAAACTCACTAAGTCCTCACCTGCAGAGCCAAAAGAGCTGTCATTTCACTGTAGTCCTTCCTCATTTCCTCGTAGATCTCACAGTTAACATGGTCCTGTATATCTGTGGAGACATGTAGCACAATGATCACATGATGAAGTTCACACAAACAGACACACCTGTCCCCTGCACAACTGATGCTGTTCAAGTATCATGGCATGATATAACTAGGTGAGCTTTTCAGAGCTTCACAATCAGCTAAGAAAAGTAATCACACAAGTTAATTCAGAAAATGTTAACATCTTCAAAGATTTTCTCCTTTCACATGAGTCCTACTTCACAATATTTAAACGCTTGATAGAGCCTTCGAGGAAATCTGCTTTTCAATCAACTCGTTTATATACAACCTCTAGAAACAACTTTATTTTTGAGGGTAAAGGTAATGATGACAAGAGCTGTTAAACACACAATGGAGTTCATACAAGCTTCACGCAGCTCACTACAGCACCAGCTACATACTGTGACTAGTCACCCTAGTTTCAATACATCAGATGTACACCCATTAACACCTACATTGTAGTTTAGTGATAAGTAACAGAATTTTGCTTCTATTACTACTGGTCTAATTAAGTCCAATCAATTGCAGGTCTGAGACATTTTGACTTCATGCAATGATTATGCTATCAATGATCTTCAAAACATTCATCAATGATCTTCAAAACAGACATTCATGAATGATCTTCAAACAGACATTCATGAATGATCTCCAAACAGACATTCATCAATGATCTTCAAACAGACATTCATCAATGATCTCCAAGACATTCATCAATGATCTCCAAAACATTCATCAATGATCTCCAAGACATTCATCAATGATCTCCAAGACATTCATCAATGATCTCCAAGACATTCATCAATGATCTCCAAGACATTCATCAATGATCTCCAAGACATTCATCAATGATCTTCAAGACATTCATCAATGATCTCCAAGACATTCATCAATGATCTTCAAGACATTCATCAATGATCTTCAAAACATTCATCAATGATCTTCAAGACATTCATCAATGATCTTCAAGACATTCATCAATGATCTCCAAGACATTCATCAATGATCTCCAAGACATTCATCAATGATCTTCAAGACATTCATCAATGATCTTCAAGACATTCATCAATGATCTTCAAGACATTCACCAATGATCTTCAAGACATTCACCAATGATCTTCAAGACATTCATCAATGATCTTCAGGACATTCAAATTTCCCCTACCTTGAAGTAGTATACGAGCAGTTCCAACAGCAGCTTCAGTGAACAATCTCTTGGATTGCAGGATATCCTGAAACGGACATGCATCAGCATGAAAATCAGTGAGTCAGAAAACACCAAACAAATGTAACTCAGGTTGCAGATGTTAATGACTTTGGATAAACATATGAGAATGGATTGTGAAGTGAAAGAAGGAGCCCTCTCAGGAAGTCAACTAATTGGCTAATTCTGATTCAACGAAGGGGGACAACTCTATACAGTAGATTGTGATATACTCAGCCACTGATCCACCTTGACCCTGGTTGTAACAGATTGAATCTGTGGCACTCAGTGATACACCATACAGAACTCCAGATCTGAGAGAGTGAGTGAGTTTTGAGTTTTATGCCGCTTTTAGCAATATTCCAGCAATATCACGGCGAGGGAGACCAGGAATGGGCTTCACACATTGTACCCATGTGGGGAATCGAACCCAGGCCTTCGGCGTGATGAGCCAACACTTTAACCACTAGGCTACCCCACTGCCCAACTCCAGATATGAAGTTCATCTGTGTAAAACAGGTATGCAATATCAATACTTATATACTGACTACTGACATATTGTTACATGGGTCACAGATAACTTTCTGGTAACACAAGCAAGTGTAACAGCTAAGAGGAAACATCTAAAATGACAAATCATGCCGAAATCCATACAATATTTGTATGTGTAAATATTACCTAAATCAGAATATTTATCATACAGATATACTTATCATGACACAGACTATGAAAATTTACTCTTCATTCTCAGAAACACAGAACCCAAAACGTGCTTGTCTGTCATAACCGTTAAGTACAGATTTTAGTACCTTTGGGGCTTAGTCCCATCTGGGATTCAACCGTCTTCAGGGTGAGGCACCTAATTGCCAGCACATGAAGTAAGCAATCTAACCTCCTCAGCCACTGCAGCTTCCACAAAAGTCTGACAACTGTTATCTCGACTCCATTTGTTAAGGTCAGATACGTTTAATAAATAACAGCCTCCATTGTTAAGCTATGAATCAACATGTTTAAATAACAAAATATCAATTTTATCATTGTTTAGGTATGAATTTTCCCTTATCCATAACTGAATCATGCTATATTCATCTGGAAGGTGAGAAACAGATGGTGGGTCAGCCACCCATTTGTCAATATAGCTTAAGTTATACTTACTGGGAGCTGAATCACGGACCCATCTGTTAAGGTAATTTTGAGAAATTGGGACCACCATGTTGAATAAATACACCTTAGTTATTTACTGAATCGAGACCCATTTAATAAGGTAGTATCTATACCATAACTAAATAGCTGCAACCCATCTGTTAAGCTAAGAAGGTTACCATAACTGAATCAAGACCCATCTGTTAAGGTAAGGAACGTTACCATAACTGAATCGCGACCATCTGTTAAGGTAAGAACGTTACCATAACTAAATCGCGACCAGCTGTTAAGGTAAGTAGGTTACCATAACCGACCATCTGTTAAGGTAAGAACGTTACCATAACTGAGTCTATATCACTTATGTACGACTTATTGTTACAGGTAAGAGACTTTTCTACCTAATAGCATCTACAATCGTGATACGGGTGAGTTTCTCATCTTCTGATCTGTTAAGGTAAGCTACTACTAGTGGTCCGAACTGGTGTATCCCAGGTACATCTTCTGTAGTGATATCCCTCAGATAATGATTCGCAAATACTGTGTCCAATCTCCAAAAGCAGCCCTCCATTATCGATGATAATGAGCAATTCCCATGTAATGGCGAGTGTTGAGGCTAACACTCTAATCTCATGTGGGTTCCATGCCGTCGGCGGGTCTAAGCCTGCTGCTCTGTGAGCTCGTTGAATAACAGCTCTGATCCAAAATGAGATTGTGGTTCGTGACACTTCAATAGTCAAGGCGGGTGATAGCGGGATGAAAAGACACTTGGACTTTCTCTTCCTAGTAGTAGTTTTCTATAGGTATATTTTCAGTGCTCTGGCCGGACACAATGACAGGTCTTGTGTATCGTCTGGTCCCAATATCGTAGATAATGCTGGAACATGAAATTGTCTATATGGCAGGCCTGGTAGTTGATTTTTTGCCTAAAATCCCATCTAAGTCCTAAGTGGACTGCAGCATGTTGTCCATTGTCGAACCTAGTTCGTCCGAAATCTAGGGCATGTATTTCCATATTTCTTGCCACTGAAGCCAGTGCGAGGAGAAATAACGTCTTTTGTGTTAGTTGCTCAAAAGTTGTCTGTCTCAGTGGTTCATACGCATCACTGGTCAAGTGTTGCAGTACTACGTTGAGATCCCAGGCTGGTGCTCTGAATCTCCGTTGTTGATCTTCCAACTTGAACGATCTCAATAAGGCGATGAGTTTTGGTACTTTGGTTAGTTTGACTTCCGAATCCATGGTAATCACTGAGCTGATCCCTTGAGGTGTCTAGTAACCCTCAGATGACATAAGTAAACTGCTAACTTGCGGCTGTGAGGCCTTAACAGCTGAGAATCCTTTCTGAGTAGCAAACTGGTCAAAACTTTTCCATTTATTGTCGTAGAGGTTCCTAGTTGAAGGTTTTACAGCCATTGTGACTGCCTTAGCTGCTCTCGTGGAATAACATCTTTTCTTCAAGCAGTCCGCAATACAGTCCACACGTGAAGTTGAAATCCCATCAGATTGTTGTGGCGCTGTAGTGTGTGTGGATGGATCAGTAGATTTCGAGAGGCGCATTGTTGGTCCTATGAGCTGTATTAAGTCTGGAAACCAAATTCTTGCTGGCCAGTAGAACGTGACCAAAAGCAGACGTAGTACCCTGGCCTGTGCTATTTTGTGTAGTACTTGTGGTAACAGGACCGGCGTCGGAAATGCATATGCGTTTAGTCCTTCCCATGGGATTGACAGTGCGTCGAGAACCCAGGCTCGATGTCCAACATAGTAGGTACGATGTTAGATGTGGAGGTATGGCAATACTCTGCAGACTGAAGAGATGAGGCTTGAGAAAGTATTGTAACGGTCTCAACTGTAACCTTCCTCTGCATGTGAGAGCTTGTGCTGGCGTCAGGAGGCCTAGTAGACACTGCCACTTCCTTATTGGTAGAGGGTAGTTGAGAGCGTCTGGAAGACACGCTTGTATGTTCGCCCATTGATTCTCCGGAATAGTGATGTGATTCAGTGTAGTCTGGAATCTGATTCCTAGAAACTGTATGTCTGCGATGGTTCTATGGGAACAACTGGGAGTGGAATGCACCAATCGCTCCGAAACTGATCTTCATTGTCGTGATGCCCTGGAGTATCCATAGGAACGCCCTTTGCCTGAACTTCCCCTGGAGTTATCAGATGACCGATGAAATGACGACCACTTGCCACCTCTATTTGTAGGATATTTCTTTTCCTTGGCCTTCTAGATACCCGAAAATCTTGATTGGAGGAACTGGTTATGGTCGTAGTGTCCTCTACTCGATAACTGCGTGACTTGGAGTTGCTAAGCAAAGATAAGTCATCGTCAATCTCCGGTGCCTTGAGGAACTGTTCCATATTGTGTAGAGGGAATTTCCGTGCGATGAAGGATGGCGTATGTTGCCCTTGGTTCTTGGTAGTTTTCGCAAATGCTGCCTTGAGATTTTCCGGTACCTGAGATATCGGCTTCATCGGTGGGATGGTGATAGAATCAAAGTCATCATCTTGAATACAATAAGTATCCACAGGGTTGGAGTGTCGGGTAGGTGAGGATGTAGGCAAACCACCAGCAATCCATGATACAACCTCCGCATCATTGTAGATATAGGAGCCTGATTCATCATCATCCATAAATAGAACAACTTCTGCTGTAGGGTTCGCGAACCCTGTAGATGGTCGTGGTTCTGGTAGTTGACGCTAAGAGTTAAGTCGATGTTCCATAGCTTGGATAATAAGTAATATTATCAACAAAATCGTCTGGCCTGTGTAGTTGCTTGATGATGAGGTATAATCTCAAGAGGTTTGTGAACCTGGCTGGATGACATCGGTGATGAGGTAGCGTTCATGAACTCTAGCGGGTTGTCTACAATCTGGTCTGCGTAGACGTAGGCCACCTGTTGGTCTGAGGGTTTGCAAACCCTGACTACATCATAGATAAACTGCAAGGAGTAGATTGCCTCGACATCGACGTAGTAGATGTGTGACTGGAATGCATTGTGGGGTTAGCAACCCCCATCGTCGTAACTGGAGACAATAGTTGAGGTCTTATGAAGATCTACGGCTCCAAGGTTGGAGGCTGCGACAAAGACAAGTTGAGAACTTCGTCAGCAGACACTAGGTCGTTGGCAAACGTCCTAACTTGGGCAGTCGGTACGGCAGGTCTGGTAGATCTCGACGATGATCTAGACTTTGATGGCCTCGACTTCCTCGTCTGCGATGACGTAGACTTTTGGTGACTCCGATACATTAATAGATGTATTGGCAGATGACATATTGTATTATTAGATAATAAAGGCAGCAACTCACAATTTGATGACTGAGAACCAACCCTCACAGTGTAAGTCTTGTTATCACGCCGTACCCTGCCTAAGTTTTTTTTGCGTAAACAACACAATAAATATTTATCAAACTCAATTGTAGACAAATGTGTGCAATATATACAACATAAACGTAAGTTTTAGATAATATTTTACATGAATAATTCAACAATTAGTTGACATAATGCCTAAACTATACATTCACGGCATGACTTAGATCAAAAGCCTAAAGATAACAAAGGATATAAGCCACAAAGGGACCCAAGGTATCCGCCCAACCGTCTGCCAAGAGCATGCCTCTGTATTGGTCACGTGGGACGCAGTGGGGGGAAAAGTGGAAGGGAGGTAACCCAACTGAGTGAGTGATTTTATGTTAGCTTTAGGGAGCAAAGGGATTCAAGTTTCCACATACCGTTTGAGGGAAAAGGGAGATAAGCACATAGCATGAGTCAGGATAAGGAAAAATAATGCCTTTTCGAAAGTGGTCAAATCAGGATAAAGTGTCTACCTGTGTGTCATTTATGACTGTGTCGAGCTTGACCTGTGTCAGAATGATGATTTGCCTCCCACAGTGAAGAGAGAGTTCAGGGGTCAAGGACTTCAGGAGGTCAAAATACTCTTCAAGCTGAAAGAGGGCATCCATTGCAGGAAATTGGTATAACACTGATTCCTATTTCAGAGGAAAACATGTGACATATTTTTATTCAGGAGAAAAATCAATAAATGCTCCTATGGCATAGGGTGAGTAAGTGAGTATGGTATTACATGGTATTACAACAGAAATATTCCAGCAATATCACAGCAGGGGACACCAGAAACGGGCTTCACACATTGTACCCATGTGGGGAATCAAACCCAGATCTTCGGCGTGATGGGCGAATGCTTTAACCACTAGGCTACCCCACCGCCCCGAAAATGCCTTGCGATGATATGCATTATACAAAGCCAGTAATTGTACAAACCTGTAGAGGTTACTGATTCTTTGAAGAAAGTCCTCCTTGGGCTACATATAAGCATTAAAATGATTTTCGAGACTCTTTCAAGGTTGTGTCTAAAAGTAAAGGTTTTTCAAAAGGGAATTTAAGTTCAAGTTGAAGCCTGTATGAACCTGGATTTTTGTTGTTGAAACATTCAAATTAGCAAAGACACACTTAGACATCTTTAGGAAAGGAAATCAGTGAAAATCCAGTAAGGAATCTATGTTTTCCAAGAAAAGGTTATTTCAGCATCATTGTCTACTTGCTGGTCACTGACCCTGTTGTGAGACACCAGCCACTGAAGCCGGAAGAAGTACAGCTCTGTTTCCAGCTTCATGCCATATGTGGTGATAAGCTGGACTGCATCCGTTATACACGTCGTCATGTCACGCGCCAGGATGTGGTACATCGTTTGCTACAACAATACGCACAGAATATTATTCGTAGGAGTATTTTCTAACAGGCATTTGTATTGGGCACTTAACAGCAGTCAGTATATCAATCTTTAGCAATAGTGGCAATATTCAATTATTATTAAGTATTAGTATTTGTGAATGAAGAACCTGTGAAGATCCAGGTTAGAAGTGGTCTTCAGAAACACATGCTTTTGTAAGAGATGGGATCGGTATGGGATCAGGTGGTCAGGCTCGCTGACTTGGTGGCCACATGTAATCATATCCCAATTGCCTAGATCAATGCTCATGGCCAGCGTTAAACAACAAACAAAACAAAACGTGAATGAAGAATAAAAGAATGAACAAACCAACACTCTTTACTTTGTGAAAGCATGCTTATCCAAGGATTGCTGGGGCAACCCATACTCATAACGATCTCAACCATGTGAATATTGCTTTATATCTTTATTTTGGTAACCACTGAAAAAAACACACACCAAAAATGAGCTTAAATACTCCGAAAACTGTTGTAGTAAAATATCTGACGAATTTCCTACCTGTATTTTACTTCTAGTTGGCTGACAGATGTTTTTCATGCCATATTTCTTCATTAATTTCTTCACTTCCAACAAGTGACATTCCTCTTTAACCCTCTTCACACTAAACAGAAACATCAAGTTAGGGATAAAATACATCTCCCACATGTTAAATACTTGTTTCAAAGAAGGAAATAACCATTCATAATGAGCACACTGCTATAGAGAATGCACAATATAATACATGCGTACAGATATCATTATTAAAATGATTGTGTTACCAGGTCCCAGTGTTAAACTAAAGACTCCTGTGAGTGGGATGTCAAGAAGGTATTCCTGAAATCATCATAACTCTCATAGTGACAGACCCTGATAAATCACTGGAGAAACCACCACATCCAGTGTTCTCACACATGTGCATCATTCAACACACATTAGTATGTCAATACTACACTACGTAAAATGGGCCATTATAATTGATGAATCCTATTATAAATGAGTATAAACCATGTGGTGTGTTCAAGAAAACAGTTTTCAGAGTGTCCTCAACACTTACATGGGATGATCTAACTGTAGGCCTCTCTGTATCAGCTGTTCCACATTGTTGCTCAACGGCGGCGATGCACGCTTCATCACCTCCAGGATTGCCTCCCCTTTCTCCTACAGCAACATTTTAAACATCAAGGTCCTGAGCTGAGGAGTGTCCAAACTACACTGAAGGTTATGATGAAGAGTTAAGCCAGCTGCTGGTGCTCCTTTATCATGTTTTGAGAGTTTAAACCAAAAATCATGAGTTTTTTAACCTTAAAAGGATATCATTTTGCTGCCCTTTCCATCAATTTGTACATAGACTTCAAATGAATAAAAGGATGAGTGCTAACCCATCTTACCTGGCCAGATAGATTTACTAAACCTGCTCTGAAATTATCACTTCATCCTGCAAGACATTAGATAAATACAAGAGACTGAAAGTGAAACGTGTGTAGCCTCACCCTTAGACCTTTGATGAAATCGATGACAGCAATGGCCTTGGTCTCCCACGCAGACTCCCCTGTGTAGGAGGTGATGTTGCTTGTCCGCTCCAGCAAATCCTAGTGGGACAACAGAAAGAGCATTATCATTAACATTATCCAACATGCCCATAACTGACATTGACTGTTAGTACAAATCTGGTCAATCTGTATGAATATTCTGTTTGATGTAATGTCACATCACTACTGATCCTCTGATTCTTCATGTTACAGTAGTGATCCTGCTTTTGATGCATGTAATTCATAGAACATCCCACTAGTGGCACAGAAAACTCATATGTGCTATGTCTTAAGTGAGTGAGGTTAGGCCAAATGTAAAAAATGTTGTGGTTTCCCGATTACACCTCTTTCAAATTCAGGGTAGGTAGGATTTTGGTGTTGTTTTTTTTACATTTTTCTAGAAGTAAAATACAAACTAATAACACATTTATCAATGTGTAATTGTTTGTTTAATCAAGCTTGCAGCCATCATGTCGACTTTTTCTATCAGAATGACCAGTGTCTGTCGGTGCCGAAAAAAACCAATGGTATCTGAAAGCTTATTTTATTCATACTGCTTAAAAACATAGGGTCGGCACCAGAATTCAAGGGTTGGTCGGGTAATCAGAACCACAACATTTTTTTTAGGCCTTATACACCAACCCGAGTGAGTGAGGGAAGTGTATTTCTGTAATGAAAGTTGCAGCCTGAGGTAAAGCAGCTTGTACATACAACATTTGTGTGATTCTAATGCTTAAAATACAGTAATCATAATTATGGAAAAATATTATTTGCAACCATGAACAAAAGTGAAGATAATGCTCTTCCTCATCATATATTTGAACATTTAGTTGTTCTCAATTTTACATGAACCTCTTCACCCTTTCTTTTGTAATTCAGCATTTTTTCTTAATGGTGATGCTTAATGTATATGACAGTTTGAAACTATCAGGTTACAGTATTATGACAAGTTTTCCAATTTTCAACATATAGAGGTTTAATGGTAATAACACTTACATTTAACACAAAGTGAACAAAGATCCAAACAATGAATAGTTTAGATACCTTTATATACTTGGAGAACACCTGATCCTCATTGAGCCTGTGTTCCCTCATGTAGGGTCGGATCTGCCTCTCCAGGGTCGGCACAATCAGCTCCAGGGCTACCACCTTGTCCAGCATNACACGGAACGCAACACTCCTCTGTCGATACCTTGATATCTCCTGCAGGAATTGGTACATGTGGCATATAGTGAATGTGTCCCCAGCCTGAGCTGGTCGTAACTGGTCATGTCATGGGTGGTCAGGCTCCGTCACAGGTACAATGGCACGGGACGGACAGATGGATGGACAGACAGACAGCAATAATCACTATTTTTCTCTGAACTTCTCTTAGTCCAGATATCCGAACAAAAAAGAGGTTGTTGCTATCATCCTGTTTGTATTAATCAAATACTAATGCAGGGTTTGATTTATGGAAATGAAACCTAATGCAACCTTAGGTAATTTTGTTGTTGTTCCAGACGAAAACAGATTGTGGCTGCTGATCAATGGAAAATTCTATATAATGCTTCAGCTTTGGTATTAGTGATCAAGAACATCATAATTCTGGGTCTGGTAAGATCATTCTATCTTACTTCATAAAATTTCATTAAATAATCCGTAACATTCATTTTAGATGCTTGACTGGCATTTTAGAAGTTGCTATTTGATGAACATAGAGATTTTTCTGGGTTACATCTTCTGTTTATTCTTGAGTACAACGTTTCAGGGCTTGTTCTGGCCCCATCATCAGGTAAAACACAGAATGAACTTACTGCATAAGAGATTGTTCATTCCATTATCTACTGCCTCCGCCTCGGAAGTCTCACTTACTACCTTGGCGTTTTGGATGAGAACTACGATCCTGCGTGCTTATGGCTTTGCTGACCTGCCTCCACCGTCGACGACGAAGCCTCACAAGACTCGGGCTCTCGCTTCCACCATGGCGCTTCACAGGAGTTGTTCCCTCCAGTCCATGTTTTTTTTAAATCAGATACTGTGTTCGCCTCACACTACCATCGTTACAGTTACCACCGAAGACGGACGGGGCTGAACAGCAGATGTAGATAAAACGACAACCCTAGGTGGTGGGGAGTCTTCCAAAGTGATAGGGCTGGATGCATGCGGACGGAAAAGTCGACGCAGATTTTCACTGAGGTAAGAATCAGACGCCTCCCCTAGGAAATCTTCATTAGGAGGCGGGGACTTCGAACGTCGAACTGCAGTTTTCTTATGGCGTTCCACCTTAGGACGTTTAGACGCAGACGGACCCTCAGATGTTTTGCGACGATCCCTGTCTGACATGCGTCTACAAGCTACCCGGCGATATTCAGAGAAAGCATCGTCGTCGAGGCCAGCACAAAAAGTGCAACGTTGAGACCAATCACAACGACCTAAACAATCAACACATAAAGCATGTGGATCTGCCGCCGAGAAATTACTGTTACAATTGTCACAATGTTTGCACTTCTTAGAACCATTACGATTTGATTTACCCATGACAAGCACACGTCCACACGCCGTAGCGACAAGAAAGAGAATTACAGGCACAGGTAGCCACGTGATCATCTGAGCGAGCTGCACGCTTATGGAGATGATTGACAGGTGCTGATGTCGGAGTGGGGGCAGAGGTCAGGGGGGTCAGAGGCCAGTAAGATTTGATTCAACTTAGCCTACAGCACGTTTTCACACATGGTCGTAGAAGAAGAAGAGAGGTGCATACCGTGAGATAGGATAAGTTAAAAAATAGAAGATGTAACCCAGAAAAATCTCTACGTTCAACATTCATTCTGCCACTGTATGTGTAGTCATAAGAGCCACTGCTCCAAGCCAGAGAAACATGTGCAAGCCTTGTGGGCACACACATTCTTTCATGATGTAGAGCCCAAGAATCAATTGCAAAGCTAACTTCCTGTTTTTGTTGCCAACATACTGCTTTCAGATAGCGCAATCTTTGCAGTTTGGTAGAGTTCTTAAAGAACCAAACAAGTGGTATGATTATTTTTTTGCTAAATTAGCAGAATATATTAACATGCACAGGGTGACAGCAGTCCAGCATATAACTAGATGACTTTGCACTAAACCAAGGTGTGCTCCATGTCTAGCCGGCGAATCCAAGTTCTTTGTCGCACTTCGCTAGGCAGAGAGGCACAACGGATTTAGGCAAACACGAGGATGGAAAACTCAACCTATTGACTAATACATGTGCATGGATCGATAAAATTTTCATTCATCTTCAAAACGAAACACTTACCTCCTCTAAAAACGACTCATTTTATTACTTAAATGACCTGAAACATTGAGACCCCACCAACTTTCTACCATTTGTCGGTAATACTGTTATGGTAATTAGCGGTTGAATAAAAAGTGGAAACGCATTAAAACGTATTTACGAACAAATAGAAACTGCTGAAAGTTCGTCCCCCTTCCCCCGACTTCAGAGCGTCATGTAATCACGGTCCGTTTAATACGATTCCATTTTTTGATACAACTGCTAATTACCATAACCAAAATGATCGGCAAATGGTGGATAGTTGGTGGGGGTCTTTATGTTTCAGGTCATTTAGTAATAAAGTGAATCGATTTTAGTGGAGGTAAGTGTCCCGTTTTGAAGACGAATGTTTGTTTTAGCAATACATGCACATGCATCAGTCGATAGGTTGAGTTTTCATTCTTGTTTTTGCCTTACACTGTTCCCGCTCAAATTTCTTGCGGAAAGGTGCGTCAAAGAAATGCACTCGCCGTATAAACTTGATGTAGGCCCTGGCTGGAATACGAATTTATTCATATGAGCTAAGGGTGACAGTTGCTAAAATGAAGTTGCATTTTGCAAGGATGCAACTTTAAAACATGAATTGATACATGGGCCATATTTCAAGGCGTAAATCAACCTTTTGTGGGTAGGGCTGTGGCACTGTACATTGATGCCATATCCTCCAAGAATACAAATGAAATGAGAACTAGGTGGTCAGTGTGTGTTATGGCCAATAGTCATTTATATTCCAGGATGTGTGGGATATGGGAAGTGTTGATTGCCAGATGTACCCACAATACTTTGACTTGAGTGAGTGAGTTTAGTTTTACGCTGCGTTTAGCAATATGTGAGCAAAATCACGGCGGAGGACACCAGAAATGGGCTTTACACATTGTGCCCATGTGGGGAATCGAACTCGGGTCTTTGGCGTGACGAGCGAACGCCTTAACCACTAGGCTACCCCACTGCCTACTGACCTTGAGAAACTCTGTAAGTCGAAGGTTACACTTGTACTTGTTGTGGAGATTACAGAGATGCTTCAAGGACGTCATCATCTCCTGCAGAGGCTGCAGGGTCTTCTCACTCTTGTTCCTACTCTGTAACATAGGCTCCTCGTCAGCATGTGTACACTACCTGGACATCTACTGACATTAATATGCAGGGGTGGAAATAACTTTAAAATTGCTAGTGTACTCCGGAACAGTGACACATGTAAAATCACTTGCTCTGATAATTTTGACATTATACCGACCGTTTTCTTGTTGATTTTTAAAAATAAACAACATAATTAACATTGCAAAGTCAACTGGACACCGGTACAGTGTGATATACAAATTTGCTTGCCTGACAGAAAAAAACACTGGACTTGGACGTCGGGCAATGGGTTATTTCCACCCCTGATATGCAGTTGGTCAGATAATAATTGATACACATGCTCCGGGTTCCAGTACGCACAAATGTAGAGAATGGATGCAGAAAACAATTCACTGCGTCCAGAGGGATGCACAATATTATCCAGTGTACCTACAACACATCTATGACTCTGCTAAGTGTTTTGTTGTTTCTTTCAGAGCAGTTGCGAGCATCATTTCACCCATCAGTTCACATGATCAATGATTCATTCCAGGCCTGCAAGGACCCTTAAAACTAATAATCAGGGGTCCCTGGGCCCCATATTTGTGAGTCTCGGTAAACCCTGCATGCTATATATGTATATTGTAAACCAAAAGTCACTGTGTCCTTTAATTTGATTGGTTGAAAAACATGATCGAATGGTATTCGATTCCTGGAAATTGCAAGACCATTCGCTGCGTATTAATATATACAAACATCGCAAACACCATTGTATTGTTGCGTCGTCAGCAGTTGTGACGTCATTCAAATCATATTGTGACGTAAAGTCCGAATGACGTCACAAATGAGCAGTTCCAGATGCTACCATGGGAGACAGCCGAAACGGCCGGCTGATGACACTTTACTGCTGTACCCGTACTCGATGTCAATGAGTGCAGACACAAAAAACGTGTGTGGACCCTTTGGTTTACTTTTGTGTTTACAATGTCGATAAACATGTGTTGGCCAATTTCCGTGTGCTATTGCCGTCGGTTCCAAATGAATTCCTGTGTTTATCTCCTAATTGTTATGGTTACAACAATTTGTGTGCATAAAATGGCTTAATGTGAAGTCCAAAAATACCATGTTAAGACTGAAATGAATAATGACTGAACCAGTTAATATGAAATTTTCATCAAATAATCTAACAGTACCTTTCTGACATTTTCAGATGGATTATGTCCTGAAGTGGTTGTCAGTTTCAGAGCCTCACTCACACTCCTGTGTGTCTCCTGAAGGAAGCCCAGGGCATTTCTCTGGCCATGCAGTCTGAAACATGCAAAGTCATGCCACTGTTGGTCCTACTCAAACACTGCACTAATTCCATACATACAGCTACATCACATGACTTATCTTGCAACTTGTTTTGTCAAGCACTAAAGCTAAAAGATCTGGTGGCTAAGCTAGAAAATTGGAATCTTTAAACTGAATCCTATGTTTTTCAACAGTTGTCTAAATAGTTGAGTTTTACCATGTCTCAGGGTAGGTCGCTTGCTCTGTTGATTAGGCATTGTACTGACTGACTGACTGACTGAGTTTGGTTTTACTCCGCTTTTAGCAATATCCCAGCAATATCACAGCGGGGACACCAGAAATGGGCTTCACACATTGTACCCATGTGGGGATTCGAACCCGGGTCTTCGGCATGACGAGCCAATGCTTTAACCATTAGGCTACCCCATCGCCCTGTTTAGGCATTGTATATGAAGTAAGTATCAAGTTTAGAGTACAGTTTAACATTCAGCCCATTCCATCGGTATGGAAATGATGAAGGACTGTCTAACTCACTCACTCATTCAGTCAGGTTAGGGTGACACTTAATGAAGTAAGTGATTAAGCTTTACAGTTCAATCTTGTCATCTCTCTATGAACAAGCACAGATTGCTGGGGAACAATCCTAACCCTGAATCTCCCGGGGTGTGGGTGGTCTTAAATGGGGAGGTTCCACCTAAAATATAACAGCACACATACCTTTTCCAGGAGTTCCATGTTTAGGGCCTTTTGAATAACCCAGCTTACAACGTTGAACTGGAAATCAGGAAAGATTATCATGTTTATCAACAGTTAAATTAGTCGAACTGAATAATGAAACAAATCCCATACTGATAATAGCAATATAACAGCATCCCACACATATATGATAAATAAGACCATGTCAAGGCAAATCAACAAACTGCATGTGTACATGTTGGTGAGGGTATCAGGTGTCCTGTGTTGGCCATTGGTTTACCTCAAACAAGGCCTGTGTTGAACAGAGCGGTGCTTGGAATGTCTGTGGCAGTCTCTATAGGTCACCAATGCATGAATCGAGACCAGCTAACAACTCACCAATGCATGGATCAAGACAAGCTAACAACTCACCAATGCATGGATCAAGACCAGCTAACAACTCACCAATGCATGGATCGAGACCAGCTAACAACTCACCAATGCATGGATCAAGACCAGCTAACAACTTACCAGTGCATGGATCAAGACCAGCTAACAACTCACCAATGCATGGATCGAGACCAGCTAACAACTCACCAATGCATGGATCAAGACCAGCTAACAACTCACCAATGCATGGATCAAGACCAGCTAACAACTCACCAATGCATGGATCGAGACCAGCTAACAACTCACCAATGCATGGATCGAGACCTGCTAACAACTCACCAATGCATGGATCAAGACCAGCTAACAACTCACCAATGCATGGATCGAGACCTGCTAACAACTCACCAATGCATGGATCAAGACCAGCTAACAACTCACCAATGCATGGATCGAGACCAGCTAACAACTCACCAATGCATGGATCGAGACCTGCTAACAACTCACCAATGCATGGATCAAGACCAGCTAACAACTCACCAATGCATGGATCGAGACCAGCTAACAACTCACCAATGCATGGATCAAGACCTGCTAACAACTCACCAATGCATGGATCAGGACCAGCTAACAACTCACCAATGCATGGATCGAGACCAGCTAACAACTCACCAATGCATGGATCGAGACCAGCTAACAACTCACCAATGCATGGATCGAGACCAGCTAACAACTCACCAATGCATGGATCGAGACCTGCTAACAACTCACCAATGCATGGATCAAGACCAGCTAACAACTCACCAATGCATGGATCGAGACCAGCTAACAACTCACCAATGCATGGATCAAGACCTGCTAACAACTCACCAATGCATGGATCAAGACCAGCTAACAACTCACCAATGCATGGATCGAGACCAGCTAACAACTCACCAATGCATGGATCGAGACCTGCTAACAACTCACCAATGCATGGATCGAGACCAGCTAACAACTCACCAATGCATGGATCGAGACCAGCTAACAACTCACCAATGCATGGATCAAGACCAGCTAACAACTCACCAATGCATGGATCGAGACCAGCTAACAACTCACCAATGCATGGATCGAGACCAGCTAACAACTCACCAATGCATGGATCAAGACCTGCTAACAACTCACCAATGCATGGGGCAGCTTTGTGCCAATGTGGGGTATGAGGGACGTCAGCAGCCAGCCCTGGATGTCTGAGGCGGTCATCTGGTCAGGGATCTCAGACAAGAAGTGGTCAATTACAGATGGAGTCAGTTTATCACCCCAGTCATTCTGGAAGAGAGAATATCCCTTGCTTAGTGTTACAGTAAAGGCACATTTATCCTACTTAAAGAGAACATTATTGAACATCAATGCTTGGAGATGGGTGTTTCTTGCTGCAACTACCACCATGCCAACATCACACCCAATACTCACCCTGGTGTGTGTGTCAAACTTGGTGTCCACAGTCCAACCTACCTGGTGTCTGTCCACAGTCTACCTGTCTGCCAATACACCATCTGTTTCACCTACCTGGTGTCTGTCCACAGTCTACTTGTCTGCCAATACACCACCTGTTTCACCTACCTGGTGTTTGTATACAGTCCCACCTGTTTCACCTACCTGGTGTCTGTCCGCAGTCCCACCTGTTCCACCTACCTGGTGTTTGTCCACAGTCCCACTTGTTCCACCTACCTGGTGTCTGGTCCACAGTGTAAATGCCATGTGTGTATTGCCGTCTCTCATTGATCTCAGACATTCCTTCAGTGTGTCCATCCTAGAGAAGTGTTCCCAGGTATCAGCTCTGTAACAACGGTAACCCATATACTGTGAGTGAGTGAGTGAGTTAGCATGTATATAGATAAGCTAGTCAGGACCAAGCAAATCAGAGCAGGGTGCCGTTGTACAAAACAACCTTAGCACTAAGACTACCTTAAGTCTATGTTAAGGTATGGGAGTTACAGTCACCTTAGCACTAAGACTACCTGAAGTCTATGTTAAGGTATGGGAGTTACGGCCACCTTTGCCCTAAGATCACTTTGTACAACGGCACCCTGGACAATAAGCCCAACAATCCACTCCATCAGGACACAGCCTAGTTTCCCATTGTTTGTCGCTGTGTGTTTTCACACTGAGTAATAATCCAGCTACATCTGGACAAGATAATCCTGTGATCAATATCATGAGCAGCGATCCATATGCCCGAGAGTATGCTGAAATTTCACGAACCATTCATTTAGTAGTCTCTTAAGAACAGCAAGTTTATGTCCCAGGGGACGTACAGAAAGAGAGATTCAAGAAGTCTGCTACCATGGTTACCTGTATTTATTTGATCCATAAACGTATCTGTAAGTCATCAGACGTCCCTCAGTGCTCAGTAGCTGGAGAAAAGGGAAACAGTTGATATGCAGTGTATCTAGTGACATTAATACTGGTTATACCAGGTTGTAATTGATCAGCTCTCACAAGCTTGTGACTGACCAGTATTACTGAACCTGAACTTGGGTGTTGGGGTCCATACTTGACCGAAACTTCAGCATTGGGGACCATACTGGACCTGAACTTGAGCATTGGGGACTATACTGGACCTGAACTTGGGTATTTGGGATCATGCTGGACCTGAATTTGGGTATTGGGAGCATACTGGACCTTAACTTAGGTATTGGGGGCCATACTTGACCTGGACTAAGGGACCATACTTGACCTGAACTTGGGCATTGGGGACTATACTGGACCTGAACTTGGGCATTGGGGACCATACTGGACCTGAACTTGAGCATTGGGGACCATACTTGACCTGAACTTGAGCATTGGGGACTATACTTGACCTGAACTTGGGCATTGGGGACTATACTGGACCTGAACTTGAGCATTGGGGACCATACTGGACCTGAACTTGAGCATTGGGGACTATACTGGACCTGAATTTGGGTATTCGGGGCAAACTGGACCTTAACTTAGGTATTGGGGACCATTCTTGACCTGGACTTAGGGACCATACTGGACCTGAACTTGATAAATTGGGGACTATACTGGACCTGAACTTGAGCATTGGGGACCATACTGGACCTGAACTTGGGTATTTGGGATCATGCTGGACCTGAATTTGGGTATGGGGAGCATACTGGACCTTAACTTAGGTATTTGGGGCCATACTTGACCTGGACTTAGGGACCATACTTGACCTGAACTTGGGCATTGGGGAGCATACTGGACCTGAATTTGGGTATGGGGAGCATACTGGACCTTAACTTAGGTATTTGGGGCCATACTTGACCTGGACTTAGGGACCATACTGGACCTGAACTTGGGCATTGGGGAGCATACTGGACCTGAATTTGGGCATTTGGGACCATACTGGACCTGCCCTTGAGCATTGGGGACTATACTGGACCTGAACTTGGGCATTGGGGACTATACTGGACCTGAACTTGAGCATTGGGGACCATACTGGACCTGAACTTGGGTATTGGGGACTATACTGGACCTGAACTTGAGCATTGGGGACCATACTGGACCTGAACTTGGGTACTGAGGACCTGATCAGACCTAAACCTAACACCTTAGGACTTATTGTGACAGAGACTTCCCACAAGGGAGACAAGCAAGGAGACCTGACCGGGACTAAGCTTGAGTGCCGGGGACATATTCTGGCACAGACTTAGCAAAAGAGAGACATGCATGGGGTACAGTAGGGACCTGCAAGACACCTTTACTCCTTGCGTGACCTACTTTGATGACCTAAGACTCACCTTTGTCATCAGTGTTTCATCTGGGTTGGGTGATTTCCTCAGCTGTAAACATAGATTGGTTGCTTTGATAGAAAGCAATGACATAACCTGTATTAGATACACATACTTCAACCTAAATCAGGAAAGAGAATGGAAATGATTTAGATCACTAAGGCATGGATGCTATATGAAAACAACCCATTTGGACTATTATGTTATTTCACTACATTCACATACCGGTATATTCCACATGGTCAGGTCTTGACAAGGAAATTAAATGACATCTAGACACTGCGACCACTAATCCTTATTTCAGAGTCGAGGGTGAACATGCTGTTTAGAGTGTTATGGCAGCTTATTTTAGGAGGAATTTCTGACATGATGCAGGCCCTTACAGAAATAGAAATATAATCACAGCAAATCTGAGACTTTGGCATCCCCAAGGGAAGTAACTAGTACCAAAGTCACATTCACTTTATTTGAATGAAATAGGTTTAAACCAAAAGCAACTCACCCTGGTCTTACAGAAGATGAGGAGTTTCCAAGTCTCGTCAAATGATGGTAATGCCGCTCTCATACACTTTTCTGCTATGTCAGTATCATCCTGCATAACATCAGAAGCATTTAATCAGCTGATGCTTTGCTACTTTGATAATCTACACCACAAGGAATGAAATAATCTACAATTTAGTCCACATTTTGTAATTCAAAGAAAAGAGATACTGATAAAGTAATCAGTCAATCTTGCAGAATGTCCTAAATCAGATTACACAGATGATGAACTCATTATGGGCTCAAACAGAATAGATACATCACTGTCAGAGCTATCTAAATTATTCTTGCATTGTAACTTGAAAAGTTATTTTAAAGATACTTCAAACAGGGGCATCTATGTCTATAGCTCTATCTCCAAACCTTAAATTTTCATCATTTTTAAAGCTCTCAACATAGAAACAGAAAAAGGTGCACTGGCTAGCAATTGCTGCACTTTAAACATAGAACAATAACCATTGAAAACATGATAAAACATGTCTTACATAGCTTGCAAACATTTGACAACGTATGAGTTATACACTCAACTAAAGGCATATTTATAATTATTTTGTTTAATTGACTTTCGGGTTCCTCTGAAACTGAGATTGATTTGAGAAACATTGAAATATTGATATCCAACCTTAATGTTGTTTAAACAGTCCCAGAGTTGAGTGAGAAGGTCAGCTACCATGTCCGAATCACACTTGTGGACATTCCAGGGAGACAACTGGTCAAGAATGTAGCTCAGTTTCACTTTGTAGACAAGCTGAAATGGCAGTATCTACATGTGTATCATGCTGTTGATATTTTACCTTCACTGTTACCTTGAAAACGTTTGTTTAAGTAACAGGCAAATGTTCAACAACTAACATGCATTTTGTTTTTATCCGATATAGATGACAGAACATATGAGTGAGTGAGTGAGTTTAGTTTTATGCCGCACTCAGCAATATTCCAGCTATATGGCGGCTTTCTGTAAATAATCAAGTCTGGACCAGACAATCTAGTGATCAACAGCATGAGCATTGATCTGCGTAATTGGGAACCGATAACATGTGTCAACCAAGTCAGCAAGCCTGACCACCCGATCCCGTTAGTCGCCTCGAACATATATATGACATCAATATGATGAAATCTGATAGTTTTCAGTGAGATAAAACATTGCTAAGAAAGGGTTTAGGACATTTGACTCGTTTCAATTTCAATGTCTGGAAAAAGTACCGGTATATTAAAATTCCATACTGTAATAAATGCTTGTTACACCAGACTTGTTCAGTAAAGTTGGCATGAACCAGTAGTGGTTTAGAACCACTCTCCTACCCAGAGTTCCATGCGGCAAGCCAGCATAGTACCTCTGCCACAGGCCAGAAAAATGTGACGATTCGTCACATCTTGCAATGTCCATTCAATATAAAGTACAGATTTCTTTTACTCTTTTATTTTTGACGAGTCTACACATCTAACTAAACATCTTGAATAGAATGGTTTAGTTTCACTGAGAAAATATCCAAAAACATGTAACACAATTTCGATTTGCGTAGCGATTCTTTGTTTACATAGGTTGTACGGCTCCACGTGCTGTCATCGAAGCTGATGGAGAGCAAACGATGCAGCCAGTTTGATATCTAAATATGTACTGTCATAGACCTTACTGTCGCTGTTGTGGAAGAATATATATGTAACAATGTAAAACATTATGAAGAGAGCGCCCAAAAGCTTTCATGAGTCCAGTCTCTTTTTATTATAAATATGCACGTTTGTTTACAAACAAGAGAAAAGTCCGGTCACGTGATATGCAAATTAGCCTGTGGCAGCGATGTTATGTTAGTCATCGCTGTGCCGGAGTGTGGTTTAGAACATGAGTGACTGAGCTGGGTTTAATGCCACATTGAATGGTATTCCAACTGTATGATGGCGAACCAGCTGAATGTGGGAGAAAAGCTTGATGTGAAGCAGGTCTCGGATGTTTACCACTTAGCTAAAACCTGGGAGCATGGGAATGGTGCTGACATCCTGTGTGCCCAAGGGAAGTAACTCTGTACATGAGATTGTGGTGTCAACCATATCCCTAGTTGTTCAACATGTTCAGAATTGTTATCGAAAGAGAAACTGACTTGGCACAAACCTCAGTGTCCAGGTTAAACATCCTAGCAAACTTCTCGGCCTCATCAAACCGCTGCTTGTGCAGAATCCTGTACAGCCTGGGAACAAACATTCCACATCAATATAAGCATAAAAATGTTTTTGTATTCAGCACACACACGGTTATTGCCAGATTGGTCTTCATATCGACAGCAGCTCTTCTGTGACAAGAAGGTGGTGTGAGTAGATGTCAAATTAATCAGACTAAAATCAGTGATGATGTTTGTGTGTTTCTTAATATTACACGATCAAGCAAAAGTCAACTGTGATACCACTAAATAGGGATTCTGAGGTAAAAATTCTGAAGTATTTATGAACTTTTCTTGCCTTCATATGAAGTCATAATGTGATTGAGCTCTTCAGGACATAAACATTCTCTTCAAATCAGATGCCTCACCTTGTCTGTGGATTTGTCTCTGTCAAACATCGGAACCTCACAGTGGCAGACAGGCCTGGCTTCCTGGAAACATTGTGTGGACATCGGTGAGTGAGTGAGTGAGTGAGTGAGTGAGTGAGTGAGTGAGTGAGTGAGTGAGTGAGTGAGTGAGTGAGTGAGTGAGTGAGTGAGTGAGTGAGTGAGTGAGTGAGTGAGTGAGTGAGTGAGTGGTATTGTCACACCTGCCTACTGGGACACAAATTAAAATAACATTGTAAATACCCATGTATTCTGTTTGTATTCTGGTAATCTGTTTGTGCCAAATGTAATGTTAGATGTTATGATGAAGTTTGTTCAGCACAGCTCATTCTCTGTGATCAACCTGTCTCCTGAAAATTAAGTGAAGGTCACCAAAATCGACTTGGCCCTGCGCCTTCCCTCGATGAAGCTTGATGTCAAATATGAAGAAAATCCAGTGAACGGTTCTTGAGGTATCTCGCTGACAAGCTTAACATGCTAAAATCTTCAAAGTGTCGCCATGACCTTGAAAATTAGGTGAAGGTCACCAAAATCGACTGGCCCTGCGCCTTCCCTAGATAAAGCTTGGTGTTGAATATGAAGAAAATCCAGTTTACAGTTCTTGAGATATCTCGCTGACAAGGGTAAAACGTTAAAATCCCCTTGTGACCTTGAAATGAAGGTCAGTGTCACCAAACCTAACTGTAACCTTTCTTTTACTGTGATGAACCTAGGTACCAAATATGAAAAGAATCCAGTCAACGACTCTGAAGAGTACTTACAGACGGACGGATGGAGCCTAATGCTATATCCTCCGCTTCGCCGCTAAACGCGTGGCGGGGGATAACAACTGGGAGTACTTAGTGGCTAGAAATACAAGGCTGGTGGAACAGTTGGATTTTACGCCAGCATGGCTCTATACAGGTCAAGCAACTTCAGAATTGTTGTGGTACTTACTCTGAGGGACAGACCTCTGCCACGTACAGCACCTCCTGCAACAAAGACACATCAGTCTACAACATGGATACACTACACATACCTGTGTGGGGATACACTACATATACCTGTGTGGGGATACACTACACATACCTGTGTGGGGATACACTACATATACCTGTGTGGGGATACACTACATATACCTGTGGGGATACACTACATATACCTGTGTGGGGATACACTACACATACCTGTGTGGGGATACACTACATATACCTGTGGGGGATACACTACATATACCTGTGTGGGGATACGATACATATACCTGTGGGGGATACACTACACATACCTGTGTGGGGATACATACCTGTGGGGATACACTACATATACCTGTGGGGATACACTACATATACCTGTGTGGGGATACACTACACATACCTGTGTGGGGATACACTGGGAGAGGGTTGAATCTGCTGACAGTTGAAGTGAGTACACTGGTTTGAAGGATGGCATCTCACGGATAGACAAAGCACTGCAGCCATCGTCAGTTGCGGACATCACAACTAGCTTCATACTCATCAGGCTTGAAACGGAAACAACCAAAATGGAGGTGCTTATCTTCAATGCTTGTTTTGGTTGTATTTTGTTCAATATTTTATCAAACGAGATGAATAAAACAAATTCTCACAGCCCATACACATGAGAAGTAGATAAAACAAGAAAACATGGTCATCAATATCCCCTGCCAGTGTTCTGTTCCTATTTAGTTCCTCTTTTTTAACTTCACCACTATATTCATGTCCTGAAAACACATACCACATATCTATATTGGTTACTGAGAAAATCTGTTCCCATGGGGATACCGTGCACAAAGTCAAGAAAAACATGACAAGGGCCATAACTATCTAAAGAATCGGAACACGCTTTCCATTTTCAACTCCATCAAGGCATTCATGTCCTGAAAACACGTATCAAATTTAGTTTCCCCATCTATAACAGTTACTGAGAAAATCTGTTCCCATTGGGGATACCGCTCACTAAGTCAAGAAACGCATGACACCGGCCATTTTTCTGTAACAAATTGTAACACGCTTTCCATTTTCAAACTCCATCAAGGCATTCATGTCCTGAAAACACGTATCAAATTTGTTTCCCTATCTATAACAGTTTTTATGAAAATCTGTTCCCATTACATCAAAAGGACGGGATGGAAAGACAGACAGACAGACTATATATTTATAGATGGACGGAGCTCAAACCTATATCCCCCTTCCACTTTGTGTCGGGGAATAATAAGCTAAGTCTTTATCAGGGTAAGGATGTCACACGGTGAGTCATCCATGGTGCAGCAATAAGACACAGGGTCCATGAGGTGCCTCACCTGTTTGTGTGGTCCTCTGATGAGTCCAACATCAGCAGCTGGAAGACCTTCACCTCTGGCAGCTGCTTCAGTAAGACCAGGTTCTTGACACACCACAATGTCACCATGTCCTATAACACCAATATACCATAATACCCCACCACACCAATACAATGTCCCATCAGCAGAACATCCTGCCACATTAACAGTATCATACTCTTCTGGAACATCAAGACGATGAAAAATTGTTACCATAATCTAACACAACATCAACAAAATAAACCAGATAACATTCTCCTGCAACATCAACAAATTGCAACACTGTCCTACATCAATACACCAGTGTGGCACATCATCAATACCATGTCCTACTGCCCAGATAGCAAAGGTGTGTTGGGCCAATGTTGGTATATGGTTGGTTGGTTGGCCAACAGTTTGACAACATTGGCCCAACGTTATCTTAATGACTTAAAAGTAACGGTGGCTTTTGACACGTTGGTCCAACAGTGGGCCAACATTTGAAAAACTCTGCCTATGTTCCCTGATCTTTCATCTATTTCACAAAGTTGGGCCACCGTTGGCCCAACATTGTGAATAAAAGAGTGAGCACACGGCCATTTTTAGCCATGTTTTCTTATAAAGATTTTGATGAAAGTTGAAATAATTACACAGACAAAAAGAAAGAATCCATTTCCCTGTTTTTTAACTATGATAAAGTGAATATTACAGCATTGTTTTCTCCAAATTGAATACCAAACTTGTCATCATTGATAGCTTTACCTGATATTCAAAGAGCAGACGACACTACATTTCTGGAGGCCTTCAACTGGTAAATATGCATTGTTATTTCTGTGATACTGAATTGCAAATATATTGTGAAATAATTAATTAAAATCATCATTTAGGCTAAAGAAAGTGACACATACCGTACTGAAAGGCAATTGATTGAGTAGATAAAAAAGATTTAATTGACTCTTTTCTGTAGGTAGCCTGTTTTAACCACTTTAATAAATCTCATTTCATTTTAAATTATTTAAATTTATTGTGTTTACTTTATTAACATTATGTGTTTGTCAGTTACACTCCTGTTTCCATATACAACACTCTCTATTATTCATCTTTACAACCAATAATTGCTAAACATCATCATATCAGATATATGTGTCACAGTTATAGTAGTTACACGTCATATCCAAATAAAACATTGTTTGAACAGCATTCTAGAAGTTGGTCAGTCAAAAATGAAACATACATCTCTATGGATAACAACTTCTTGTTTATAGTATAGAGTGACGTTTCGATGTAGATTCTTACACCGTTATCAAGCTAAAAGTGACTACAACCAAATGATGAGAAGTATATATACATGTACATAGTATGTTTTGTCAAATAAACATAATTGGGAGCGGCCAGTTTGGGACTAAGAACGACAAATTGATCTAGTGATGAAACCAATTAACAAGGGAAGGGGGTGGGGTGTTAGGTTGTAACAACCTGATAGGGTGTTTGATAGAGTCTATAGTTTGATTAGTTCTTCATATCCCAATGGTATGTAGTATCCTTGGTCTCTATTGATCAAAGGTTTGTGGCGGCTGATTTTGATGGCTTCCAAAAGTTTTCTTTTTGTGCAGTCCTGATTCTTGGTGGATAAGATTTCGAATTTGTCAAACCAGCCCCCTAAAACGAAGTTAGGCGTCATCTCAACCCTGATCAAGCACGCTAAGAACATTGCTCCAGCAGCCATGACCTAGAACATGAGCGGAACCACCTACAACATGTCTTCACGAGCCTCAACCAGTAACCCACCAACTCATAGTCTGTTTCATTTCACTTGAGACCGATGAATTGCTCACTAACACAAAATCAAATAATTGCAACAAAACCAAATTTTGCAGTCACATGAAAACGACAGACCAATGAAGAACTAATCAAACTATAGACACTATCAAAGGGACCCTATCAGCTTGTTGTTACAACTGAATCCCCCCCCCCCCTGTTTATTGGCTTCATCACCATTCCATTTGTTGTTCTTAGTCCCCATCTGGCCTCTCCCAATAATGTACCAGTTGTTATTCAATTACATGTTGTTGTTAATGTCAATCTGCTGATTGTCAAAACATACTACGCATATATCCTTCTCATCATTTGGTTTTAGCTTGGTAACAGTGTAAGAATCTACATCCGAACGTAACTCTGTGCAATAAACAAGACGTTTTCAATCATTAAGTTGTACATGGTATGTTTCAAATAAAACATAAGGCCAAATACTATGTCCTTTTACGATAGATATCCGACAGTATCATGAAATTTTGGGGTTGTTTTTTTCAGGAGCAGTTAAAAAAAACTGTCAGCGGCGACATCCAAAAGACCTTAAACAAGAATATTTTCAAGAAATACAATAATGTTCAAATAACAATGAAAAAAAAAGAATTAAATAGTTCACTTGATTAACTTGTTGTGTTGTTTATATATGTTTCTGATTGCAGAGGTCAGGAAAGAGCTAAATGTTGAAATACAGTTGTGCCAACATAAGGCCAACTAAATCACATCCTTGGGCCAAGTATGGGCCATGGTTTAGTACAAAGGTCAAGAAAGAGCTAAATGTTGAAACACGGTGGTGCCAACATAAGGCCAACCAAATCACTACGTTGGGCCAACTATGGGCAATAGTTTTGTGTGAATTTTCATTCGTTGGCCCAACAATTAGCCAACATGATGGGCCACTGTGGAGCCGATGAGCATATCCAAGTGGGCCCATCGTCAGTTTGACAACAATGGGCCAACAAAACCGTTGATTATGGGCCAACTATGGGCCAACATATCAATGCTATCTGGGTGGCCTCTGATATTATCACATTTCAACACTTTGCTACATCAACACTTTGTCACACTGTTCCACATATTATTACAATATCACATGGCCCCATGAGAATACAGTGCCACACTGTCCTTCAACATAAACATCCTATAATGACCAACCGCATCAACACAATGTCCCTTTAACATTAACACACAACAATGTCCCACTGTCCCACATTAAGACATTGTCACATTGTAATACAACATCATTACAACACTGTTGTAAGTCATCATAATGTCACTGTCAAACCACACAGGGTATTCTTTTATTTAGCCTAAGATGAAGCATGGCTTCCAACTCACATTTGAATCTTGAAGGATGAGATATCTTTTGTTAGTTGATACCTTCCCTGTCACCATACCAGCATCTGAATCATTAGTTTATGATTTAGTAATGAATCACCACTTGAAAATAACATAACATGCAAATATTTTGAATTGTTAGGTGCAAGCAAAACTGCTTATTGTGGATAATTTATTTTTTTAAATTAAAATAATTACAAAATCAAGAATGAATCATTCAGTATTTCACATATTAAGGTGAAGCTTGACTACGTAACCATGGATACGGTGCCAACAAACCAAGGATCATAAGCATGACAATCAGTACAAATCTTTTGTTTGTTTGTTGTTTAACACCACACTCAGCAATATTCCAGTTAATGTCCAGATAATCCAATGATCAACATCATGAGCATCAATCTACGCAACTAGATGACGATGACATGTGTCAACCAAATCAGCAAGCCTGACCACCGGATCCTGTTAGTCACCTCTTGCCACAACCATGGGTTGCTGAAGACCAATTCTAACTCAGATCTCAATAGGTGATCTAGGTTTGGAACCAAACCTGTAGATCATGGCACATGGAAGCATTAAACCAGTACTCACCTTCCTCCAGCATGTCTCCAACCATGTCCTGGATGACCAGCTGACCATCTCCCGACCACTCCCACACAGCAATCACATTGTCCCCGGAACCCTAGAATGGAAATTACAGTATAGATGAGCTTACCTCGAGTGAGTGAGTGAGTGAGTGAGTGAGTGAGTGAGTGAGTGAGTGAGTGAGTGAGTGAGTGAGTGAGTGTAGTTTTACGTGGCACTCATCAATATTCCAGTTATATGGCGGCGGTCTAAATAATCGAGTCTGGACGAGACAATCCAGTGATCAACAGCATGAGCATCGATCTGCGCAATTGGGAACCGATGACATGTGTCAACCAAGTCAGTGAGCCTGACCACCCGACCCGACAAGCATGGGTTACTGAAGGCCATTATTCTAACCCGGACCTTCACGGGTACCTCGATGATTCTACAATGATAATAACATGAACAACACTAACATCATGTGATATCAGTCCTGTGTCAGCAGCTAAGGAGTGTCCTTGAGATGATGGTATTTGAAAGCAAGAGCCTTATAAATCTTACTTTTATCATTATGGTAATGGATGATTTTTTGAAGTCCTGAACACAAGTTGTTAAACATAGGAAGCACAAGGTGTGGATGGATTGTCTTACGAGAGTGTATACAGTGCTGGGTGTTGTGATGATATCGTGTGTCCCTCGTGTGTGGTAGTTTGTGGTCTGGACATTTACAAACTGCAGTATCTTCATCAACTTGGCGACGCGGTCATCTACACCTGTAACAGAGAAAGGACAATACACCAACAGGGCTCCAGATAAGAGGCGTATCGGCGTACGTATGGATACAAAATATGCACGATACGGAAGGAAAAATTAGTAAAACGTAGCAGATACACACCACAGCAATGGTGGATGGTCTTAGAATCCTTTACAGACATATTTATCTGAAAAGTATTGTTTTATATTTTATTGACCTGTTTACACAAGAGTAGCAATGTTGTGGTGCATTTATGAAGATAACTGATGTGCCATTAAATTCAGTGCTCTAATTGTACTCTTAAGTTTTTCCAGTACTCCCATATTGAAAAAATAAGAAGTACGTACTCTTGATGTTGAAAAATTATCTGGAGCCCTGCACTAATAAGGGGCATCCTTGAATAAAAGTCCAACATGCACTTTAGCTGTATTTCAGTATCATATTGGTGCAAATTAGTTACATACATCATTACTGGTGTATGTTGTACTCACCGTCAGCAAGCAGTGACAGATCCAAGTTTCTGATGACATACAGGCGTCCTCCGACCGATAAGCTGTACAAGTCATAGAGTCCTAGGAAAGATTAATTCAAATAAACATTCAAAGGATATCAATGATGTATTAATTATATTTTATTCACTTCTTAATAACAGATAAGAGAACATAACAAACCTGCATTGCTGCATAACCAGGCCTACCATACAAACGGTGAACAAATCATCAAAACTGAACTCATATACACCAAAGCAGAACAAAAACCACCAAAATAGGAAAATAAACTTCCAATAAACAATACATCTGTAATGGAAGACTAATCGTTTGAAATGGAAACAAAACTCGCGTATCAGCTACAAGAGCGCGCTAGAACGGTCGCAGAGCGTACAAAACGGCAGTCATAGCATCCTAAAACGGCAGTCATAGCATCCAAAAAGGGCATACAAATCGTCAAAGATTGCGGCGAGGGGAGACAAATAGGCTTTCGTACATAATGTTGTTCGTCACTATGAGTCTAATCTTGAACATTTGATATCGGGATGTAGCGCATAAACCCCCTATTGTAGTAAGCTTCAAACCTATGTCCATACTTCTCAGTGTCAGGCTTGCAATTCTGCACAATGTGGTCCCTCGTTCGACCGAATAGGATTTCTTGTCAACATGCTGTGCTACTGTTTCTCTTCAGTTTTGTAAATAAAGTATTCATATCATCACATTCAACATTACTATATTTTAGCGATTTAAAAAGTTTACAAAAACTTTGTTCATTCTCCGTGAATTGCATATCTAAGTGATCATTTTAAAGTGAACGAGTGCAAACTCAATCCACTGATTAGGGCAGGGATTTCTGTTTCAAGTCCACAGGAGGCGACTTCTTGAGACTTGCAAAAACAAAGACGGACGCATGTTTGTACTGCAAGTTAAGCTTTATTTTTTGTTAAATGATGTAAAATGTTTGGTATTGCATGGAATAGTTTTAAGTGCATGGAAAAGATAAAATTGCAGAATGAAAAAAATCTTCCTGAGACACAATTCACAGTTGAAATTATAAGCAAGTTCAAACCAGTAATGATGTATGTAACGATTTGTATGCCCTTTTTGGATGCTCTGACTGCCGTTTTGGGATGCTATGACTGCGGTTTTGTATGCTCGGCGACCATTCTCGTGCGCTCTTGTAGCTGATATGCGAGTTTTGTTTCCATTTCAAACTATTAGTCTTCCATTACAGATGTATTGTTTCGCTTTTAGAGGATATTGTTGCAGTTTGGGAAGTTTATTTTCCTGTTTTGGTGATTTTTGTTCTGCTTTGGTGTATATGAGTTCAGTTTTGATGAT
Source organism: Haliotis rubra (assembly GCF_003918875.1). Lineage (NCBI taxonomy): Eukaryota > Metazoa > Mollusca > Gastropoda > Lepetellida > Haliotidae > Haliotis > Haliotis rubra. The sequence goes on from NW_025767058.1 coordinate 298,608, forward strand.
TTGTTCACCGTTTGTAAGGTAGGCCTGATAACGCTGAATGATTAAAATCTCATGGACAATTTCTTTTCTAAAAATATAATAAGGAGAACAGTCAAATTTATTCCCTTAAACATGCTTAAAAATACAGAAACGTTTCAAAGGCGATTTCTTAATAGTTTCAGCCCACACAAAGACCCAATGTTTTTGAGAGAAAAATCCACCGAAATTAAAAATATAACAAGGCAAACTATAATCTTGGGTTGTCCATAATTGAATCAATGGGATATAACAGCTGTTACCATCATCCCTAATTTGAAAAATAATCTTCTTGAAGGCGTTTCCATTCCTTTGGTCAGCTTCTGGCACGACCATCTGTCATGAATCAACACAGAATGAACAGATACATAATAATAATAATAATAATAATAATAATAATTGATTTATAGAGCGCCTATTTCCAAACGATACATGAACAAGTGAGTGAGTTTAGTTTAATGACGCTTTTAACAATATTCCAGTAATATCACAGCAGGGGACACCTGAAATGGGCTTCACACATTGTACCCATGTGGGGAATTGAACCCGGGTCTGCGGCATAACCACTTGCCTACCCCACTTCCCCTGCATAAACAAATTACACTCAGTGAGTGAACAGGCTTTACAAGGATAGATACAGTTCAATTTAGGATAGTCACTGTCAGTTAATTTTCAAGACATACAAATGATGAATCAAAATTCTCACTTTGATTAAAGATCAAAAGGTTACATCTACACCAGTGTGATGTGACAGTTTTTACTTCACATGTAACACAGAAAATAGGGTTTTTGACAAGTGAACTTTGACACCAGATAGAAGCCCGGGCTTATATTCGGAAACATTGGCTTATATTCGGAATTTTTTCAAAGTGACAATCATATGGAATAAAAATCATAAGGCAATAAGTGAAGGAAATCTTTTTAATATTACTTTCACGAATATTGCAATGACTATGCAATGAAACGGAACGCATACAAACTCTAATATAACTCTTGAAAACTTTGAAATGTTTAAAAATTGGTCATAAGAACTATGGGGTTCAAATGAGTCAATCCATCGCACAAAGGATCATCGCAGTCGACACCACTTGTGCCATCATCTATGGGGTTTCTAACAAGTATGGGGATCCTAACAAGTAAATCAAACAGCCTCAGTTTCACCAAAAGGATCTTTCGTCATCAACGCCGCTAGGCGCCATCATCGTCTACATCCAGATCACCCTCCTCCAAACCTACATTGTATCCGAGGCTCCCTCGCAGTCGACTGTTCAGATCCGTTATAGCCACCTTTTCTCCATTTGGAGCAATACCAGAAAGTTGGAATGATCTTGCCACAGTTGACCTTTCGCATGAGATAACCGCCTTGGACACCATTTGCAATAATTCCCCGTAAGATGGCCGCCTTCTGTATCCCTTGGGAGCGAACTCTTTTTCTCCATTCTCGAACCAATCGTTCCATTATTCACACATTTTGGACTTGAAGATGCCGTTTACTCCACCACTGACGTCAAGGGAAAAGGTGCCATCTTCGGAGGAATGATCTTCGTCAGTATGTTCAACTGCTTCAGGTGGTGTATCACTTTCGGCATACTATGGCTTCTATGGCTGTCCATGAATAGAACTGATGGCTCAAAACTGATGTAAGGTCCACGACATCTCAAAACTTTGTCAATCCATTGAAGCATCAGGGCTTCATTCATGCTGCCACCAGAAGAAACAGGTTGATGAATGTTTGAAGGTACATCATTTTTTGGCAACTTCTTAAAGTCCTTTCAGAATCACCACTGATTTGAGAAAATTGCCACTGGCAGTTATACAAAGTACGGTTGTAAACCGATGCTTGTCATTGCCAGTATGGGCAGCATCGACGCTTGTTGCCAATGAAATCCATCGTTGTTCCTGTCGTCATGTCTATATAGCATGGCGTTTCATCCATGTTGAGGATATGAGCAGCATCGTAACTCAACGTAAGCTGTTCTACGCCGCGAAGGTGATCCTGTATGATTGTCTTGATAACAACATGATCTCGGTTGTCTTGCTGACCCTGATGTGTGACACGTCTGCTTTTAATGTTGTGGCGTTGACAGAAATTGTAGATCCACTTGTCACTAAAACTAATCGAAATGGTGCCAAGTTCAAGTTCACGTTTAAGTCGGAGAGCTTGTTCCCGAATTCTCTTATAGTTTACGATCATTCTCTCCTTTCTCTGTTCCTTGAACCACGCATACAGACATTGTTCCAGTTCAGGGAGTGCTGGTTTACGCCCTGCGCCAAGAAATCTCTTTGACGACTGTGCCGGCTCCACAAATTTTGACTTGTTTTTAGACCATTCTCTAAGCTGTTTCCTATCAATTCCCAGACTCCTTGATGCAGAGGTCAGATAATACCCCCATACTCAAACTTTACCTTCTTCACAACATCAAGGTTTTCTTTGATAGTGTAGGACCTCCACTTGAACATACTGACTAGAGATGAGACAACAGGCAAAATAGGAGACAGTTTTTCAACGTCACTAGTAACGCCAGTGAATATGTATAACACTTGTATTTCAAGACCACCTTGGGGTAAATCCGAACGTTTAAAGTCCTTATTTATCACCTGTATAGTCAGATCGCCACCTCTCCTCAGAAAGTAGTTACACACTTGGCTCTGTGCTTTAGGTACATGTCCAACTATTAGATGACCACGTTTTATGGCTACAGCGTAACGATCTACATAATTTAGATCATCACGTTCAGTATTCAAAATTTCATCCTCTTCAGGTGTCAAAAATGTTCTATAAACATGAAAACCATGAATAACACTTTCAACAGCGTAAACAGATATATTTGTCATGTCAAAAATGGGAAGAAATAACATGGACTATTTAAATTGTATTGTAAAAAGGGGAGGCTACTCTCATTTGACACACTTTGGAATTAAATAGTTTTATTGACACCTGTGTGTCATGGTCTGCTTCAATATTCAATACACAGCTGCTATCACTGACCACATGCAATTTGAACTTAACACCAATCAGGCTATACACCATAAACAAAATGCATTGATTTATGGCCCGAGTTCGGGTCTCTCTCACATTATGTAATTACACAGACAGGCAGGTGTGATACTTGAACACATGACATGTTATGATGTGGTTTGTGGATGGTTAACATTTAACATTTAATACAGTTTTCATCATATTCTTTCTTAAAATGACAATGAGTAATATATACATAATTAACATGTTATAGCATGTTATATTTGGGATGACAGGGACTACTCTCTCAGATTCAGGCATCTAATCACTAGGGGTGAAACGGTATACCGTGGTATTAGTAGAACTGCAGTATTTTGCCTTCAGTTCAGTATACCGTAGTGCAATCCAAAAATTCGGTTTTCGTACCGTCCATTTAATAACCTTTTAAAACCTTTTCTAAAATGTCAAAATCTCTGCATTTCTTTGCAAGGCGACTGCTATTTTCCCGAAAGTAAGTTATCATATACAGAACCGAAACAGGCCGAACCGAAGGCCTTGTACCGCAATACGTACCGCACCGTGGTAAGAGTGTACCATTTTACCCCTACTAATCATCAGCACACATTAGGTGCCTGATTCTGGGAGTGTACAAAAGTAATAGAATCTGTACTTTACTGAAACAATGTAATCCCAAATATAACGTGATACATTTAACCACTTTCTAATTGGCATTGTGTATTCATAAACATATTCATTGAGGATTTGGGTTGCTAAGAAATGAAGAACAATCATCTGTCTGCTTTCCTTAAGAAACCCCACATCCTTCATTTTGATTTAGTGGCTAAGGTTCACTCAGGCTCCACCTGACATGACCATATATGGAGGTGTCCTCAGATCGTCACATACAGACACGTCATATTGAAAGATGTGGTTTTGAAGAGACTTAAATTCTCATAGAGGCGTAGGGAAGAGAGAAGGTAAAGTGACTCACAAAGGAGAAGATGGCTTCCATGGTTTCTGTCTCATACATGAGCAGCATGCCCTGACTATCTCCAACCATCAGCAGACTTCCATCTGGACTCCATGCCACAGCATCTATGGGGGACTCTGTGGGCAGTGTGTAACATACCAACAGTATCAACACACATACCAACAGTATCAACACACATAGCAACAGTATCAACACACATAGCAACAGTATTAACACACATAGCAACAGTATCAACACACATACCAACAGTATCAACACATACCAACAGTATCAACACACATACCAACAGTATCAACACACACACCAACAGTATCAACACACATACCAACAGTATCAACACACATACCAACAGTATCAACACACACACCAACAGTATCAACACACACACCAACAGTATCAACACACATGCCACGGTACAACACGTATAACAGTATCAACACAAATGCCAACAATATCAAACACATATACCAACAGAATAACAACATATCAACACACACCAACAGAATATGCAACACACATACCAACATAAACACACACCAACAGTATCAACACACATACCAACAGAATAAACACATGCCAACAGTATCAACACATACCAACAGTATCAACACACATACCAAAAGTATCAACACACTTACAAACAGTATCAACACACATACCAACAGAATAAACACACATACCAACAGTATTAACACACACCGACAGAATAAACACACATGCAACACACACATACCAACAGAATAAACACACATGCCAACATGTCAACACACATAGCAACAGTATCAACACACATACCAACAGAATAAACACACATGCCAACAGTACCAACACACATACCAACAGTATCAACACACAAAGCACAGTATCAACACATATACCAACAGTATCAACACACATACCAACAATATTGACACATGTAGCAACAGTAGCAACACACATACCAACAGTATCAACACACATACCAACACACATACCAACAGTATCAATACACATACCAACAGTATCAACACACATACCAACAGTATTGACACATGTAGCAACAGTATCAACACACATACCAACAGTATCAGCTCACATACCAACGGTATTGACACACATACCAACAGTATCAACACACATACTAAAGGTATCAACACACACACTAACAGCATCAAGATACATACCAAGAGTATTAACACACATTCTGATACTCGTTGCTATGTGTGGTGATTCTGTTGATATCTGTGCTGATACTCGCTGTTGCGTGTTGATACCGCATGGCGGTGTGTGTTGATACCGTTGATATCTGTGTTGATACTGTTGATATCTGTGTTGATGCTGTTGGTACGTGTTGATATGCCGTTGCGTGTGTGCTGATTACTGCTGCTATGTGTGGTGATTCTGTTGATATCTGTGTTGATACTCTTGGTATGTGTGTTGATACTCTTGGTATGTGTGTTGATACTGTTGGTATCTGTGTTGATACTCGTGGTATGTGTATTGATACTGTTGGTGTGTGTTGATACCGTTGGTATCTGTGTTGATACCTTGGTATGTGTGTTGATACTGTTGGTATCTGTGTTGATACCTTATTTTGGTATGTGTGTGTTGATACTGTTGGCATGCTGTGTTGATACTGTTATTGGCATGTGTGTTGATACTGTTGGTGTGTGTTGATACTATTGGTATCTGTGTTGATACTCGTTGGTATGTGTGCTGATACCGTTGGTATGTGTGTTGATACCGTTGGTATGTGTGCTGATACTGTTGATACGTGTGTTGATACTGTTGGTGTGTGTGCGTTGATACTGTTGGCATCTGTGTTGATAATTGGTGGTATGTGTGTTGATACCTGCTGGTGTGTGTGCTGATACCTTGGTGTGTGCTGATACTGTTGGTGCGTGTTGATACTCTTGGTATGTGTGTTGATACTGTTGGTATCTGTGTTGATACTCTTGGTATGTGTATTGATACTGTTGGTGTGTGTTGATACTGTTGGTATCTGTGTTGATACTCTTGGTATGTGTGTTGATACTGTTGGTATCTGTGTTGATACTCTTGGTATGTGTGTTGATACTGTTGGTATGTGTGTTGATACTGTTGGTGTGTGTTGATACTGTTGGTATCTGTGTTGATACTCTTGGTATGTGTGTTGATACTGTTGGTATGTGTGTGTTGATACTGTTGGTATGTGTGTTGATACTGTTGGTATGTGTGTTGATACTGTTGGTGTGTGTGTTGATACTGTTGGTATCTGTGTTGATACTGTTGGTATGTGTGTTGATACTGTTGGTGTGTGTGTTGATACTCTTGGTATGTGTGTTGATACTGTTGGTGTGTGTTGATACTCTTGGTATGTGTGTTGATACTGTTGGTATCTGTGTTGATACTCTTGGTATGTGTATTGATACTGTTGGTGTGTGTTGATACTGTTGGTATCTGTGTTGATACTCTTGGTATGTGTGTTGATACTGTTGGTATCTGTGTTGATACTCTTGGTATGTGTGTTGATACTGTTGGTATCTGTGTTGATACTGTTGGTATGTGTGTTGATACTGTTGGTGTGTGTTGATACTGTTGGTATCTGTGTTGATACTCTTGGTATGTGTGTTGATACTGTTGGTATGTGTGTGTTGATACTGTTGGTATGTGTGTTGATACTGTTGGTATGTGTGCTGATACTGTTGGTATGTGTGTTGATACTGTTGGTATGTGTGTTGATACTCTTGGTATGTGTGTTGATACTGTTGGTGTGTGTGTTGATACTGTTGGTATCTGTGTTGATACTGTTGGTGTGTGTTGATACTGTTGGTATCTGTGTTGATACTGTTGGTGTGTGTTGATACTGTTGGTATGGGTGTTGATACTGTTGGTGGGTGTTGATACTGTTGGTATGTGTGTTGATACTGTTGGTGTGTGTTGATACTGTTGGTATGTGTGTTGATACTGTTGGTATGTGTGTTGATACTGTTGGTATTTGTGTTGATACTCTTGGTATGTGTGTTGATACTGTTGGTGTGTGTGTTGATACTGTTGGTATCTGTGTTGATACTCTTGGCATATATGTTGATACTGTTGGTATGTGTGTTGATACTGTTGGTATCTGTGTTGATACTGTTGGTATGTGTGTTGATACTGTTGGTGTGTGTTGATACTGTTGGTATCTGTGTTGATACTGTTGGTATGTGTGTTGATACTGTTGGTATCTGTGTTGATACTGTTGGTATGTGTGTTGATACTGTTGGTATGTGTGTTGATACTGTTGGTATCTGTGTTGATACTGTTGGTATGTATGATGATACTGTTGGTATGTGTGTTGATACTGTTGGTATCTGTGTTTATACTGTTGGTATGTGTGTTGATACTGTTGGTATGTGTGTTGATACTGTTGGTGTGTGTTGATACTATTGGTATCTGTGTTGATACTGTTGGTATGTGTGTTGATACTGTTGGTGTGTGTTGATACTGTTGGTATCTGTGTTGATACTGTTGGTATCTGTGTTGATACTGTTGGTATCTGTGTTGATACTGTTGGTATGTGTGTTGATACTGTTGGTATGTGTGTTGATACTGTTGGTATGTGTGTTGATACTGTTGGTATCTGTGTTGATACTGTTGGTATGTGTGTTGATACTGTTGGTATGTGTGTTGATACTGTTGGTATGTGTGTTGATACTGTTGGTATGTGTGTTGATACTGTTGGTGTTTGATAACTGGTAGTGGTACCTTGAAGGATGTTTGCTCTGTTTTGTTCAATAATCTTGACAAAAGTTAAAAGTAATAGTTAACATAAGTATTTTCATGATATTAAAATCAGTTACACACCAAATCCCAGAGAGGCTGTATGTTGGAGATCCCTGAACACAGCAAGATGCTGCTCCACAGCAACACAGGCAAGATCCCCCAGCACTGATGTCACTACCTTGGGCACCACACTCTCGTCCTGGAGGAACAAACCCAACATTGAGCTACAGTACAGACTACCAGGCATGCAGCTGTGGTTATGATGGAAATCACACTGCAATACATGTCTAGAAAGTTGGTTAGTTTGTTGTTTAATGCTGCACTCAGCAATATTCCAGCTATGGCAGTCTGTAAATAATCAAGTCTGGACCAGATAATCTAGTGATCAACGGCATGAGCATCGATCTACACAATAGGGATACAATGACATGTGTCAACCAGGTCAGCAATCCTGACCACCTGATCCCTTTAGTCAGCCTCTTACAACAAGCATGGGTTCTGAAGATCCATGCTAATTTCTAACACGGTTCTTCACGGCTGAATCTAGATTGTAAACATTTCTTCGTATTTTTTCATAAGCATGGTAAGGGCTGGAAACCAATGACAAATTTCTGAAATTGTATGTAAATATGATTCTTTCAATAATAATATCAAACGCCTGTTAATTACCGCATCTTTTGAGGATATTGTTGCAAGAGTCTCCACTTGATAGAGAGCAGAACCTGTCTCTTGTCTTGGGCCGAAGATGGCTGTTTCGTCAGAGCCAAAGTCACTTGTCACAACGTCCCAAGCTGCCATGTTCACCTGTGAAAAATAGGAAGCATTGCACATGGCTTACAATTAAGTCAATTATGATTTTGAAACTATAGAAGGGTCTGATAGTTTCTGGCCAAAGCATCTGGCAAACACAAAGGATGTTTCAAACAATTGTGTTTCGTGAAATCATGGTACTCATAAGGAGTTTGCTGAGAGCTGTCGGATTGGTTGGATTATGCATGCACTGCTGCAGAGTTGTATAATACTAAGCAGAGATGCCAACCCTGAATCTAAGGAAAACAGAGTCATGACTGGCTGAAAGCCAGGCCTGAGTACCAAAGGTGCGAGTTGGGGGTGAGAGCGTGGTCGGCTCTGCCATTTTGTTTCACTTTCACACGGACTATGACATGCATTCTGAAAAACTTTGTGAAACTTCATCGTCAATAACACGCAATATACACAATCGACACCCAAAGGATCACACACTAAGCTTCTGAATGCTTTTACCAGTGTTCACTCAAATAAATCACTGGTGACTTACAAAATTGTATACCGTAAAAATATATTCAGACTTTTTTCTAAAAATTCGAAGTTTTTTAAAGAGTAATTGGAAAGCAGATTTTGTATTTGAAAATTGGAGTAACTCCGCCAAAATCGGAGTGGTTGGCATCTCTGTATTAAGACAGGGATAATCTACAACAGGGATGGGTCACTCGCTTGCTTTCTTTACCATTTGTACTAATTAGCGTGTGCCTCATCATGCTCCAACGCACACAGGACTTGGTTCGTTCCCAGCGCAACTTCGGCTGCGTTCAACAGTACTTCAGCCAGTTTATTGTATCAGTCGGAATGGTACAATGAATGAATGAATGAAGAGCAAGAATTATATGTGAATGAATGAAAGAAATAAAGAAAAAGAACAAAAGAAAGAAATACATATGTGAATGAATGAAAGAATAAATGATACACCACAGCCATCCCTCCCCAAACATGTTAAAGAACGCAAAACTATCGCTAGAACACATGTGTTAACATCAGCTGTCCTTTTTTTTAAAAATCTACTTTGAGACATTTTTTACATTAGTAATTAATTCAGATATCTTATTGCAGGTGTGGAAGGGCATGGACATTGACAGAATGTTAACTGACACTGTCACACACCCCTCAAAAACAGAAAGTTTAGAACTATCACAAAGCGTTGTAAACAGCTTTCCAGTTTTGTCAAATACTAAGATAAAGAAGAAAGAAAGAAGTTTTAGAACTATAACACTCAAGCATCACAAGCGTCAATGGCGGATCAGAACAGATCGGAGATATGTCATATTTTTCAAACACCTCAAATACACCCTAACAATTTTTTTAAATGATAAAACTATCACTATTACTTGCAAACACCTTCCACCTGATGGTATATTCCCCTCATAAAAATTAAAGGTGTATGTGAAAGATGTATTAGAACAATAACTAGAAACACTCAAAGAACGCTCTGTAGTATTTCAATGGCAGATCGGCGACATGTCATATTTTTCACACACCTCAAATACACCCTAACAATTATTTTTAAGTTATAAAACTATCACTATTACTTGCAAACACCTTTCAACTAAAGGTAAATTTCCTTCTAAAAATTAAACGAATATGTGAAAGAAGTTTTTAGCGATCGAATTTAGTCTTTCTTCGCTGTGTACCGAGAATTGAAGCCTATACTAGTGAGCTACAACATGCCGACTTGAAACTTTACTACAAATCTACTGTACTAATACTGACACTAATAACAATTATTTGACTTAAAATGAAGTGACAGAATAGGTAACTTATTTTCTACATGTAGGTTTTCAGTTGTCACAACACTCAGCGAATGTAATCAGCTGTTGAAAATAAACCGGGCTCAATCTTAAAAACTATGCTGCTGCCATATTGGCTACACTGGTCACGTGACAAGCAGAGGCATACGCTAAGGGGCTTTTCGAGGAGTGACCACTCCCCGTTATATAGTCTCCCTCATTAAGCATATGAGACTATGTTCATTTATGATTATATCCTTTCAGTGAAAGGTTAAACTCAATTTTAATATCATATACTGCTATCATGACAACTGACCTCTCTTATACATTTACTGCTTGCACTTTATTGTATCTAGTTTCATAAAAGTTGGATATTAGCAAGGTGCCTCGGGCACATGAAAAACCCTGTACTATTTATGCATCCACACCGATGACAACCATTTTTACCAAACATGCCAAACAAGCAAATTTTGGAAGAACAAATACAGCGTTCATATCATCCTTGAACGTGTTATTGCTATGTAAATATGTTACAATTAAAGTGTATTTATAATAAATTGTGAGAAAATTGGGAACCAAAGTTTGAACCGTAGTCCAGCATATATATATAGACGACTTTGCACTATATACCAAAATGTTCTTGATGTAGGCCTTGGCTGGAATACGAGTTTATTTATAGATGAACTAGAACCACTGTTGACTGACAATGAACATGCTGCTGACTAACTTATAAAAACATTGAAAACAGAACATTTGTCCTGGTCGGATTCTGAATTCCAGAACAGCCCAGAACAGTTATAGTAGCACGACCATAACCGTAAGGACAGATTCTTCTCTTTGCTTTTACTGTTAGCAGAGGAACGTTTTCTCGGTCATTTATTTCAGTATTTACAAATACTCAGCCGAGTCTCAGGACACCTAGATCCAAATAAACTAGCGATCTGGCTACCTTTTTCTTTGATGATGGAGAACGATGATAAAGGTACTCCCGGTTGCCAGTGCAATATGGTCAGAGCGATATGATATCCCAAATTTGTGGCAGCTCAGATCGAATTCAACAGTGCTGTCACACCTACTATACCTTCAAAATTTCCGCCAAAGTTAATCTCGTGAGATCTCGCGAATGATATCTCGCCGGTCGTTTCAAAATGGCTGCGCCCATGCGAGCGTGTGACTGTTTGTGCAAATGCACCGGCGGCCCATATGCACGTATGCGATATTTTGCAGTTCAAAAGAAGGTCACATTCGAACCCGTGGAAAAATAGTGATTATGGGGCAACAGTCGAAACTGAAATTGGAAACAGGTGAGGATAATCTTCGAAAACCCCACTTTTTAAGATCAAATGTTTCCTTATTTCGTGTTATCGTGAACAGGACACACCCAGGGTGTATGACTATGAATGTTTCCCATTTAGAATAATGAAATCACGGTTCCTCGTGCCTCATATTACAGTTGACATTCATATATTTTCGCCCTTCTGTGTGTCACTTCTAAATGTCATTCAAAAACTCTCTGTGTGTGTGTGGGGGTGTACGGGCGGAAGGGAGTCTTACCCAAAGACTTTACCGTTCAATCATTTGTCACTAAGTATACCATATATCTGCGAATGTGGATTTTACCAAAGATGTCCGAGAGCTTCATCACTTATGAAATTCATCCTACGTTGAGCTTATACACCCTGGTTTGATTGGAAATCAAATAGAGTTCAAAGTGGTGGATGTCCCTCTCACTCACTGTTTTCTGATTGACAGTGATGTGATCTGTTGGATATATTGTTTGCAAATTGAAGTGGTGATCTTAATACTGAGACTAAGATGTTGTTGTTTGATGTTGCAGGCCATTCAAAATCTCCACTGGGAAGCTGGCCAGGTTTGCTGATGGTACTGCTGTTGCTCAGGTAAACAGACTGATATTTATGCACCCAAGAACATACTTTCACCCTGTTACCCCATGTTCACTTTATTTTTATGTTAAACCTGTTAAAAGAGCAAAATCTGGATAAAATAGGAAAGAAGTCATTTGTAACTTATGTCAAAGCACCATGGTCCATATGTGTACCAGGCCATGCTGACTCTAATAGGGCTCGTAAGTAGGCCACAGCTCTTTGCGAGACCTTAGTACTTCTGGTGAAAAACAATCTTTCATACCTTTTCGAATGGTTTCATGGTTGTCAGTTGACAGAACATAACCGATAATTTTTACAGGAATAACCATTCCTGATCTAACCATCCCCAAATTAGCTAACTACTGCGACTGTCATCAACTTTGACAGCCAAGCATGGTTGTACACTAGGTCTGGTCTTGTAAAGTCATATTTGGCGGTCACACAATTTGGAACCAGAACTGGCTCTTTAATATACACTTGACAACAGAAATCTGCTACCGGAAGTAAGCTTGGCCCTGTCTCGCATATCCCAAGTTGGCACTCACAAAGATAGCTGGGAACCAGCTTAGTACCGGGACTTACAGGCCCTATTGATGTGACTGTGTACTTTGAAATTTAATGATATATCAAATAGACTGATCGTTCTTATCTAATCTCAGTAAACAGGATAAAAGCATATGTTTCACTTCTATATGCTACTGACACTGCATGAAGATCTGACGAATGTGATGAAATTTTGGGCATTCTGTATGACCGAGTCTACAAAGATATATCTATATGTATGTTGTTGATTCTATACTTTTCCAGCATGGCGATACATCGGTGCTTGTAACTGCTGTCAGCCGTGACAGGCCTGTCCAACAAAACTTTGTTCCCTTAACTGTAAGTTTTGCTTCATAATGTCTCCTGCTCTGTTCAACTGACCCTGATTAAAAGTGCTGACCCAAAATGTATTAAGTGGTACTATATTTTCATTTTTTTTGTACAAAGTGCACTTTGTTAAATAAAGACCATTAACTTAAAAGGTAGATTCTGCAGAGTTGCCCTTATCTCATTAAAATGTGACAAGAAATATATAAAATGCCTTGTAACATACTATTCCAAGCCAACATTCTTCATGCTGCTAATGTTGGTGTAAACATTATGACTGTGACGCCAGGTTGACTACCGCCAGAAGGCAGCCGCGGCTGGCCGAATCCCAACCAACTACCTCCGCCGAGAGATCGGGCCCTCTGACAGTGAGGTCCTCACAAGCAGACTTATTGGTGAGGATTTTCTTTCTTAGACATTGGAAGTCAAGTGTAATCTGTCTGACCTATGCATGACTTATGTATGTACTACTATGAAATGTTTCTTTACACAGATGATAACTTCTATGATGTTCATCCAGTTTACTCTCTGGTTAAATTGTGTAATTAGACTCATCATATCGTGTTACTTTCAGATCGATCAGTCCGACCTTTGTTTCCTCGTGGATTCTACAATGAAACTCAGGTATGGACTTTGTTTTATTCATGTGAGAATAATTACTCCTTTAGACACTGTTGTATCATGTGCATATATCAAAAATATCATATAAGTGGATTTTGAGGTATATATGGGTTGGGAAGTGAAGTTTAGTTCTCCTTTCTGTTGTTATTCCTATGTAGCTAAGCATGTCACAACATTTGAATGGAGATTATTTTAGATTTAACTGAAAGTGAAAGTAAATTAACCCCAACTGACTGTTAGGCCATTTTGACCAGATCAAACTTTTTATCATTGTTGTCCAGACCAGACAGCAGGCCTTTAACACTTTTGTTTTGTTGGACATCTACAGACATTTTAGTTGAAGAAGTTCATTGAAGGTTAACTGGAATGTGTAATTTGATTGGTTTTGGGGTTATTTTTCAGATAATGTGCAATTTGCTTGCAGTTGATGGAATGAACGACCCAGACATTATCAGTATAAATGCAGGTATGAAACTAAACTATTATAAAGATTGATGTCACCTCAAGCCTTGACATACCATTGACATGTCACTCCAAAAATGTGCTTCCTAACATTTGGTTATGCCTTTTAAAATGTGGGCTCTGGGGGTCAGAGTTACCTCCCTTTTTGCCCAAGCTTGGCTGAACAAGAGCCAGGATTTATCTTGATTATGATCCTAAGTCTTTCAGTAGTATACCAGGGATTTCATCAGGGTAATGACTATCTACATATTCAGCCTCATTATGCTGTAGGAGGGGTAGCTTAGTGGTTAAAACGTTGGCTTGTCACACCAAAGACCCTGTTTGATCCACATTTGGGTACAGTGTGTGAGGCTCATTTCTGGTCTCCCCTCCATGATATTGCTGGAATGTTGCTATAAGGAATTGATTCCCCACATACCTATAGTGTCAGGTGTTTTCTGTCATGATGTTTCAGGAATATTGCTTTATATTGTGTTAAACTATATTCATTCACTCCTGCAGCTTTACTCCAGCATTATCACTGAAAGTGATGAAATCCAACCCAACTTCCTCATCAGCCCCACATGACTATATGAGCACTTTTTTGCTATACACACTGGGTAACATGTGGGAAGCCCATTTCTGACTGGGAGCGTGTGTCGTCACGCCGAACGAAGGCACAGGTTCTATTCCTCACATGGGTACAATGTGTGAAGCCCATTTCTGGTGTCCCCTGCTTAGATATTGGTGGAATATTGCTAAAAGAGGCATAAAATCATTCTCACTCACCCATTTCTGACTGACTGACTGAATCACTCATTCTCTACTCTCCCTCATCCTCACTCACTCACTCACTCACCATTTTGAAAACCATAATCCTGACAATCTGTTAGTAACCTAAACTTAGGTCAATCTGAATACAGACAGACATAGTGGTCCTAGATCCATTTTTTTATGTTTCCTGTTCTTTCGTCTCCAGCATCAGCAGCCCTGGCAGTGTCTAATATTCCATGGAATGGCCCTGTAGGTAGGTGCTACCTTTCTCAAGTCAAGTTCCAGTTTGTATCCAAACTCAAATATTTGGTAGTACATAACAAAAGAAAAAGCAGTGAGTTACTTGTCTAAATATCTCTGATAATGTTTCTGATTTAAAGTAAAGTAATTTTTCATGAATATTTGAACCTAGATGTTGTTTGAGATTTTAAATTTTGTTTCAGGAGCGGTTAGAGTTGGGCTTATTGACAATGAAGTCGTGGTCAACCCTACCAGGCGTCAGATGTTTCAGAGTACCCTCAATCTGGTGATCACTGGTTCTGAGCGTGACAAAGTGGGTGAGTTGATGTTAGCATATTATTTACCCTGTCATGGCTGAAGACCCTCAGATTAAGGCAAGTGACCATGTCATGCCCAACATATATGTTACTGGCTGTTGTGACTAAGTTTGAATATTCGTTGCCAAGGTGTTCAGCAACGTTGTCTCGTTCACAAACGTTAATAATAATATGCATATTTACAATGTGCCATGTCCATACCTTAAAGCATCATTAAGGCAGCTTATGTGCACAAGTTTACACATAATTTTCATTCTCAGCTCCCTTGGGAGTATGCAGCACAAGCTGCTTGTAATAAGATACTAGAAAGTTAACAGGTACACCTGATCCTACCTGGTACCCATTCAGAGGCATATTAGGAAACATAATTACCTAAGGAAACACTGCACATCTTCGGTGGAAGTCCAAGAAAGTCTCAGGAGTCCAGCAGTTGAACACAGTCAGCCATCCAACTCCTGTCTGTGACGTGTGCTCCGTAGTACAAACGTCTATACTATTGAGCTCTGTAGTCAAGACCTTGCATGAAAATTCACACATTGATCCAAGCAGCCCTGTGATCCAGCATAAACTGTTGTTTAATGCTACAGTAATGCTGGAAGCCTCAGCCAACAATGTCTACCTACAAGACTTCCAGAAGGCAGTGAAGCATGGCTTGAAGGAAACACAAGCCATCATTCGACAGATTAAAAAACTCCAGAATGAGATTGGTCAGGAAAAGAAGGAAGTGCCGCCTGTCTGTGAACCCTCAGAAGAAATCACAAGTATTGTCAAAAGGTAAACAGCCACAGAAGTAATATCGTCACTTGTTGGTCATTGTATATATCTTCAAGCATTCATTGTTTTAGCATGGGTTATTATCATGATTATATATCAGATGGAAAACTTCTTGACTGGTTTATCTCTTGTTTGAATTTTAATCCAAATCCGTGTCAAGATCCAGGCTAGCATTGGTCTTCAGTTACCATACTTGTCATTACCATACTTGTATGTAATGACTAATGGGATCTGGTGGTCAGAGTGAGTGAGTGAGTTTAGTTTTACGCCACACTCAGCAATATTCCAGCTATATGGCGGCGGTCTGTAAATATCTGGTGGTCAGACTCGCAGACAGTTTGTGCTTGTTGTCATTTCACAGTCGAGTAGATGCTCATGATGTCAATCACTGGATTGTCTGGTCCCCACCTAATTATAGACCACCATCATTTAACTGGACTATTCTGAGCATTAAACCACAAGCAAATAAACAAATCTAAAGATGGTCACAGAGCCAAGTGGATCAGCAGTTTTACAGTGTAGAGCTGTTAGATACCAGAGTCATGAGTTCCAGGACATGTTTGTAGCTATTATCTTGAAATATTGTAAAAAGTGGCACCTCACACACTTATGCTGAGGATGCAACACTTTGTCTTCAGAGCCCTACTGAAGATGATTTCACAGAAATAATGAAATGTGGGCAATGTTATTTTGTCTAATTTCAGTCTTGCAGAATTGAAGTTAAGGGATATTTTCACAGACAGTTCTCATGACAAAGTGAGTAGTTACACAGGTATGACATGCTGAAATGTTGGCTGAAGTAAACTGTCGGCATCGGAATTTATGATGTTCTGAGTAACTGAAATAATCCAAAATTAATCAGAAGCTAGACTCAAACATTCAAAAGCATTCGGATGGTATTGCAGAGAAACTTGATTTTAATTTGTTCCATTTGAGAAAGGATGTACATAAACAATCTTAACATGACATATAAGGAAAAGGAAAAAGTTTAATGGCTTTGAAATAGTTGACAAGAATGTGTATCAGTCAGTATACCCACGCTGACAGAGATAAGAAATCATGGCATGGAGACCAGGTAAAGCTGAGATACCCCACAAACTATGTAACTATGGTAACAAAGGTTGTTATCCCCCGGCATTAAATGCGGGGGGATATAGTCGACGCCTCGTCCGTCCATCCGTCCGTAATCATTTTGTTTCCAGAGCATAACTCAAAAACTGTTCAATATTTTTCAACAAAAATTGGTAGATATATCAAACAGAACATAATGTGGTGCCTTTTGCTATTTACAGATTTTTGTCATTTTTATTTTTCTCGGTTTTCATGGAAATGTTTTGGACATAGTCTTAAAGGGGGGTGGGCTTCGTTTCCGGAGCATAACTAAAAAAACGTTCAATATTTTTCAACAAAACTTGGTAGATATATCAAACAGATCCTTAAGTAGTGCCTTTTGCTATTTGCAGATTTTTGGCAATATTTGTTTTTCCCGGTTTCCATGGAAACGATTCGGACTTAGTCCCAAAAGGGAGGGCTGGGCTTCGTTTCCAGAGCATAACTCAAAAAACGTTTAATGTTTTTCGACAAAACGTGGTTGATGTATCAAACAGAACCATAAGTGGTGCCTTTTGGTATTTGCAGATTTTTGGCATTTTTATTTTTCCCGGTTTCCATGGAAACAATTTGGACTTAGTCCCAAAAGGGAGGGGTGGGTTTCGTTTCTGGAGCACAACTCGGAAACTTCTTAATGTCTTTTAGCAAAACTTGGCAGATATGTGAGGCAGATGCCAAAGTGGTGCCTTTTGCTATTTGGCAGATTTTTGGCAGATTTATTTTTCCTGGTTTCCATGGAAACGATTAGGACTTCGTTTCTGGTGCCCAACTTGAAAAGCGTTCAGTATCTTTCAACAGACCTTGGCAGATGTATTAGGCAAATTTTGAAATGGTGCCTTTTGCTATTTACAGATTTTTGGCATTTATATTTCTCATGATTTTCATGGAAACGATATGGACTTTAAGTAACTGGCAGATGATTTGTTCTTTCAAATATGTGGGGGCCGGGGGGATATGTCATCTTCTGATGACTCTTGTTTTACTTAAACATTCAGTGTGAATAGTTAGTTTGTTTTAGTGACTTTTAGAGTGATAGTGTGTGTTTTTGTATCATAGAAGCTACACTCATGAGTTATTTAGAGTTGTACAAGTGCAACAAACTTGTATGTGTTAATGATCTTCAGTGTAATGATCTTCATTGTTAATGATCTTCATTTTTGATAATCTCCAGATATCCAGAGATGTGGCTGTGAGGAAAGTCAGAACAGATGTGTTGAGAGATGTACAAGGTGAGTATGTACTTGTTCCTTGTGTTCTCACTGACCAATTAATTGTCAATGAGCCTCTAAACATGTTGCCCTGTTCCAGGTTAGAATTGGGCCCAGCAGCTTATGCAGCTGGTAAGACTTGTAGAGTGAGTGAGTATGGTTTTACGCCGCTTTTAGCAATATTCCAGCAATATCATGGCGGGGGACACCTGAAATGGGCTTCACACATTCTGTCCATGTGGGGAATCGAACATGGGTCTTCGGCGTATTGTGGATGCTTTAACCATCAGACTACCCCACTGCCCCTAAGACTTGTAGACTTCATTGATGGCATTATATAGTTAGTGAGTTTAACGCCACTTTGAAACTTATGATTACTTGTTTTGTGATCACAGTGATATGATATTTTTTCCCAGAGTCGCTGTTGCAGAATGGTGGGTCTTCCACAGCAACTGGTACGTATCTCCGAATGACTAACACTAGCTCTGGGAAATAACACAATTACATACAGTAAGTCCCATGAATCATGAACTATAAAAATTCAATTTTTAAACTTATCCTATCTCACGACTTGCACCTCTCTCTCTTCATTCGACCATGAGTGGAAATGAATTAAAACTTTGCTCCAAGGCCTACCTTGCCCCTCTCCCGTGCTGTGCGTGCCTTCCTGTGTCAGTCGTGCTCACTAGTCCATGACAGCACGAGGCATGCGCAGTCCTCACCCACGTGATCACCTCACATACTCATTCTCTTTCTTGTCGCTCCACTGAGTGGACGTGAAAATTTTTTCGTCTGAGATTTGCTCAAAATGGTTAAGCCTGTTCAGGCCAGTAAACGGATGTTTTAAGCCCGTTGTAATAAAGTATTTTCAGCATGGGACCCACACACATCGTGTGTTGATTGTGTGGGTGTTTATGACTGGGACACACGCTGTCCGAAGTGTTCAGGTCTGTCTAATGAGGCGTTTAAAATTTTACAAACGTGCTTGTGCCAGACGTTTGGCAGATAGGGCTAGGACTAATTCTGCGGGGTCTGGTCCATCTCCCGCTAAGAAACAATGCTTAGATCGCCCCACCCTCACTGCTCACCGTTCTCAATCGCCCGTCTCTCCTGACGAAGATTTTATGGACGCTTCGTCGGATTCCTATTTATCTGAGAACGTTAGAAGGCTTTAGGGGAGCTTCCCTCACCCAGTTTAAGTTCTCTTGAGCGTACCAGGGTGGTAATGACCGATATTTCTTCTATGCCAGACCTGCGATCTACATTATCTCGTAGGTCTGCTTCTTCGGAACGATCACAGACTTCGAGAACTTCTAAGCATTCATTGTCGAAGCGGGGATCGGCGCGGTTGGAACGTACCGCTCTCCTATTTCCACGGCTGGGAGGAGTCGTTCTAGGTCTCATTCACTTTCCCGAGTCGGCTCACCCCGCCGAGCCGGCTCACCCTGCCGAACCGGCTCACCCTGCCGAACCGGCTCACCAGTACATCTTCGAATGGGTTCACCTGACCGAACTGATTCACGTAATCAAATGGGTTCACCTGACCAAACTGATTCACGTAATCGAAGGGGTTCACCAGGACGAACGGGTTCACATTCCCGACTCAGTTCACCTCAACATAGGTTTCAGTTCGACACACCATCAGCGTTTTGATTCCCGTAGTCGTTCAGTCTCGCCTGGTCGAGGTGGTTGGCCATTTCGATCCGGTTCACCTAGCCGTATGGTGTGATTTTGTCAGAGTGATTCTCGAAGTCGAACCTGCCGAACCGGCTCACACGGCCGAGCTGGCTCACACAGCTGAGCCGGCTCACCAGGCCGAACCGGCTCACCACAACATCCTCGAATGAGTTCAGTTGATCAAACTGATTCACGTAGTCGAATGGGTTCCTCTGGCCGTACTGTTTCACGTACTCAAATAGGTTCACCAGGACGAACCGGTTCACATTCCCGACTCACCTCACCTCAATATGTGCTTCCGTTCGACTCACCACAGTGTTTTTGATTCCCGTAGTCGTTCAGTCTCACTTAGTCGAAGTGGTTCGCCATTTCGATCCGGTTCACCTAGCCGTACGGTGTGTTTTCGTCAGAGTGATTCTCGTAGTCGGTCTCATTCACTTCAGGTGAATCAGGATATCCCGTCTTGTCAGTCTAGACTCAGTAGCGTAATTTTGCTCACACTGTAACAATATTTACTTCCTCGGATCCCCAATCGTCATGTTCCTGGAGCAAACGTTGTCGGGAATGTGCTCCCTTATTAAGGACGTTTTTAGAGCATGTAGACATACTTGCTCCCGATGGCTGGCAGACAGAGCTTGTTACACTTCAACAGTTGATCACCCGACAAACCCCCGATTCTAACGACCGGTATTAACTGCTCGTCGTCTGCAGATTCCCATGTCGGACGGTGATAATTTTATGGACGCATCATTAGCTGTGGTTCCGCCTCATCAAAACGCTCTGTGTTACCAGTTGACTCACACATCCGATCTACATCGTCAAATCGCCGAACCGATTCACCACACCGAATCGGTTCGCCATACCGAATGGATTCACCAGACCGAACCGTTTCGCCATACCGAATGGATTCACCACACCCAATCGGTTCGCCATACCGAATGGATTCACCACACCCAATCGGTTCGCCATACCGAATGGTTTCACCAGACCGTACCATCAAATTGCCGAACCGATTCACCACACCGAATCGGTTCGCCATACCAAATGGATTCACCAGACCGAACCCGTTTAGCCGCGCCGTATGTGAATCGACATTGACTCAGTTAAGCCATAATATTAAAACTGTTTCTTATCGCGAAACAGTTCACATCATCGATTCAATTCACAGCACCGAAGCGATTCACCTCGGCGGAACATTTCACTTCAGCCTCACCGGTTCATCTGGCGTTCTAGATCTCTCCATCAGCTGAGATCATTTAACCCGTTCGGATTACCGAACCGATCCAGATCAGTCACGCGATTCAGATCACATCGGACTGATTCAGATCCGCGATCAACTTTCCGGCTCACCACCCTGAACTGATTTACCAGCCCGGCTCGTACCGTTTCACCAGGTCGAAGGCTCCCTATCGTCGAACCAGTTCACCTAGCCGTTCAAGATCAATGTACAGAGGTAGTAGTAGCTATGTGCTTCACCATGCCGATTTGATTTACATGTGATGTTAGTAGCGCAGTCATCTAGAGATATCATTTCGGCACTTGACGGCCTGGCGATCCCAGTTCTCAAGAGTCCTCCGTGACCGGGGCTCATCTCATTCCATATTTAATCTACCATCCGATCTTCACTTTTGATGAATGATTCGGTTCAACGATTCTACCCTTCGGTGTAGATATCAGTTCTGCAACCACCCGATATGGCATAACTAGATACGCTTGCTAGCCAGGAATACTCTACGACGCTCCGATGAGTCTTGTTACTACAGACTACTGGTAACAGCGTGTTTGTGTATCACTGGGTGCAATTGTTGCAGACGGCTCGTCATCTTCATCTCCCTTTGTTTTACATGATAAGCAAGTTTCTGGACAGATAACAAATGGGTGAAGTTCTTGCGCATGGTACCAGCAATGTTTTGTCAAATAGCCAGCATAGCTCAGCCGAATTTATGGGTTGCGACTTCGCCCGGTTTACCAAAGACAAAGTTGTCCATTATATTTTGTCACTTTCGTGTGTAGCGTTTGCAAATGGCGGACTACTGTTTGTTTTACCGAATTTTGATGATTAGAGTGACTATGAAGTGCCCTTGCAGAATTCTCTTGGTCCCACGAATCGGATACCAAGTCCAGCCTTTAAATGCAAGTAACAACTAACGCTGTCATTCGGTAAGAGTGACTGTGTCGAGATTTTGACAGCCAGTCGAGAGACTGCTTATTGAGGGTGACGGACAGAAACACCCGTGAGCGGTTTGACTAGTCAAGCACTGAGTTCAGAGGTCACTGCATTATGCAAGGACTGTCACCAGGCAGCGATCTACTACCTATATCACTCCACCTGGCAGCACCATTATTTTGTTCGGCCAAAAGAAACGTTCCTGAGGTCACCGATCCTCCGGAATTTCTACAATTTGTTTATAATGTGAGCGTTCTTGTAGATTGACTGACAATCTCCATCGCCGAACATACTACATTGAGCACTCCGTCAGAACTGGCGAAGTTGCTCGACTTATTGAACGTTCTTATATCAGGAGATATCTTTTGTCAGAGGCAAGAGTGGTTAGACCTCTCATTTCCTCGACCTCGCGATGGCCGTGGGGTAGCCTAGTGGTTAAAGCGTTGACTTCGCACGCCCAAGACCCGGTTCGATCCCCACATGGGCACAATGTGTTAAGCCCATTTCTGGTGCCCCTGCCGTGATTTTGCTGGATTACTGCTAAAGGCGATTGTAAAACTAAACTCAGTCAGTCAGTCAGTCCCTCGACCTGTGAGGCGCTTACCTTCACATCGGATACTTCCAGACTATCGGAAGTATCTTCGATTTACTTTTATGGGGCGTCATTGATACCAATGGAGGATCCTGCTGTATGGGCATATGCGCAGCCCCGTGGTTTTTTACTCAGATACCCATTCTGATAACAATCTACCTGCATTGTCGCAGCGTGACAATTGACAACAATATCGACGACTGT
Source organism: Haliotis rubra (assembly GCF_003918875.1). NCBI lineage: Eukaryota > Metazoa > Mollusca > Gastropoda > Lepetellida > Haliotidae > Haliotis > Haliotis rubra. The sequence continues at coordinate 321,717 of NW_025767058.1, forward strand.
GTTCAAGCCCAGCAGGATCCAGTCGTCCTTCCCTTCCACAGACAGTTCATCATCAAGTTGCTCACACAATTAGGATGGCTACTAAATTCGGAGCAATCAGGGGTAACACCGACCCGCTGTTTCTTCTTATTGGGACAATATTCAACACACCAGGTCATGATGTTTGTGCCCCAGGAGAGGTGGGACAAGATTCAGTGCAACGCACCACTAGTGTTGGTCCAACCCACACCTTTTCGCCAGTGGCAGAAGTTACTAGGGTGGTTGGTGTCGGCACAAGTGCTGACTTACAGGGGCCAGCTGCAGCTTGCCCTCTTCAGATGGTTCTGTACCCATACATCGGGGACGACAACCCCAGGGAGTTGATTCGTCTTCCCGCACAACTACATTCAGTCTTTTGTTGGTGGCTCAACAAGTGGAATGTTTGTGTTGGAGTCTCTAGGGTGCCCTTCATACCGACTCAACACCTATTCGTTGGCACATCTTGCAAGCTGGAGCTCACTTTCTCCATCAAGTGGCCTAGCCGTGGTCATCAGGAGAAAGGGCCCTTCATCACAACTTAATTGGAATTCAGCATTGTCATTATCGCCTGTTCGCACCGGGACAACCATCAGCTTCAGCAGATGATCACCAGTTCGCGATCGTTTCTGCTTTGTGTACAATCTGAATAAAATTCTGACTTTTATTTCTGATTTGTGTCTTCGATTCTTCTGGGACTTGTGAGTTTCGATTCAATTACCCTTTCACCCTCCACGGGGCGGTGTCTGTGGGGGTTGTGTCGAAGCAGGGGATGGCCGATACTGGTCGTCAGACCTTGGAAATCGATGGTAATGCGACTGTTTACACTTTCGCTAAGCTGCGTCCTTTCACTTGCATGAAGGTAGTGACTGAACACCCCATTGCTCGGGAATCCCGGTCCCTGGAGCACTTGTGTTTAGTAAGTCAATGGGTTCGAACTGACCATCGCAGGTCTCGCTTTTGAGACGCTGGAGGGTCCACACCTCACTTACTGTCCCCTGCTCCACGGAGTAATTACGTCAGTGAAGTGAGTCATTCCCGAAGTGTTACACTTCGTAGCGTTACCTAAAGCATCGCAAGAGTGCCGCCGTCTGCGTAAGAGACTGTTTACACCCTTGTCTACTGCTTCCAAGGCAGAAGTCTCTCGCACAACACTCTCATATTGGCTACGAGCTACAACACTACGAGCCTACACTTTGACGGTTTTGCCACCACCTACGGCAGTCAACCCTCATGAAACCAGGGCATTGGCTTCTCATGGCGTTGCATAGCAACTGCTTGTTAACTGCCATAATGGAGGATTGTTTTTGGCGATCTGACACAGTTATTTCATCTCATTACCTCAGAGATGTGTCGGTGACGGATTTTCAAGGCCTTCATCAGTTTGGACCACTCGTCCTTGCCCAGCAGTTATCAGCGGCACAACATCACAGATAATGAACTTCCTTGTGCTCCGATGCTATATGGATCACACTGTGCAGTTGATCCCAAGTCGCGATCGTGTCTGCTTGTGTACAATCTGAATAAATCTGAAGAACTTTTTCAGATTTCCGTCTTTATTTCTTCCGGGATTTAGATTTCTCCTCTCATTTGTTTGAGACTACAGAGAGTCGCCACCTCACTTACTGTCCTCTGCTCCACGGAGTAATTAAGTCAGTGAGTCTTTCCCGAAGTGTTACACTTCGTGGCGTTCATGCTCCTAAGTGCCTATACACATCTATGTGATCTTACTGTGGTAAGTAGTGGAAGTCATAAGATGATGTGGTACTGAACGTTAAAATTGTGAGTTTTACCGATTCAATTTCTCTTTCACCCTCCTCGGGACGGTGTCTGTGGGGGTTGTTTCTAAGCAGGGGCTGGCCTGATACTAGTCGTTAGACTTTTATTACGGGGGTACCTTGGAAATCGTGGCGATGCGACTGATTACACTCGTTAAGCTACGTCCTTTCACTTTGTGAAGGTAGTGACTGAACACCACATTGCTCGGGAATCTCGGTCCCTGGGAGCAATTGTGCTTAGTAAGTCAATGGGTTCGCACTTACCCTCGCACATAGTAACTTGGTAGTTATTGGCCTACCTTGTAGTTGCTTCCTACGGTTGTTTGGGCATAACACTTAGCTGTTATCGCTTGAATTTCGGGTAATCTATGACCCACCTTCCTACTGTGGGATAAGTGCAAGTTGTGAGATAGGATAAGTTTAAAAATTTGAAAATTTTAACTATAAATTGTATATTTATATACTTATCCTATCTCATGAGATAAAGTCCCTCCCTACCTCCCCATTACATAGATTGCCACCGTTCCGGTTTTGTCCTTTTATGGCTCCAAGATCGAGAATGAGTATGTGAGGTGATCACGTGGGTGAGGACTGCGCATGCCTCGTGCTGTCATGGACTAGTGAGCACGACTGACACAGGAAGGCACGCACAGCACGGGAGAGGGGCAAGGTAGGCCTTGGAGCAAAGTTTTAATTCGTTTCCACTCATGGTTGAATGAAGAGAGAGAGGTGCAAGTCGTGAGATAGGATAAGTATATAAATAAATATACAATTTATAGTTAAAATTTTCAATTTGGTTCTCTGTTCATGTTCATGTCAGTATTAACATCAGATCTTTTGCCCGTCTCAATGCCTCTCTCCATCAAGAGCTTGACAAATCCCCAGTTTGGAGACTCTTATCATCCATATGACCCATGAAACTAGGAATCATAATCATTTTAAATTATTACAAAGTCAGTGACAAGTATAACATATGTTATATTTGGGATTACGCTTTCTTAGTAAAGTACAAATTCTAGTACTTTTGGGGGGTTGAGTCCCATCCGGGATTCGAACCCACACCCTTAGAGTCAGGCACCAAATCACCAGCACACCAAGTCAGCTGCCTAACCCGCTCAGGCACCGCGACTTCCACAAAATTGGAAGTCGGACAACTGGTAGTCTAGACTGCGCACTTTGTGTACCCCTCTCATAAGTGTAAATTGACAGTGACAAGTAGGAAATCACTTCCCACTTTATGGCAGGTGGCATGTTGTGTACAGCAAATTGGGATGAGAGTAGGACTACAATCTTCTTTAAACTCTGATGTCACTACAATGTAATCATAATCAAATGTCTCTCTATGTTATAAGTTGAAGGAAGTGCTGCTTGCACTCTGCAGTCCATTTTCTAAAACATTTGCACTCAAACACAAGGTGTGATGTTTTCTCCTGGGTGGATGCTTTTGTCTGTATGCATTTGCCAAAGTTTTGAGCACCACTTGCGTCAGTTGTCATCCTTGTTTGTGTTGCAGATAAACCAGAAGTGGAAACTCAGGACATACATCAAGTATTTGATGCTCTGTCCAAAAATGTATTTAGGAATCTCATACTGGATGAACAGAAAAGGTAACATCTCCCAAACATGTACTTATTATCATAGCCATATCGTGTCCAGTGGATGTTGGGATTTGTAAATGTGAGCATATCAGAGAGTGATTCTGTTTGTAGCTGTATTTAAGCAATGTCATGGCAGGGTTTACCAGAAATGGGCCACATCTATGTAGGGAACTGAATGAGTTGTTGGCTTAACAAACAAACATTCTTCTTCATAGAGATCGTCCTTGGGGTACATATTATGCATTTTCCAAGCTGAAAATGTCCTGTGACAGTTGTATCAATGTTTTTTGAATAAAAAGATTGTACAATAAATAAACTCTTTTATTTACTATACGGCCCCTACCTCACGGAGTTACCTCCCGTTGAGCATGCGCACCAACTGGGTAAGCTCCTAGACCCGTATCATCATTCCTTCTGCTGTCACTGCCGTGAACAGACGTCCATGAGCCGTACAGCGCTGAATTTTCTGATAAAGAAAACTATGTCTGATACTACACCACCTGTATGTATGGTCTTTATTTGCCTATGAAAGGAACAGTAAAGCTTTACAGTTGGTTGTTTCATAATTGTGACTTTGTATTAATTCTATTACGCTAACTTTCCCGTGGTTTACGCACATGTTGCTCTGCCATGGCGGGAAGTTTAGCGTGCCATGTGGTCGTAATATTGCGTATTGAACCAACTCTTACTTCCCGTGGTAGCCTTCACGTATTTTTCAATGTTTTCTACGTGTATATATGTTGCTGGTCCGCCGTTAGCTACATGCTTGCGTGTTTGCTTTCAGGCCTTTTCCTCCTGTTTGGTCTGTGGACAGAGCATTCCACGGGCGGACAGGCATGACCAATGTGTAGCCTGTCTGGAAAAGACCGGCCATGACGCCGAAGTGTGTCCAATATGTCTTGGGTTTTCCCCCCGTGCCCCAAAGAGGAGGGCGGCTGACACTCTCTTTTACAAAGAGATGCGAGAGGCGGGTGGGGAACCTACCCAGGTCCCCCCGTCTAAGGCCCAAAAGCGGTCTCGTAAGGGAAAAAAATCCCAAAGCCAAGCCCCCTCTCCTGCTTCTACTGGTGGGTTTGACATGTCATTAATGGATAAATTGTTTCAGCAACATATGGACTCTGTGAAGTCCCTCGTCCGTGAGTCTGTTGGAGGGCTCCGGCAGGAGTTCCTCGCTCACTCTGGGACGGGGGGCGGAGAGTCAGGGGGTGGGATCGCCGGGCTCGGCTCGATCCCTCAGCCTTGAGGCGTCTGTAGACCCGTTGCCTCTGGCTTCGGGTCCGGGGCGAGGGGAGGTGCCCAGTCCCCGGAGTTGGCGCAGGGACCGTTGAGTATTCCTGGGGTTCCGATCCCTGCGCCTCCATGATGCCCGGAGGCACCAGTTCTGCCTGGTATGCCTCCAGCGTCTCGGGACGAGGAGTCCGTGCAGCTTGCGAAGCTGGCTTGGGGGCACTCTGTCTGCTCCTCCTCTCTGTGGTTCCTAGTGCTAGGCCGCCCACCGGGTCGGGGTTAGGGTCCTCTTTCAGAGGAGACCCAGCCCAGACTTCGGGGGCTCGAGCGCCCGAGTCGATGGAGCTTGGGGAGGTAGAGGCAGCATGACGGTGCTTTCGGTTTGCTTCGGCTCTGCGGGGAGGTCCGGCAAAGGATTGCCGAGGGCCTACCCCAGGCAGCGGTGCCTGTTGGCAGCTTCGGACGGCTGAGTTCGGCATATTCGCGGCAGTTCAGGCTCTGCTGGCATCGGCGAAGCGCATTCCACCGGGAGAGGAACGAGGCGGAATTTTACTCCACGTACTTCCTGCGTCGAAGAAAGGCGGCGGGTTCCGTCCCATTCTCAACCTCAAGGGGTTGAACCGCATGCTAGAAGTACCATCCTTCAAGATGGAGACACTGCGCTTCGGTGATCTCATCTGTTCAGCCCGGCGATTGGCTCCGTCAATCGACCCTAAAGGATCGCGTATCTGCATGTGCCCATACATCCATCGTTCAAGCAGTACCTTCGGTTCTCTTACGGACGGGATGTGTTACCAATTCAGGGTGCTCCCCTTCGGCATATCGACTGCCCCAAGGGTGTTCAGCAAGCTCATGTTAGTCCCAGCTACCCTGCCGCTTTCGTTAAGCAAAGGAAGGCGTTGTTACCCTTACCTCGGCGACTGGTTGCTCGGAGCACTAACACAGCCAGCGAGTCTAGATGCTACTCACACAGTGATAGACATTCTAATTCGACTGGGGTGGATAATCAACCTCAAGAAATCCGACCTGGTACCCACCCAGGACTTGGTTTTTCTTGGGTCGCGATTCCAAACAAACAAGGATCTCGTTTCCTTGTCGCCCGACCGGATCACCAGAGTTCGGGAGATGGTATCTTCGTTCCTCTCCCAGCCCCAGGCACCAGCCGCGGACTTGGCTCCGTCTACTGGGCCATATGGCGGCGACGATCTCTGTCGTGTGGCCGTAGCGGTTGAGGATCGCCCTATACAGCAAGCTTTGGCTCGGCTGTGGGCTCACCGCGGAGGATCTGGGCGCGCAGTCTCACAGTCCCGAGTGGTTGACACCTCACCTTCAGTGGTGGACAAATGTCGGGAATCTCACCAGGGGGATCCCCTTGGAAATCCCGACGCCAGCTCTCACAGTTCAGACCGATGCGTCCCTCACGGGCTGGGGGGGTGTTCTGGGCAGTCTGTCGGCGTCGGACTCTGGTCGAAGCGAAGCCCACCTTCACATCAGCGTGTTGGAACTGAGAGCTGTGCGGTTGGTTTCGGCGCTTCAGAGAGCATGTCCGTGGCCAGGTAGTCCGTCTTCAGTTGGACAACCAGGCGGCCATGTCGTACATCCTGAAGCAGAGGCGGCACGGTGTCCCCAGCGGCTCCTCGGGGCGTGGGACTTTCTCCTCTGGTGCGACCAGTGCGACTGTCAGGTACTCCCTGTTTATCTCCGGGGCTGGAGAGCGTGCGAGCAGATGCGCTCTCTCGCGGATCCTGGCCCTTGCAGTGGATGCTTTCGACAGGCAGATTTTCAGAGTAATCTCCCAGTTATGCGGGTGCGTTCCAGGTGGATCTGTTTTGCGTCGGCGGGGCGCATCAGACACCCGTGTTCTGCTCTCGAATACGGACCCAGGGGCGTTGGCTGCGGCGCCTTCCTGCTGGATTGGACGGGCAAAGTGCTCTGGGCGTTCCGCCGTTACCACTCATTCCCGTGTCCTTTCACAGCTGTCCACCCAGCCAGCTCGGCTGCTTGTGCTACTGGCACCGCTTTGGCCGTCACAGAGCTGGTTTCCGGTAATTCTCAGGTTTCTGGCTCAGCCTCCTGTTCTATTACCTTCTGACCCGGACATTCTCACTCAGAGCGGGCCCACCCAAATCCGGATTCAGTGGGTGGCTTGGCCTCTGTCAGGTCTAGCCTCGAGGCCGCAGCGGAATTCCTGCAGCAGTTGCAGACACAATTCTGGCCGGTGGGATTCGACAAGCGTTCAGTATGAGGATAGGTGGTCCCGCTATGCGCGCTGGTGTTCAGATAGGGGATTGCAGATCCCTTTTCTGCGGATTTAGTCCAGTATTGGAGTTTTGCAAGCTCGTTTGGAAGAAGGCCTGGCGGCCGACCATTCGTGGCTACTCCACGCTATTTCCACTTTTCACACCCCTGTCGATGGTGCTCTTCTGGGGCAGCACCCTCTCGTACAAGCGCTTTCTTGCTGGCGGAGCGGATTCGACCTGCTCTCAGGCGAACCAGTCCACCTTGGGATTTGTCAATCGTGCTTTCGATTGGCTGTCGGTCCAACTTTCTCACACCTATCGGCTATTTCCATTCAGTTGTTAACTTGGAAGGCTGTTTTCTGGTGGCGGTAACATCTGGGCGTAGGGTCGGCGATTTACATGCTATGTCGTCCGACCGGCTGACTGTGTTTCACACTGATCGTGTCAGCATTAAGCCTCCCGGATACTTACGCCCGAAGGTCGATCCGCTTTCCATGTGACAGCTCCTATCGAACTTCCCACTCTTACCCAGCCTTCCACATCGGGGACCACTCTCCTCTGAGCACTCACCCGTTGGATGTCCGTAAGGCGCTCAAAGTCTATATCAAGCGAGCGCGGGGAATCCGTGCGGGTACCCAGCTGTTCTGTTTATTCTACGGTGGCGGGAAGGCTGGTCTGCCAGCGAGCAAGCAGACTTTGTCTGGCTGGCTAGTTTCGTGTATTTGTGCGCTTATCAGGCTAAGGGCAAGCCTCCCCTGAGGGGTTGAAGGCTCACTTTCGGTCAGGGCAGTAGCGCATCAAAAGCTTTTGCATCGGCACTCCCCATTGAAGAGATCTGCTCTGCGCTATTTGGAGCCGGCCAAGCTGCGTTTATCACGGCACTACCAGCTCGATACACATTCCCGTAATCGTGCGAGCTTTGGCCGTTCTGTTCTCTCCAGTGGACAGTGTCCTGCCACCCTGACCGAGTGAGTCTTGGTTTATTGGTTTGTTTATTGACGCTGCTGTACAATAATTGTGTATTATTGACATATCTGCTACTGTGAGCTAACTACCCCCTTTCGATTCTCTCAGGAGTAATTAGTCGATTGTGAGCGGTATTGACATTCCCCCCTACGGTGCTCACTAATCGACACGTGGTGGGTGGGGTTTTGTTGACATTCGTACATGTGCGATTGCCTATGCTAAACGTATGGAGGTCGTCTTTGAGCACAAATCCTCCCTGTCAGTTCCCCTCCCATAATGCCTCTCGCGGAAGCGCAACTGGGACAAGTGACAGGTGAGTGTTATGGCGTCTGTTCAATTTTTTTCCATGATACGATCGCTATATTTTGTGTGTGCTTGGACAGAATTCCCTCCTCCCTGGCCTCCGGTCTTTGGGAGTCTGTGTTTATGCATAATATGTACCCCAAGGACGATCTCTATGAAGAAGAATTAACCAAACCTGAAGAGGTTTTCAATTCTTGAAGAGAGTCGATCCTTGGGGTAGGGCTCCCGCCTCCCGCAATTCTGTTCACTGATATATTCAGCAGAAGGAATGATGATACGGGTCTAGGAGCTTACCCAGTTGGTGCGCATGCGCAACGGGAGGTAACTCCGTGAGGTAGGGGCCGTATAGTAAATAAAAGAGTTTATTTATTGTACAATCTTTTTATTCAAAAAACATTGATACAACTGTCACAGGACATTTTCAGCTTGGAAAATGCATAATATGTACCCCAAGGACGACTCTCTTGAAGAAGAATTGAAAACCTCTTCAGGTTTGGTTAAGAGGGACATCTCCTGTGAGGTCGATCTGTACAAACCACTGCATGGGTCAGCCATCTTCCAGAGGGGACAAACTCAGGCAGGTTTTTGAGAGATTCCTTTTGTTTAGAAAGGTTTTGGCTTTTGATTAATGTAGGACAATGCTTTGTAGTCTGCTCCAGACAGACATTTTAAGGCTATGGCTCAAACTGATGTTAAGATTTGCCTGCATGGACATGCCAGGGCAGATGAGGTTTCCAGTCTTTCCATAGGGGACAAAGTGGTTGATCATGCTGAAATCTACACGTTGCGTTCAAAATTGTCATCTACGAACCAAAATTACTGTCCGCTGAACAGACAATGATATAGCTCTTAACATTTTGAAGTAAATATTGAGTGACCCGCCTCTCATTATGAAGTGTTTGGGACTGAACTATGACTGAGTTTGAAGGGTTTGTTTTCATCAAATGTTTTCTAATATCCCTGAAAGGTTCTCCCTGAGACTAACAATATAACCCTTCAGTGGACCATGTCAGCCAAGTAAATGTGTTGTGGCTGTTTTGCAGGTTCTATGTACCGTGACATTCGACAGTCTCGACACAGCCTTCAAGTCAGACCCTATGTCTGTTCTGGCTGGGTACGTACCCCTACCTTTGCTAGGCCATCAGTGTAGTGCTTACATATTGCTGATTAACTGCTGGGAAATTAAATTATACATCCTTGAAGGGATTATTTTATTTACTCCGAAACATCTTGATATCAGAATATCTCTAGTGGTTAAAGTTATAACAAAACCCGGTTCAACAACAAGTGAAGCCCAGTGCCTCAGACCAGATTGATTCTCTGATAAATCTTTACGTGGAAGTGAGAGAAACTGTTGCCATGCTCCTTAACACCTGCATCTCTGACACACCACTGTATTACTGAAATAATGTTCAAGATAGTGTTAAACAAATGACCTGAGTAAATGTGCCCTTTGTGGAAATCTAATTGTTGCAACTCGAGGTTGACAGTAAAGATTCCTTCTTTCCTTGTTGTACCCGTGAAGATCCGGGTTTGAATATTGATCTTCAGTAACCCATGCTTGTCGTAAGAGGCGACTAACAGGATCGGGTGGTCAGGCTCACTGACTTGGTTGGTACATGTCATCTGTTCCCAATTGCGCAGATCGATGGTCATGTGTTGATCACAGGATTGTCTGGTCCAGACTCGATTATTTACAGACCGCCGTCATATAGCTGGAATATTGCTGAGTGTGGCGTAAAACTAAACTCACGCACTCACTCTTTCCATGTTGCAATCAGACCATGTTATGTTATGTTTCAGAGGTCTGAAGGAAAAGAATTTCATGTTGCATTACGAGGTGAGATGCTCGGAAATACAAGTTTGCTTCAAAATTATAGATTGTGACATGTATAACTACAGTGTCAATGAGATTAAAGTTGTTGATGCTTGTTTAAAGATTTTGTACACTTCATGTAGGTCCAAACCATGAAGTAAAATCCACCAATAATTGTTGCCATAATGATGTGAACTGTGGAATATTTTGACAAAAGAGTGTGTATGGCGATACAGTGATTGACATGTTTAGCGTTAATCTACACAATTGTAAGACAGTAACATGCTTCAACCAAGTCTCCGAGTCTGACCACATAAGCCCTGCAGTCACATTCTAACCTGTCTTCATGGTGTGAGGGGCGGTGGGGTAGCCTGGTGGTTAAAGCGTTGTACGCCGAGTCTGCCGAAGACCGGGTTTCGAATCCCCACATGGGTACAATGTGTGAAGCCCATTTCTGGTGTTCCCCGCCGTGATGTTGCTGGAATATTGCTAAAAACGGCGTAAAATCATACTCACTTACTCCCTCATGGTGTGACAAAACAATTGCTGTTTTTCACGAGGCTTATTGAACCAATGAAACAGATGAAACTGCTAACAGTCACTTAGCTGAACAGAGATTGAAGGAATTCTGATTCTGTGTATAGTGGATGGATTCTAACCTTATGCTCTCTTACAATCCAAGACACATGTCAGTCTCTGAACACGTGGATCTGAGGCAGAGCAGGTGACTCTGGTACTTTCACCTGTAATGATTCCAGGTTAGAAAGGCTCTTCAGCAACTTAGGATCAGGTGGACTGAGTAACTTGGTTCTCACATGGACATTAACATTGTCTATGATATCAATCACATAATTGTTTGGTCCTGACTCAATAAATTGAGTGAGTTTAGTTTTACGCTGCACTCAGCAATATTCCAGCTATATGATGGCGGTCTGTAAATAATTGAGTCAGGACCAGACAATCCAGCGATCAACAGCATGAGCATTGATCTGCGCAATTGGGAACCGATGACATGTGTCAGCCAAGTCAGCGAGCCTGACCACCCGATCCCGTTAGTCGCCTCTTAAGACAAGCATGGGCTACTGAACGTTCCTTCTAACCCGGACCTCCATAGGTGACTCAATAAACATTGGGCAGCTGGAATTCTGCTGAGTGTGGCATAAGACAACAAAAATGCAGAAGTGGTTGAATTGCTCAGAATTCTTCTTTGTAGAATGAATTTATGAGGTGATACATTTTTGCTATAAATCATTAACATCAGTAATGGCAGCCTTTCTTATTTTTCCTTATCCTGACTCATGCTCTTTTTGCTTGTCTTCTTCTTCTTGCGAACATAGTGGAACACTTGTATCTCCCTAATTGAAGCTCCCTTCAATGTAAAATCACTAATTAGTACTCAGCACGAGTTACCTCCCTTCCACAAGCGCGGGAACGAGGGCGCCACCTCCACCCATGTGCCTCACTCTCTCCTTCTTCGCCCAGTGAGCTGGACGTGAGAGCACCTGTGTCTCCCGACACACTATATCCTTTGATTATATTTAGTTAGTTACCTCGTATAGACATCTATAGAGGTTTAGCTAGTATCCTTCAACAATTATATATTGATATTTAGTCGTGTTTCTACTGTTTATTCACGGACCTTGCCGTGTTTGTTTCAGTGGATTACGTTGATAAAAATTCTGTTCTGTTGCAGATTACGTTTTTATTCTGCTGCTGATCCGCATTTAATATGCCCTAGTTGTACTGCGCCATGTTCATTTTATTCACGTTGCAGTTGCGGTACTAATTTATCCATTTCTGCCTTTAATAAATAATTGCTTTGCGTTTGAGAGGCAGCGCGGAGATAGAGTCGCATATGCAGAGTCTAGCCATGACTGATACACCTGAACCCCTCGCCAGTCTACTGCTGTTGGTCGACCCGCTCCCGTCTGGTGTTCCGCTAGAGTGGTGGAGAGGCGTGGGGCGTAGTCCGCCCGCCTCAAGAAGCGTCCTGCTTCCCCAGACATCCCATCGTCGCGGCGAAGACTAGAGTTTTCTACTGCATCTCAGCAGCGACCTCTGAGGGGAAATCAACGAAGTCTACTTGAACTTTCTCAGCTGAGATTGTTCCGTCGCGAATTTGGGCCTGTATGATGATCAGCCGATCATCATACCTGATGTACATCAAAGAATGACCGATGTCGGCAACAGTGATGTCAGCGCAGATCAACATGCAGCCTGATGTACCAACGCTGATGTTCTATGATCTTCCTGAGGTCCCGTCGCTACCAACACTCAGCGCAGACCGCACCCCAGGGCAGCGTCGACCTCTGAGGGGAAATCAACGAAGTCTACTAGGACTTTCTCAACCGAGATTGTTCCAGCCGCTGAACTGGGCCTCTACGATGATCAGCTGATCATCATCCCGGCGTCGCCACAAGAAGCGGACGGAGACAGCTACAGTGACATCAGCAGAGATCGCCATGCAGCCTGATGTCTCTACACTGACGTCAGACGACTTCCCTGAGGGTCCCGGCGCTAACATCGCAGAGAGGGCACCGACTAATACGTCGCAGACCATCCCAGATGAACTGTTGCGGCAAATCATGATCATGATGGAGGGCCACCACAGACTGGGAAGCAGCCAGCCCAAGGCCCGTGCCTTCGCGAAGGTTCCAACGCAGACGACACCCCAGAGGCACCCCCATCAGCGTAGCAGCCACGAACGAAGCCACCTTCGCGAAGGAAGTCGCAGACCACCTCCACGAAGGACCCAGATGTACAGCCTCGGCTTCATCCCTAGATGCGGACTCAGACCGTCAGACCTCACGGAAGCCTTTGCGAAGGTCAAATCGCCGTTCCCCAGGACCGGACGCAGAGGAAGCTTCGCGAAGGCCTTCGCGAAGGCCTTCGCGAAGGACACCTGACTACACGAGAGCTTCGCGAAGCTATCAACATTCTCCTCACAGGTCTCCGAGAAGGTCAACCCATAGACGCAGTTCACCAACACGATCTCCGCGCCGTTAACCGCGCCGATCTCCTCGTACATCACCACATCGATCGTCTCACAGGTCACCACACAAGTCTGCACACAAGTCTACGGTCAGGTCTCCCCGGCGTCACCCGACATAGAGATAGAAATACACAGTCCACCATCAGAAGAGCATCAACCTCTCATCAGTGATGCTGGGATAGAAAAAATGATGGAGGCATCATTTTCTCAGGCGCTGAGATACGATATTGGATGGTAAACAACCTAGATCTCTCTTCACCTTCCAAGAGTGGCAACTTCGGCGCAGACATACCTGATAAAGGAAGGCGAGGCAGAGCGCCATCACCTTACCTCCAATCGACTCGATTGCTGCGGTGCCACAGTATGTGGACACAGCCTACCATAAAGCCATAACAGTTCAAGCGCCAGAGGCGTATGTTATTGGCATTAATAGATCTAGAACGATCAATGAGATTCTTATCACCAGATTTCGTGACCGCGACTTCTGAAGATGATAGGATGATCTACTCGGCTCTACTTATGCAGAACCAGCAAGAACCACACCCTGTATGAAGCTAGCAGCTCATATATTGATCGGTTTCTAGACACTTTGCCTAGGAAGTCCCAGGCCACCTCAGCGAAGGAGCTAGAGCCTCACCAGTTACAAGGGGCGTCCGGCGGATGGTAGCTTCACCCGACCCCACATATTGCTGAGTGCGGCGTAAAACAATACGCTCACTCACTCACTCCTGTTGAACACAGAGGTGGATTCGCTGAAGCAAGCTCATATATTATATATATACTGATCGGCTCTGACTCAATACCTTCCGGCGAAGTCGCGAAGGCTAAAGTGGCTCAAGTCTACCTCACACAGGAAATCTAGATTGGATACTTAGAGAGCTTAATGAAATCTCCGGCGTCCACCGGGAATTCTCCTCCAAGGTCTCCATATATTAGCCACTTTCGTCATATATAGCTACTTCGTCAGTCCGTTCAAGACATCGCGATAAGTTGTCTATCAACTGTATGCCATATGCCGTCTATAAGCCTCGCGAAGACAATTGCACAGGCTATTTACAACACAAGCGTCGCTATATTAATTAATCAACGGCGTTGCATAGATCTTCACAGAAATCAACCTTCCGTTATAGATTGCTAGAATATGCAATCCCGGACTACGATACGAGTATCTACATGCGTGACCATTACGCAGATCTGCAGACAATTCAATATCGAAATTGAACAGCAGCCTTGTTACAGCGAGTATAACTCATAATCGTCCAAAGTTTCTGAGAAAAATATGTACAACAAGTTCAGCTTTAATTCTACAATTATGACGATACATTCATGTATACAGTCTACAAGCTGACAACTTGCAAGTTTATTGTACCTTTATATAAGAAAGTCGGAATTATATTCAAAACTGAAGTTACTTTCACGACAGCCAGGAAAATAACCTACCCAGCATTAATATTACAGAGCGAGGTATTTCGCGCGGAGGTTTCTCGCGTTTACCTTTAACCCTCGAAACTCGCGTGGTCACTCGGGTAACCGGGAAGCTACGGTGAAGACCGGCGATTATGCTAATATCAGCGGCGGCAAGATTTTTATACAAGGTTTTTCCTGCTACACCTGTGACATCACAGCGGGAATTCTACAGAATCAAAATGCCTTGTTCTGATTGGACGCGTTGGACAACGACCTACGCGAGAGAGTCGATCTTAGTTCACAGGTCAACACTTACGTTACAAGTGACAACTATATATCAGTGAGCGAGCAAGCCTCCTTACAGTCCAGTTAATCTGAACCTTCATGATTGGGCTGCTTTCTTCAGGTTAGAGACCTCCCCTGTCAAGTTAGGGCGAGGGCACGGCAGTCAGGCAATTTTACATAAACTTCAACGAGGACAGACACACCTGGTTGTGCACCTACATCGTCAAGGACTTCGCAGCGAATAACCTAGACGACGGGATACAAGTGGATCTAAATCCACAGGGTCTCAGACTACAGCTGAATGTCATAATGAAGCTACTAACACAACTAGATGGTTAGTAAACCTACTTAAACTTTCTGATTGGAGAATTAAAACGGAAGTTTCACCCTCCAACTTGGGGATCTGAATATAGTGCTCCAACACCTCACAAGTGAGGTTTATGAACACGTCTGGATGACATACTTGGACTTCATGATACGATGATTCTATCACGATGGCCAGCAAGAGCACTGTAAATTTATCTCCACCCGAACCAAACAGAAGGGAATAATACAACAGATTATTTCCTCTATCATCAACTTACATGAGAATGAAATCTCACGTACTATATCTCCGTTTGGATCAGAACTGTCATACTCACGTGCATACAAGAGGATGGACCCAATCCGACCCTCCATGAGCTTTAATACTCATGATATTAGAGCTTAACTTCTGCATTGATCTACACAATGTTATTTGAAATAATGGAGGGTTTATTTTCTGGAGATCCGATATGGTGGTTGCCAACCATTATCTGAGAGATATCATCACCGAGGGGCGTCTCAGGTATCCACCAATTCGATCCCATGGTCCTCGCACAACAGTTGACAGTTCCTCGGAGAAGATAAGTCAATCTTACAGATTTCTACTTATCTTATAACAGATCTGAAATAGCTACATGCTATATATAATTTGCTTAAGTTCTTTTATCATCACAGTACTATGATTATTACATCATACAATATATAAGTTAACAACTCTACAGAGTTGGTTATTATATATTTACCTTAACTTAATTATATCTTAAGCATAGTACTATACTCAGATTGTAAAAATATATAAGCTAACAAACTCTACAGAGTTTGGGCTTTTATATAGGTAGCTTAAGCTTATTCATATCTTAAGCGCAGTACTATGTTTATATCATATAGGTATTTTAGCTATCAAAACTCTAAAAGAGTTTTTTGCTATTATATATTTGGCTTAAGTTTCATCATCATTTAAGCTTTATGGTTACATTATAACTTGTATTAGCTAACAAACTCTACGGAGTTTTTGCTATTATATATGTAGCTTAAGTTTCCTTCAAATCTTAAGCTCAATACTATGTTTATATCATATAAGTATATTAGCTAACAAACTCTACGGAGTTTTTGCTATTATATATGTAGCTTAAAGTTTCCTTCAAAGCTCAATACTATGTTTATATCATATAAAGTATATTAGCTAACAAACTCTACGGAGTTTTTGCTATTATATATGTAGCTTAAGGTTTCCTTCATAAACTCAATACTAGGTTTATATCATATAAGTATTTTAGCTAACAAACTCTAAAGGGTTTTTTGCTATTATACAATTAGCTTAAGTTTCATCATATCTTAAGCAGTATGGTTACATTATAAAATGTATTAGCTAACAAAACTCCACGGAGTTTTGCTATTATATATATAGCTTAAGTTTAATTATATCTTAAGCTCAGTACTATGGTTATAACATAAAAGTATATTAGTTAATAAACTCTAAGGAGTTTTTTTTGCTATATACATTTAGCTTAAGTCTAATCTTATCTTAAGCTTAGTACTATGGTTACATTATTAATCTATAAGCTAATAAACTCTACAGAGTTTTGGCTATTATATATGTAGCTTAAGTTAATTATATCTTAAGCACAGTACTATACTCATATTGTAAAATATATTAGCTAACAAACTCTACAGAGTTTTGCTATTATATATGTAGCTAAAGCTTATTCATATCTAAAGCTCAGCATTATATCTATATCATATAAGTATATTAACTAACAAACTCTAAAGAGTTTTGCTATTATATAATTAGCTTAAGTTTTAATCATATCTTAAGCTTAGTACTATGTTTATATCTTAAAAGTATTTTAGCTAACAAACTCTAAGGAGTTTATACTAGCATATTAACAAGCTTAAGTCTATTAGTCTTAAGCATTGTATTAATGTTATATATACTTTATCATAATAAGTACTTTGTAATAACCTTTATATGGCAGCTGATAAGTTAGCAGCAGGAATTCATCAGTTCAGTACCTTTATGAAGTTCCCATAGGGTTATTACAATCATCACAGTTCAAATCACTAATTATTAAAATCCAAAGTGTTATATATTTCCCACCTCCCTTTCATTCCGGGTCTACAAGCAAAAGAGCATGAGTCAGGATAAGAGGAAAATATGTAATTTTTAGAGTAAAATTGATATTTTATACTTATCCTGACTCATGAATAACTTCCCTCCCATCCTCCCACATAACACTTTGGATTTCCCTGTAAATTCAAATGTTGGGCTCAGTATATGAGGAGAGAGTGAGGCACATGGGTGGAGGTGAAGCCCTCGTTCAGCTTGTGGAAGGGAGGTAACTCGTGCTGAGTACTAATTAGTGATTTTACATTGAAGGGAGCTTCAATTAGGGAGATACAAGTGTTCCACTATGTTCGCAAGAAGAAGAAGACAAGCAAAAAGAGCATGAGTCAGGATAAGTATAAAATATCAATTTTACTCTAAAAATTACATTTTTGTTACCAGTTCCCTCCCTATGCTACCAATGAGACTGGCCGAATTGGCGCCAGCAAGAGAAGAGAGCTTGGACATGGTAGGTGGCACTACAAGTTTCTTATCAGTCAATTCTTCTTCAGTGAAACTGGCCACAAATCTGTACTCACTATCACTATCTACTAATGTTTTACAACTGTTTAACTTTCTACTCTTCTAATATGACATGGGGCGGTGGGGTAGCCTAGTGGTTAAAGCGTTGGCTCGTCACGGCGAGGACCGGGTTCGAATCCTCACGTGGGTACAATGTGTGAGGCCCATTTCTGGTGTCCCCCGCCGTGATGTTGCTGGAATATTGCTAAAAGCGGCGTAAAACCAAAACTCAGTCAGTCAGTCTAATATGACATAATGATGCAAGTGATGAGAGGTTGCCACCAGCTTTGAAGTTATCTCTTTCTGCAGTATTTGTTTGCCCCAAACAGAAGTGATGTCATTAAACTTCGATGATTTGATATTCAACAACCCCAAATTGTAACTTTATAAATAAAAGCAACATCTCATTGTGTTTTGCATACCAGTGATAAGATGCAAAATAAACTGACTTAGTTATTCATTTCTTACGAGATAAATATTATATATGTTTCTGTCTTGTTCCATACACAGGTGCCCTGGCAGAGAAAGGATTGAGGCCTTTAATACCCTCCAACTTTCCTTTCACAATAAGACTGACATCCGAGGTGTTGGAGTCGAATGGTAAGTTCATCATTAGGCCACAATCTCCCTCATTGATGGTAATTATGTTTATCATGGAGATGATCATAATCATAAATTGGTTTCATGGATTATTTGAATTGTTTATTGGATTGGTATTGTCCAAGGCACTGTACAAAGCACACCCTTTCAGTACAGTCAAACACCATCGAGTCAAACTGTGAAGTGTCAATCTTGTGGTTGTCTTGAAGCATAAGCTTGGTCCCTTTGTACTATACTACTCACACTTTGCAAAGGATCACAAAAATTCGCAACTTTACTTAAACGTAGATTTATGACTTGAAATTGTATCCATTTAAAACTGGATAAATAATGATATGGGAACACATCTTTAGGAAAACAGCCACTTTTAGCTAACGTATGCACATGATACATGAGTAACCATAAAAATGGTTTTCATGGCACCAATCAACCATTTGCAAATCATGGCACAGGTCATTGACAAGCCCACAACGCCTGTCAATAGCAGGTATGGGATCCACAAGATGCAGTGACTTACTGAAAACTTGGATCCAAGCTTACAATAAGCTTAGATATTTTAACCAAATTTGACCCCACATCATAGTTTTCTGCTGAATCAATGATTTTATCCTTAGCAAAGTGTGAATAGTATACTTCATTAGTCATCACGGAACATTTGTGTGGGAACTTGTTAATATAGGTCCCTTCAACTTTGACACAGGAGTGTTTGACTGTGTGTTTTTAACTCAACAGCAGTAATCCAGCTGTATCATGACAATTTAAAAATGTTCAAATCTTGATCAAACCAACCAGGGATTGATATTATGAGCACATCTTTGGCCCTCAGGATACAATATCATGTCATCAAACAAGTTTCCAGGTTGGATTGTGAGGTCTATTCAGTTGCCTTTGAGAGCAAGATTGTGTGGACCTATTTTATATCCTCCACACTCTGTGAGTTTTAGTGTTTTTTAATTAATATTTTCTTTAAAGTAATAAACCCTTGGGGACTCAAGGCTTGATTTTGTGCAAGGCAATATATGCTGATCAGAAGAGGTGACTCAGTGGGTGAAATGTTTGTGTTCAGTGACTTGGTTGACGACATTATGGTGGGCAACTGTTTTTTAATTTTGCTCATGAAATCAGTCACTGTCTCTGTCACTCTGTCAGTGTTACATAGAGTTCTGTTCTCCTGATTAGGTTCTTCCTCCATGGCATCGGTGTGTGGTGGTAGTCTTGCCCTGATGGATGCTGGTGTCCCCATCTCAGACGCTGCTGCAGGGGTGGCTATTGGACTGGTCACTCGCACTGATCCTGAGAAGTCGGACATATTGGAATACAAGCTGTTGACAGACTTGCTGGTATGTGTAAATCTGGAACGTTTTCAGGTTTTTATCTCATCTGACTTAAAGTTAAGTGAACGCATGTGATGGCATGTTTGTCAAGCATCTGTCGTGCTTGTGGATCCTACAAGCTGGATCTCACGAGCTGGATCCTACGAACTGGATGCTACAAGCTGGATCCTACGAGCTATGATCCTATGAACTGGATGCTACAAGCTGGATCCTACAAGCTGGATGCTACGAGCTGGATCCTATGAACTGGATCCTATGAATCCTACGAGCTATGATCCTATGAACTGGATGCTACAAGCTGGATCCTACAAACTGGATCCCACGAGCTGGATCCTATGAACTGGATGCTACAAGCTGGATCCTACGAGCTATGATCCTATGAACTGGATGCTACAAGCTGGATCCTACAAGCTGGATGCTACGAGCTGGATCCTACAAGCTGGATCCTACAAGCTGGATCCTAAACATCTCAGGAACCACCTGACTAATGAAACTGAAACATCTGATGCCTATTCCCACCAATGAAGATACCTTGACTCAATGACAATTTCAAACTGGAATTTCACTGTGACCATCTCATCTGCAATTTTGTAAAAGCTATCCAGCCATTACTCAGTCATTTTGTTCAAACTGTGATAAAATTTGATACATGTGTTGTTAATAGTTGGGCTCAACCTGGATATTCTTTGAGTTGTGTTTGACACACAGTTTAATATATATTGATGTGTGTTTGTGCAGGGTATTGAAGATTACTTAGGTGATATGGATTTCAAACTAGCTGGGACCAAGAAGGGAATCACAGCCCTGCAAGTGAGTATCATGTTGCAACACACAACCAGCGTTGCTATATCTAAGGGAGATAACTCCAGAGTGTGACTATCTAGATTGTAGGGACAGTACTTGGTACAAAATGCAACTTTCCATTTCCCCTTATTTCCTTTGTCAAATCATACATGAAGGTGTTCTTGTTGATGTTCATTATAGCTAAAATGGATAGAATTATCATTAAAACGCCCGCACGTTATCAGAAATCAGTGGGCCACTGTAACTTGATAAAGCCCGCAAAATGCTTGACGTCGGGCCATTATCAAGCCCATTGTTAGGTGACGTCTTAAGTAGCTCAGCTGTTGATGTTTAATCACATACGGCTCGTTTGAACTTGGGTTCATTATTAACGAAATTTCTGACTCACATTTGTCACATGTACCTGTGCCTTTATGCACTTTCTTGCCAGTGTCAACCATAACAATTGTACCATAAATTACAACATACAGCAATGAAAACATCGACCGGAACTCTTAACATTTTTTGAGCACTGAAAGAAATGGCTGCTTTAATATGGGCAAAGGTCAAGGTCGAATGTCGTCACTCTCAATAGTGACGTTACCTGTTTTGTTCTATGACAGTGACCTCCGTCGTTTGATGTTAGCAATAAATGTTTCAAAACCGATGCTGTTGTTTGTATTCTTATGTTATTAGAAATTCTATCCATTTTGGCTATAAAAAGGGTAACGCTATTTTTCAGGGCATTATCATTTGCCGAAGCCATCAGTCTTTTCAACTGCCCTCCTTCGTCAGGCAGTTAATGAAAGACCTCGGGCTTCTGCAAATGATAATGCCCTGAAAGATAGCGTTACCCTAAAATTATACTATAGGGTATTTATATAACGCACATATCCACGCAATTAATACATGCTCAAGGCGCTGGTATTGTTTCCCTCGATCATTGGATGTCAATCTCAACAGCACATCTTATTATCAATCTCAACTCCCTGGGGAAGCATATAACTCTTGCAGCCACTAGGCAGACAGAGTTATTGTGGCTTTCCCATCCTTACGAGGTACCCATTTACCGCTGGGTGGGCTGGGACACATAGTCACATTACTTTGTCCAAGTTTACTGCATGTTGCTGTACCCGCAACTAGGTGTTTGCACATATTCATGTGGCCACCATCTAGTCATATACTAATGGATTCATGGGTTCTTTTAAGTGCACAGGGTTGTGTACTGTACACTAGGGGTTGTGACAACACTGAAAGAGTCTGCACACAAAGCTGACTCTAAGGTTTTTACACCCGGTCACAGGTGGGCTCGATCCTGACACCTCAAGCTCATAGGACTGATCACCAAAATGCACCCAATGCATATAGTTTGGGTTTCATGAATTCACCAGCGTATGGCTCTGAGTGCATGTGAAATTCAAGTTAGTTTTGAAGTAATTAGGACGGGGGAAATGATAGATGAGTTACTTTGATGTTTGACCACTGTAGGGTTTAGTTATCGTCAGACTGCTCTAGGGTTTAGAGGCAGTGACTCACAATTAGACAAGTACCTGTAAGATATTATTTGGCTCTTAGCTCAGGTTCTAGTCTTGTTTTCATTTCTTCACACACTTAAGAGAATGACATTATAAATCCTCCATTGTTTTATCATTTGTGATAGGTTCACATTCAGGTCCTTGTTTAGGTCAAAGATAAGAGATTCACATTTAACTGATTAGTTTCCAGATAAATTTAGGTGAATTCTGCAGATGTGTGTTGTCTGTTTTCATGCATGCGGACATCAAGCTGTCAGGGATTCCCATTAAGATTGTCATGGAAGCCATACAACAAGCAGCAGGTAAAGTGACAATTTACTGCTCATTGTTGGAAATGTGTTTGGGGTGTTTGTTGATTGTGTAAATGGTCAATTCTTGATTAAGGAAACCTGTGATTGATAGTATTGTCAATATCACCTTAAGGTAGGATGACACACCACTTGAATTTGGTAATACATGACCCATGAAGATCTGGGTTAGAATTGGTCTTCAGTAACCCATGCTTATCGTAAGAGGCGACTGACGGGATCGGGTAGTCAGGCTTGCTGGCTTGGTTGACATATGTCATCGGTTCCCAATTGAGTAGATTGATGCTCATGCTGTTGATCACTGGATTGTATGGTCCAGACTCGAATATTTACAGACCGCTGCCATATAGCTGGAATATTGCAGAGTGCAGGGTTAAACAACCAACCAACCAACCACAACTCAGGTGTGTCGACACAACAATCAGCCTGATCCACCATGTCAGTCAGCTCTTACGACAGACAGTTAATACTTGTGACATACTCAAACCCTGAAATCTCTGTATTGGTATATCTGGGTTTATGTGGAATTATTCACATTCATCATGAGATATCTGGTAGAAGCTGCTATTACTGTCTAGTTTCGAAATACATGACACATTTTATTTGTTTGATAGCAGCCTGGAATAAAATCTGTTTCTTTCCCTTACCAATTATACAGATGCAAAACATGAGATATTGAAGATTATGAACAACACACTTGCAAAACCAAGAAGTTCCCGCAAAGAAAATGGGCCAGTAACAGGTACCAGGGTCTTATATTTTTCCTTATCCTGACTCATGATCTTTTATACAGGTATCAAACCTTTCCCTGAAGATTATGGTAGTGGAACACTTGAATCCTTGAAGTTCAAAGCGGATGTATAAATACTCACCCATGGGTTACCTCCTTGCCCTTTCCCGTACCAGGGTCTTATTTCATTTGTAAGCGTTGATTTACTTAAAAAATTACAAAGCGTTGAAAAAACCCCAATACAGTTGATGGCGAAAGATTGATTCTCCAATGCAAAACTTGTTCATAATATAATTTAGGATAATGATTGCAATTTCAATTGTTATGTGCAGCTTTCAATGGCATATGATTGTCTGGTGTGATTTAGTTTTGAGAATACATGTATGTTAAATTTGTTTACAAATGTATACAAATTTTAAATGAAATTCAGCTGATAATGATGACTGATGGCCAGGATCTGGTGCAAAATGTGTTTGTAATATGTAGAACTTTAGAATGTTCCGCTTGACAATTACTGTATTTCATAATTATATTTAGGAGATAAACATACTGTGTTGGAAAATCAGATGTATATAACGAAATTATAATAGCTCTAAATTTGATTTAAAACCGAACGTATAGCGTGAGGTTTTAAATAAAAAATTAGAGCTAGCTACTGCGTTGGAAAATCAGAGGTATATAACGTGATTATATACCTCTGAATGACTTTGATTAACCAGTCACAATCCAGTATTTACTGAAGTCATGGTAGAATTGGGCTTATAGACTATATGTCCTTCACAAGATGACTGTTTGATACAGTACCATCAAACAGTCACCTTGTTAGTGATGTTATCTTACCTTTTAGTTGAACATTTTAAGCTATATTTGAGTGAACAAGATTTTATTTCTTCTTTGGATGTTGACAAAAATGTTTTGTGAAAATTGAGTTACTTTTTACAAGTTTGGAAAAAATGAACTTGTCATGTACTGAATCAAAGGGAAAGGTGATTATTACCATTATGTCATTTTTATTTGAATGCTGTGTAACTATGTTGTTTTGCCATGTTGTAGAGACATTGCAGGTACCTCTGCACAAGAGGCCGAAGTTTGTGGGAGCTGGCGGCTATAACCTGCAGAAGATCCGCAGTCAGACAGGTGGGTATTGGAGACTCATGGGGAGGTGCAAGCATCATGGTATGGGGTGGAATAGGCCTGAACCAGAGAGTGGGTCCTGTGGTGTTCCAGAACCTTGGTCCAGGGAGAGGAGGCGGCATCACAGCGGCGCTCTACATCGACTAAGTTCTCAGACCCCACGTCATACCACATTTTGCACATCACTGGAACAACATTTTCCAGCATGATAACGCCCGGGCCCATACTGCCAGAGCTACACGGGACTTCCTACAGCAGAATGGTGTCAAAATTATGCAGTGGCCAGCCCTTAGTCCTGATTTAAACCCAATTGAACATCTTTGGGATGAAATTCAGAGGAGACTGAATAATGTCATACCAAGGCCGAACACAGCCGATTTATTGCGCCAGGCCTTTCTCAGAGTATGGTTCCAGGTGCCAATGGCCTTCATCAATCGATTGGTGCACTCCATGCATAGACGCTGTGCTGCAGTTATTGCCGCTCATGGTGGTCACATTAGATACTGAAGTCAAGAGTCTGAATGGACTGCAAACGTTCACGTAATGTCTTGAAATTGTGCTGAGTTATTCATTGATGTGTCAAGATATTGTACACAAAAAATGTTCTTGATCCGCTTATCATGTCCATTTCTGTAATGATTTGATTACAGTGCCTATCTAACTTTGAATTCATACTGACATTTGTTTTGCTGCTGAGTATATTACTGTCTAACTTTGATAAAATCTTCAACTTAAGTAAGAAAAACATTCTTCACTAGGCGTTAACTGAACCTAATGCTGATCTCACGTCTCTGTGTTCAGGGGTGACCATTACTAACATGGATGAGACCACGTTCCAAGTGTTTGCCCCCAACAAGGATGCCATGGAGGAAGCACGCGAGATCATGGAGGAACTGTTGCAGGATAATGTCAGTACCAGTGGCATCTTGATTGCATTAATGAAATTTGATCACTAGTTCTTTGGGGGTTTTGGTTATCTGGTCTAGTATGTCAGGAACATAAAGACTTTCGATAAATTTCATGATCTACAGACCACCGCCATATAGCTGAAATATTGCTGAGTGCAGTGTTAAACATCTACAACCAACCAGTTGTATCAGTTGTCATGGTAACAAATTCACAATAAAGATAATGATAAATGCAAATATTAGAGTCCTGTAGGTTTTGGCAAGAAGAAATTTAGTATTTGTTCTTTGACATCACAACTTCCAATTTAGAATTTGAGATTATGTTATCTTCATGGACAACCCTCTTTGTTTAACTACTGCCCATATTTAATAATGTATGTATGACCCTTAAAACACTCTGATAAATTAAATTAATTTCATTTTGGGTGTGATTGGGTGGCCTTGTTAAGTGTCCACTTGTCACGCCAAAGAACTAGGTTTGATTCCCCACATGGTTACAATGTGTGAACACCATTTCTGATGTTACCTGCTGTAATATTGCGAAAAGCGGCGTAAAACCTCGTTAGGATGAGAAAGCCACAATAACTCGGTGCGCCTAGTGGCTGCAAGAGTTGTATACTCCCCAGGGAGTTGAGATAGATAATGCGATGTGCCGTTGAGATTGACATCCAATGATCGAGGGAATAAATACCAGCACCTTGAGCATGCACTAGTGCGTGGATATGTGCGCTATATAAATATCCTATAATAATACAAAACTATACTCATGTTGGTGTCAGTAGATATTTCTTGTTTTATAGGTGCCAGAGTTTGAATTTGGTGCTATTTGTACAGGGAAGATTGTTGAAATCAAGTAAGTATAGTTGTCGGTGGTGCCTCTGAGGGTTTAACTGTGCATATTGAAAAGTTGTAAGATTCATTTGGTGTTTGGTTTCCCAAGTCCAGGTGTGATCTGTTGAAGTTTAAGCTTGATATTGCTTTAATATATCTGATATATATCTATCACATTTCACACTATGTGATGCTGCTATAACTTCAAGTATTCATTGGGGTGATGGGGTAGTCCAGTGGTTAAAGCGTTCACTTGTAACACCAAAGACCCGGGTTCGATTCCCCACATGGTTATAATGTGTGAAGCCCATTGCTGGTGTCCCCGCCCGGATATTGCTGGAATATTACTAAAATGAGCATAATACCAAACACTCACTCACTCAAGTATTCATTGTGTAAAATGTGTTGTACAGAGAATATGGTGTGATGGTGGAGCTTCACCCCCGACTGCAGCCCGTTCTCATTCACAACTCTCAGCTAGATATGAGGAAGGTAGGTAGCCCTAAGTGTGCCCTGAATATGCCCTGAATATACTCTGAGAATGCCAAGAGCATAGTTGAGTAAGTCTGAATGGGAGACGAGTGCATAATTGATCCAGTAATTTGCTTTGCAGAGTTGTTTCCCTTATCCGCCCCAGGATGTCTTGGATTATGTCTACCATATTAGTAGTCATGTGGTAAACAGCAGTGCCTTGTGTCACTTGTATATTTCTATTTGCATTGAGTGGATAAGCTGTTCACCTCACACAGAATGAGTACTTAAACTTTCATACCCAAACTTTTGCTGGTAATTCCACTCAGGACTTGCAGAATTATGTTTGGTCTGAACTTTACTTACAACCTTTGATTTGAAAATATATAATGAAAGGCAGATAAATTTAGCCTCCTTATCATGAATTACAATACATATCAATAACATATATCATTGCACACATTTGTCAAAATTGATCATGTGTAATAAACACACGTATTAGTCTGGACACTCACTAACTCTCACTCACTCACTCACTCTCACCAACTCTCTCACTCACTCACCAACTCACTCACTTACTCTCCCCAGCTCACCAACTCTCACCAACACAACAACTCACTCTCACCCACTCACTCACCAACTCACTCACTCTCACCAACTCTCTCACTCACTCACTCACCAACTCACTAACTCATTCGCTCACTCACCATGTTACATGTCACTCATGTTACAGGTGAACCACCCATCAGTGCTGGGACTAGAGGTGGGGCAGGAGATCAGGGCCAAGTACTTTGGGCGTGACCCTGCCAATGGACGTATGCGGTTATCTCGGAAGGTTCTCCAGACCACTGGAAGATAGATGCGATTGTGATGGTTTGCGATTGTGACGTATGCGGTTATCCCGGAAGGTTCTCCAGACCACTGGAAGATAGATGCCATTGTGATGGTTTCCTCATTGTGATGAAACAAAATCTTTTGGAAATAGAAACATTTTCAGTGGGCTATTAAAGCGCACCCAGAGTTCTCCTGAACACTCTAATCTGACTTTTGAGTGCGTTTATTGTCACAGCAGTGTGTTATTGTATGATAAACAATGACCACAATTAAATCTGAACAGGATATATATCCGTTATTCTCAGACACACTCACACACTCACTAGTTGTGAGCATATGCCTCCACATAGAAATGACATCACATGTTTTATGAAAAAACATCAAGTTGTGAGCATATGCTTACAATCTCTAGAAATGACATCTTGATAGACTACGATAACTTTTCATGAAACAATCCCAGTAATTTGCCCTTAAATGATAGTCGTTTCACTTACAGAAAAGCTGCTGATCGAGATAAAACTAGAAATTATATTTCAAACACTGATATTGGGACAAACCATGCTTGGTTTTTATCATTATTCAAACACTGAACAAACCATGATATGAGATTTTTCATGTAGCTACCTTACATACACAGATCTGTTAATTGTTAGCATGTACCACTTATAGTAACATATGACCTTATATACAGAAAGGTCACTAGGTTTTCTGCCCACACTGAGATGACACTGGTCATATCCAGCTGATGGTGATAAGCCCACTCACTGGTACATATAGGACAAGAGTCAACTCACTCTGTGGTAGCCTGATGGACAGTGAAGTGTACTCTCACAACTGAGGTGTGGGAATTTGTCTAGTCCAGGTGTTGACATACTGTAATAACTATTGAACGAAGCCTCAGGTTTATACCAATATATGTAAATATGGTTTGTATTGTTTGACTTATATTACTTGTACATATGTAAATTTCATATGACAGATGTGAAAATATATAATGAAATGAACACAAGTTTGGTGTGCTTTATTCTTGACATATGACCCCTTCTCCTCAGAACCGCCTCTGTGGTGTATTGGTTAGAGCGTCCGCCCAGAGAGCGGAAGGTCGCGGGTTCGATCCCCGACCGCTTCATACCAAAAGACGTTAAAATATGGTACTTGTTGGTCCTTGGCTGGCGCTCGGCATTAATGGGTACAACAAGGACTGGTCGGCTCGTAGTCAGTATAATGTGTCTGAGTGGGGTATTCCTGCTTCATTGCTGCATGGTATCTCAGTGGGCTAGCACTATAAAACCAGCTTAAGTCTGGGCTAGTACATGCAGCCGCACATACACATACACACGCATGCATGCACGTCTTCATATGAGTGAAATATTCTCAAGCACGACGATAAACTAAATTTCACCTCACCTCACCTTCTGCTCAGCATTGATGAAACCAATCCACTCAACTGTGGTTTGATGGTTGCCAGGCGGTGCTGTTTTCTGGCAGGCTGTTTATACCAATTGTTTTCAAAATGTTTACCAAACATTATCTGTGAGTAGATTTGAATTTGGATCGAAAACAATTATGAATGTGCACAGTGATGTGTTTGGAATATTACTAAAAACTGCGAAAAAACATACTCACTCACTCACTCTCACTCACTACCCAAATATGAAGAAATAGGGGTGTACAGGATTCACACACACACACACACACACATTTTATATAGTGAGAAGCACACTTGTTCCCATCGCGACTGCCTCCGTGGTGTAGTGGTTAGAGCGTCCGCCCGGAGAGCGGAAGGTCGCGGGTTCGATCCCAGACCGCGTCATACCAAAAGACGTTAAAATATGGTACTTGTTGGTTTCAGCCTGGCGCTCGGCATTATTGGGTACAACAAGGACTGGTCGGCTCGGAGTCAGTATACTGTGTCTGAGTGGGGTATTCATGCTTCACTGCGGCATGGTTTCTCAGTGAGCTAGCACTATAAAACCAGCTTAAGTCTGGGCTAGTACAAGCAGCCGCACATACACATACACACGCATGCACGTCGTCATATGAGCGAAATATTCTCAAGCACGACGTTAAACCCAATTTCACCTCACCTCACCTTGTTCCCATCGCTCTGCCATATTGCTTATGTTGTGTACAGTTTTTACTCACTCATTGGAACTCAGGACCAAAGGTCTTGGGTAGGCTAGTGTTACAGTCTGCACTGTAAATACATTGACATAAGCCAAATTCAGTTTAATGCTGCTTTTGAACAATATTTCCGTTATCTGACAGGCTTTCAGCTTCAGGTGGGAGAAAAACTTTGTAATGTATATACATGTATTGGAACCCACAGCTCTGGGGTACCAAACCACTCGTGTTCACACATTCGATTCAAAAAGTCGCTTGAGACCGGAACTGAAGACATGTAAATATGCATTATATATCTTACTGACAAAACTAACAAAAACCCGACTGGTATATGAAATAACTCCTAAAGAAGCGATAACGGATCTGTGGTAGTTTGGAGTAAACCAACACATCATTGGTACTCCAGGATTTAGAACCATTTGAGCTAACAAAATACCACTGGGGTTTGAAAACCATTTTGGGCAAGCATAGATTACTTCCCTTACTACACATAAACCATCGGTCGCGTTTTAACGCATTTTTTGCTTCTTTTAGATATTATTACATATATTATAATGTACAGTATTTATATAGCGCCGACTTCCAGCTCGGCTGATCACAGGCGCTTTGTTCTTTCCCTCGATCATAAAATGTCAATCTCAACTCCCTGGGGACCATACAACTCTTGCAGCCACTAGGCGCACCGAGTTAATGTGGCTTTCCCATCCTTACGAGGTACCCATTCACAGCTGGGTGGACTGGGACACATAGTCACAGTTCTTTGTTCGAGTTTACTGCACGTTGCTGTACCCGCTACTAGGGTACGTATTCATAGTGGCCATCTGGTCATATACCAACAGATTCGTGTGTTCTTGTAAGTGCACAGGGTTGTGTACTGTACACTAGGGGTATGGCAACACTGAAAGAGTCTGCACACAAAGTTGACTCCAAGGTTTTACACCCGGTCACAGGTAGTCTCGATCCCGGCACCTCAAGCTCGCGGATGACAATGGAGGTTACAATGCCAGAAGGCAGTATACCTTGACCTTGTCACTTTGTAAAACAAAACAATATGTTATTTAAAAAGCACGACAATGGGAGAATTTTTCACACTTTGATTAATTTTCACATTTTATGCTTGTTTTTGTAAGGGCGACAACCTGACCATGTCCCCTCTGAGATTCCATACATTTGTGTATTGATGTCACCAGCGACATATGGAAAGTTAGATTAGATTATCTAATATTGCGTCCCCAGGAACGTATTGTCTGGTGTAGATAATTTAATCAGGCTGTTGTGACATTTGTATCTTTGACGACCTTTTTATCAATGTATTGACGTCAAACATCAATATTAAACCAATTATATCACATGGATATGTTCCCCTGATTCTTTTGAATCAACTTAACTTCCTATACTGTTACCAATTAACACGGAACCTGAGAGATAATCAAGTCGTACTATCTGCACACGACAACTGTACAACACATTTATTAAACGTATCCATAAAGTGAGAAGTTGTGGTACAGTGAACAGAGTGACTGACCGGCCAGGTCGGTAGTTTGATCCCCGAAGGCGTCCTACCGAAAGAGAGGACTTGTGGTTTCCCTGCCTCAATCTACGTCAAGGGCATAAAGCCAATACTGGTCGCCCCAGAGTTAGTATAGTGTGTCTGGAGTATCACAGTAGACTAGCTCAGTTGAACCGACATTAATCCGGACTGGTAGAAACAACCACGCAGTAGGGCTGGGACGGGTCCAAATTTTCTTCCCGGGTACCCCACCTCCTATTACCCTACCCTACCCGGATACCCGTTATATTAATTCCTGAATCAAATTTGTAAGAAAGGACAATAGATATCTCAGCTCGGAGACTAAAAGTTCGAGTTTTTCAATATCTTAACCATGTATTATATTTAAAAGAAGTGACTGTAATTATGTCTAAATCTTCAAAGACAATACAACTTTTAATCATGAAAGAATAACATATGACATTTTTTAATCTGTTAGTCACATGATCGTAACGGGTCTGGGTATTGAGACGGGTACCCGGGTCCAACTCATTACCCACCCGTCCCCGGGTATCCCCGTTACCCGTCCCAGCCCTACCACACAGACACTTAATTGCATGCTAGTTGCTATTTGGTTGCAATAATCGTGCAATCGACGGTAAATGAGATTTTACCTCACCCGTTGGAGCAATGCAACGATTCCCGGTGCTTAGCCATGATTTTCAGTGGTCCGCTCATATGATTTTCAATGCTATATATCGCCCTTAATGGGATCAATTTCTGAGGATAGTCTAACCTGGGTATTTATTTACACTGACGTTTTATATTTACAACGAGCCATTATCCATGACCTTTATGAAATTGCCACTCCATGTCCATCCCACAGGCCCAGATAAACACGACCTATCTTTATTCCAGAGTAGAACTGTCTCCAAGAACACATGCATTTCAATAAGGCCCGATGCACCGATGCACGTGGGACCCGAATCTACTGTACTGATAGTCGTAAGACGAAACTAGGTAACCTGTGGTGATTCTGGGTTAGGATTGGTCCCTAGCAACCTACTTTGGTCATTGAACTGGTTCCACTATTGGTACGCGCCTCAGACTAGGCTGCTCCATATGTGGTTGTAAGATGCAACTCACTGAATCACCCATAATGGATTGTCTGGTCCATGATATCTCATGAATGGATAGCCTGGTCCATGATATCTCACGAATGGATTGCCTGGTCCACGATATCTCTCGAATGGATTGCCTGGTCCATGATATCTCACGAATGGATTGCCTGGTCCCTGGTCCACGATATCTCACGAATGGATTGCCTGGTCTACGATATCTCACGAATGGATTGCCTAGTCCACGATATCTCACGAATGGATTGCCTGGTCCACGATATCTCACGAATGGATTGCCTGGTCCACGATATCTCACAAATGGATTGCCTGGCCAAGACTACAGTGTTTACAGACATTACTGGAGAATTAATGACAGCAGCGTTAAACAGCGCCAATGACCGTCAACAGCAAATCGATTGGATATAATATGTAAACAGGCCGGACGGTTGCTCTTGTTATTCCCCATTATTTTGCCTGGCCGGGTTTCGATAATTATCTATACCCATAACAAGCCTCCATGATAAAACTGTAATATTGCAGACCATGGATCCAGTGACCAACCGGACTTCAATGTCAGATGATGGATCGCTGTTCGCGCTATCAACCACTTATAGATTTCTCTTATACCCATTCGGTTATCTTACGGTATGGTGTCAATGAAGTTGCAAACTTGCTGATTGTGGAATAATACGAAATCTCAGAGCAGAGACAGACAAGAGCCTGTGTATAAATAAACACGGTTCAGTAGAACACTTAGCACCACGATAGATGTGCCAAGAATGGAAAGAAAAGATATAATTGCACATAATTGTGAAGTCAAGCAGTCATATTACTGATATAGGGGGAAGTAAAAATACGAAATTGGACCTAAAGATAATACAAACTGAATGTTGTCTCACGGTCTTTTGAACATTCCAGAAATACCACGGACCGGACACGAGATTCGGGCATGGAATCAAACCCAGACATCGGACCTGACGAGCCACCTGAAGCTAAAATACCATCCCGCTTCATAAAATAGCATGACAGATGCTCAAGGTGGACCTTTGAGAGTAAGTGAAACGGACTAGTCTACTCAAGCTGGCCCAGAACGTTATACGAACCCTCAGTTTAATCAAGAGAGTTGGTAGTTTATAGAATAAAGACATATTATGGCCATGTCACCTTTGGGACATTGTGTACAAACCCTAGGATCGAACCCGGATCTCCTGCGTGATGAGCGAACACGCTACCTGCTGGACTTAATGAAACACAAATATTGATGATCAGCAATGATATTGCTTCAGACATTCAGCGTATTTGTAAATACCACTTATATTTTCCATTAACAGACAGTCGGGCAACTAATCTGATATAAACACAGACTGTGCCGACAACCCCGTGTGTTAAACTGATCTCCCTTCGCTCCGAACACATGCTGTTGGCAGAGGCGCCAGGATGATATTAAATATATTCTACATCGGATGTTATGTTGGCAGCGACCGTAAGTTCAAACAGGCTTGTTTCTGTAATATCGGGATGTTCCTGAGATTAGAGTCTAGCACGAACTGCTACGTCACGCCGTCCTTGGATTCAGATGGGCGAAAAACGTTAATCCATAGTAATGGGTTGCTAAACACTTCAATCATTATAGCCGGCGCAACAGACGTGGTGAATTTTATAGGATAATGTGTAAAATGAAAAACACACACGGAAAAATATGCCGTTGGTGATTCCGTGTCGAGCATCAGAACCAACGGTAGTGGCAAAATAGATCATTTGATTTAAGGATGTCTCCAGTTTAATCTAAGCACGGAGCTTATTCGATACATTAGAAGAAAAAGAACGACCCAGAAAAAAGTTTTTCGTGATAAAAGTCATAAATGGAGTGGAAAGGCCCCGAAGTTCATCTTTTATGATGATTGAAAAGGTTTGGGTCGTTAGACGTTAATAGTAGCTTGGATTACCTGGAATGAAAGATACCACTTGCCCGTTTGAGACATCGACTTTGGGGCTTGAGACGTGCCGAGAGCAATAGGGATGCGCAATGAATTTAATTTGCACTTTTTGACGAAAGGATAGCCCTTGTAGCTCTTGTTTGACGTGATTGAGGGGTGTAATCTAAATCGCAGACATTAATCGAGTGTCCTGCCCCGATGAAAACTGCCCCGTTTGTATTTTACGGACTTTTTAAGGGCGCCGGCCCAAGCTATGGCTGAATGCCCTATGTTTAAATAACAGTTTCTCCAAGACAAATTTGTTCTTATTTGCGAGGCACGTGTACGGGCTGTAAAAATAAGAGAACCGGATTGTTTAATTTCTGCGGATTTACATTTTAAAAGATGCTATTTGCTGGGTTTAGCAAGGATGAAAGTCGATAATACAGCTTTATGTGTGTTGTCCTCAAGATGTTATCATACCCGTGTAACAAGTTCGTTTCGAAATTGCATTTAAGGATACGAACATGTTCAAATTCCTGCTGTTTATTTGTTTTGTACGAAACTACGTGACTGAAATCAGGCATTTGCAATACCTGACGTGTACAACTAAAGAGACATTTTACATCAGGAGAGGGATCTATTTTGAACAACCACTGTTTTTACGGTTCTAATGAACATAAATTTCATCTGTTTACGAATAAAAATGGTGACCTGGGTTGCACGCAGCTTTGAATTGTACTTTTATGGTATCACAGACTGATGACCGAGAGCTTGATAACAAAGTTCGGGGAATTTGACACTTTTGTGAATTCCACGGGTACAGGTATGGCGCTGACAAACCAAGCATCACAATCAGGACGCATATTGGATTCGAACCCCCGATCGGTGATTCCTGATACGCTTAAGGGATGTAACTCTGCATGAGGATTTGTGGTGCCTGACATGATTGGCTGTATGTAATTCACAAGTGGTGACAGAAATTTAATGATTTACACTAACATTTTGGAATGTGTTATAGTCTCATACTAAGTTGCAGGTTGCTTTAGGTTACGCTAGATGATATTTGAACCTATGAACGTATATTTGGCTTCATTCTACGACATTTTGTACTGTTTTACAAAACTGGACGAAATGCTGATGACATGATCTACACGTTCATCGTTTTTCAGAAGTTACCACAAAAATGTTCAAATTAACCTTGAACACTTTAACCTTAAGCCACTGGAGCTTAGACGCTCTTAACATCACAACGTTGTTTAATCTGTGTAACGCCACACATCTTTCAAAGAACATTGATATTGATCATTTATAAAATCTTCAATGTTTCGATTTAAGGATCTTTTTGGCAAAGTTCTATTTTAGAGCCTCTAATTGTTTACTTTGTCCTGTTTGTTTTATGCACATGTGAGTCACGTCTTTAAGTTGATATAAGTTCACATCCTGTTCAATAATTCTTGAAATGGCTTTGTTTGGAACACATTTGTTAGTGTTCTTTTATGTCTAAGAAAGACATGTAGGTTTACGAACAAAGACGTCTTTGATGCATCTGTGCCGATAGAGCAGATAGTGTAATAGGAATGATCACTGGATAGGAGTAGAATAGATACTATTACGTTAGGTTACTTTTTTCGAATTTCCACGTAATCCTTAAGAGTTTAAGTGCCATGAACATTGACAGTCTTGCACAATGGCCCCAAAAAACCCTATAAAATCTTTCATCAATGACAATGCAATAAATAGATCGATAGATAGATAGGCAGATAGATAGATAGACAGGTAGATAGATAAATAGGCAGACAAACAGGTCGATAGGTTGGTAGGTATATTTTAACAACGAACCCAGTTCGACTGTGTTAAAGTACAGCTATGTGTGGTAACACCTGAGTCGTCACATATATATTATGTTATGCTTACTTTCATATTCATTAACTAAATCTAATCACCAGACCTTCAGAGCGACCATGAGGAACTTTAGCCAGGGGAGGTAACTCCAGCAACACTGATGATTTAATGAACGCGCAAACCCGTTTCAGGCGGGACTGTCATGCAGTTCTCTATGTAAGTGAGGCTAGTTGAGCACCGCACACGGGTGGCAGATAAGAACATATAGTACAGTGCATCTTAACAATTTATGTTATCTGTGTTGCTTTTATCTCTAACAAACATATTTAGTCCAGTGATATTAATACGTTTCACCGTATATATGATGTCACACGGCTTCGCTTGCATCTAGGAAGACTGGTCATTTGTCTCTCTGTTGCGCAACCCTATTGCGCTGCAGTTTGCCAATGATGTATGTGCGTGCGTGCGTGCGTGCGTGCGTGCGTGCGTGTGTATGTAATTTTGTCTATCTTTGCAGTCTGAAATTAACAGAGGTGAGCTACATAAATTGAGATTCCTTTCGACATTTTCTTAATTGATATAATCCAGGAACTTTTTACGACATTCAGAGACCATATACCGGTATATGGTCTCTGCCACATTACATAGATATTTCTGACTTGGTTTGAAAGTCACTTCTAATATGTTTCCGATGTGAGAATGTCAAACAGCCTTCCTGATTCATTTGGATTGTTCAGTACTAGATCAATAGTGACGCCCGACACGTTGAGCGCCTGGGGGAAGCTAAATGAATTATACTGTTTGAGGCAACCACTCCCTTTGCGAAATTGTGCCTTTAATATTACACCTGTAAGTAAGCACATTAGAAAATCAATCGGGTTACCCCGGCACTTTCCGGTTCTTTCCGACACACGGTGTTGGTAAAATGACATTTCAAAGCGAAATAGCCCACATGTTAAGATAGATATTGAGATATGACCGGAGTATGTATGACAAATAAACATTCCAGGATCTCGACCGTCTATTAAATTCTTTTGTTATCTCGTTAAACGGAGAAATTTAGCGCATATGGTCCATGTCACCTGCCGTATTTACCTGCCGGCGGTGTCTTTGATCGTTTGATCTAGCCAATCACGGTACCTTTGATGTTCACCTGTCGCGTACTACAGAGAGAAAGTCACTCCATGTTTGATCTTCGTGTTGAAGGTGTGTTAGGTCAGGGGTTCTTTCTTCCATGTGTCGTTCGTCACATGGTAAGAAGTGCGTATGGGTGTGTGCATGTGCATGTGCGTGTGCACGTGCGAGCGTGCCTACGTGCGTGCGTGTGAGGTGTGGGAGGGGAGAGTAGCGGCTTGATGGCCTTTCCATTATCAAGAATGAAAGCAAACCCTGCCCCGAATACGTCTCTATATGCGAAACACGGATTACTTATTCTCGTGAATCCATGTAATTTATCAACGTGCTTATTTCTTCAAGGATCGTACGCGCTCTGGATGAAAATGATCTTATGTTCAGCTAGAAAATTGCTGATGTAGCGTTTAACGACATTCACCTACTCAGTCAAGCTGACTAATGTCACTGGCTATTCCTAACCAATTCACTCGCGCTGTTAGCTGCTGTGAGTTCATAAGACCCTATTACATATAGCCTATTCAAGGCGAAGAAGGAAACGACATAAATATTATACGTTTGCGATTTAACGGGTAGTGTGTTCATTTTTCAAGTCTTTGTTTCGGAACTAAGTCACAGTACCGTCTTCATTCTGCAGTACAACGTGTCTTAGCTGCGTGCGTGCGTGCGTGCGTGCGTGTGTCCATATTTGAAGCAACGTAGTAGCACAGTGGTTCAAGTGTTAGCTTTGAAAGTCAAAGGTCAAATCTTTAGATTTGGATCGCTGGTTAAATGCATTGGTTCTACATCTTGAGGCAACCGAGTTTCATTGGCAAGGGTGTAAATGGGTCCTTTGTAGTCAGGGAATTCCCTTGCCTCTCGAGGATGGGTTTCTGTGAAGGTTCGTATGGAGCTACATTGTGGCGTTGTCGCGCTGTTGTTTTTGTACGGGCGACACCGTGGCAGTGTCCCTTCTCGGGTTCCGTAGGTTGGTGACAGCGTTCGCTCAGTGCATGTGCCCAGTGTTGTGTTCTGAAATAAGTTAGAGCGCTCCCACGCACACCCTTTAATCAGGTAATGAATAAAATAGTGCCCAAAACGTTCTTATCCTGAACATACTTACAAATGAGGTAGGTTATTTGACGCCATAATGAACCTTGTTAACACGAAATATACGTATGCTCTGGCCTCAGTCTAATTTTAGAGCATCCAATATCTTGGAATTTAATTTGACCTCGTCGCCAGCGCGGTATGACTTTGTACCACCTTGGTGACATGAATACTATTGGATTCAGGTACCATTAGAAACAGGGCCGACGTTCGTATTTGATTAAGGAAATCCGTATAAATGAAACAAACATCTCTAATAGAAGCTATTTGACACATCGTTACCGGTTTGAACATGTTGGAGATAGCATTCATTCCGCAGGCAACAGCTCGGAGCAAGTGAGTGAGTTTACTTTTACGCCGCTTTTAGCAATATTCTGGCAATATCACGGCGCTGGACACCAGAAATGGGCTACAGTCATTGTGGGGAATCGAACCCGGGTCTTCGGCGTGGCGAGCGAACGCTTTAACCACTAGGCTACCCCACCGCCCCTGATGGCAGAGAACATGTAAATGACTTGTCAGGGAAAAGTTTAAAAGGTAATGGTTAATAAAGGTTTCAGTTTTGAGAAGTCCGTATTATCATGTGTTAATATTCACGGAGCAAGTCTCGTAGAAATGGCTGGCTGAGTTTGGTTTTACGCCGCTTTTAGCAATAATCCAGCAATATCACGGCAGGGGACACCAGAAATGGGCTTCATACATTGTACCCATGTGGGGAATCGAACCCGGGTCTTCGGCGCGACGAGCGAACGCGTTAACCACTAGGCTACTCCAACGCCCCTCTCGTAGAAATGGAAAGACTTGGGTACAATGTGGATGTTGTCAGTTTCAAACACAAACTACAGTTGTACGCTATAATCAATATTTAAAACTTTCCAGATCAATATTGAGACAGCTAAACATAAAAAGAAACTTTCGCACTTTGTTTTCGTTACTTTTGTTAGATTTACTGATTGCGAGACAAAGTCCGAAAAGTGTACACTCATCTTGAATACTTCACACAGAGACGGAGAGATCCTGCCTGTTTGGATAAATATTTGATATTTTCCGACATACAATTCTGGTGAATGATGCGGCTTCGGCATGCGTAGTCACGAGCCAAAATATACATGATCCTAACATGCCATTGTGGTATGTTGCTGGGTACACCCTTATATTTTCGTTTCGGATAATGTGAAAATCGTAAATGCGGTGGCATTAATGTTGAATAAATACTGATTGATAGTTAAGATATTCCATGGCGAAAAAGTGCCACACGGGGCTAAATACATTCCCATTGTTGAGCATGGAAAGAAAATAGTTGTCCCATTATGTCGGGATCGTATGCTGTGGTACCTTTGTGTCTTACCGGGCCAGGTGTTAATATACAAGGGGTCTTGGCCATAAAGGCTCTTGGTGGGGATTAACAGTAATTGCCTTAAAGTGCCACAAGGCATGGTAGGGCTGCCTTTAAAGTGTTATAAGGCATTGTAGGGGGCTTATACTGAATATGAGGGCGTTCATTGCTTGGTCTGTATAGGATGTCTCGCCCTGTGACTGTGGGATATTACACGGATGATTACGTTTATGGACAGATTTCCCATAAATATGTACATGTGGGCATCTGGGTGAGGTGTTCCATATGCATCAAGTGATTAGGGATATGCCATCGAATTCCGCTGTCTGTCGTAGACATGTCTATCAGTGTGAGCTGTAACATACATTTTAATACGAATCACGACAATAGCCATGATGATGATGATGATGATGAACGGAATCCGAGAAGGATCATTGTCGCGTTGTCGCCCGTACAAAAACGAACAAAAAGTGTCAAAACTGACAACAGCGCGACAAAGTAGCTCCATACGAACCTTCACAGAAACCCATCTTCTAGAGGCAAGGGAATTCCCTGACTACAAAGATCCCATTTCCACCCTTGCCCACGAAACTCGGTTGCCTCAAGATGTCGAACCAATGCATTTAACCAGGCATCGAAATGTAACCTTTGACTTCCAAAGCGAACACATGATCCACAACATCACTATCGTCGTCGTTGTCAGCATCATCTTTGTTGATTAATATTAATGTGTTTTGTATTTTTATTCTTAGTCCATTAGTGGCGGTAGTAGTATTAGTATTAGTGGTAGAAGTGAGTGAGTGAGTATGTTTACGCCGTTTTTAAGCAATATTGCAGCAATATCACGGCGGGGACCCATGTGGGGAATCGAACCCGGGTCTTTGGCGTGACGAGCGAAAACTTTAACCACTAGGCTACCCCACCAAAGGAGTAGTAATATTTATAGTAGTAGTAGTAGTAGAAGAAGAAGTAGTAGTAGTAGTAGTAGTAGTAGTAGTAGTAGTAGTAGTAGTAGTAGTAGTAGTAGTAGTTATAATAGTTGTCGCAGTAGCGGTCTGATGGAGTATATCATAACAATAATAGTATGGCGCGTCACCCACTCACTCACTCACTTTCGCCATTCTGTACTGATGACTACATATATACATATGAGCTGACAGGTAACACGATGCAGCTCTTTTAGATGTATCTTAATGACCAATAGGGCCTTTGCAAAGACATTTTGAAGAGATTTTGCCTGTTTGATAAACTGTTATGAAAGTCAACAATATTCTTATAATGTCAGCTTGTTAGAATAGATGATCTCGGTCAGACAAAATGGACGCTGGTTTCATGTGCAACGAGTTTGCCTTTTTGATAAACTGTCATGAAACCTCATTAATATCAACCGAAAAATCTCTTCTAGATATAAATATCATTTTCTTCTTATTATAGAAAAACGTCTAGAGCAATCTCTCGTTTAACTCTTGTTAACTCAAGGTTTAACAATATTGTCATAATGCTAGTTTGTTAGAACTTTTAATCATGTATAATCTAGGTCAGACAAAATGGATGCTGGCTTCATGAGCAAAGATATTGTCTATTTCATAAAATGTTATGAAAGCTGTTATGAGAACTATATAATAAACTCCTCAAAAAAAGAAACGCACAGGCCAAAAATAAGGACAATGTATTAAACGTATTTAAGTGTACATAAGTCGATTAAGCTTGAGCACGGATGAAGGAAATTCGACACACGAATTGTGGTCATTGTCAGCGTTAATCAGTTCACCGAACCCCGTTAATCATGTCGTGGTTGAATTGTCTTAATGACGATTGCTGTCAAAATATATCAAAATGAACTGCTGAAAACGCCTGTGCGTTTCTTTTTGAAAAGTGTAAAAATCTAGGCTGGACAAACTGGACGCTGACTACATGAGCAACGATCCTCACCGGGTACGATGGTAAAACATGATCTCTGTCACACATGATGGCCACCTGATGGTTACCATGGTTACCGTGGTTGTTGTCCCAGTATGGGGTACCATTCTACCAAACCTTCCTGAACCCCAAACGTTGTGACACGTGGACTCCAAGGGCTGGAATATTGCTGGAACAAAGGGAAAGTTGACGAGAGGAAAGTTGAAGTCAACACTCGTGTCACATCTTTTGTTGCACAGTGTTCGCTCGTCACGCCAAAGACCCGGGTTCGATTCCTCACATGTATACAACGTGTGAAGCCCATTTCTGGTCTCCGTGTCCCCCGCCGTGATATTGCTGGAATATTGCTAAAAACGGCGTAAGACCATACTCATTTTACCACTCTTGTTGTAAAGGTCATAAATATGACAATTGTCTCTTTTATTTTTATTTTACGCGTGTAAACCAGCGGGACGCCTTCAGCCAGGTCACGCGTAATGACCATGCGATCACCATCATCGTCAACGGTTACGAGCATCTGGTGTACAAACATAATCAGATGCATGATACATTCATTCATGGGGATAATCAACCATGAGAACAGGTCCCGTCTCACAAAGATACCTCAGCCCTTCCCCCGTCAATGGTCTGGGTTAGAGGATGGGAGATATGCCAAGAGAGTTTTGTGCAAACGTCCCCAACGACGTTTTACACGTTAGTGTAAATGAATGGAGTGATGATGGTGTTAAGAACGGGGAGCCTGTCGACAGTCTTACCACTGTCGTATGTCAGTGTTTAAGTATCAGAACTGCGATGAGTTACTGGACATAGATTTTAGAAAACAGTTCGTTTATAGTTTAACCGCTGGTACTTTCTACTGATAAGTCACTACCAAGGACATTATAACCTAACAACCGTGGTAACTAATTCATTTAGTTCACTGCACCGAGTTATAGCCCGCGCACACGAATGAAGCAAGCATACTACACACGCAATAAGATAGATGTTGCAGGGAAACGTATACCCTGTCGCTGTTAAATTGTTAAATAGGATCACGTCATTCTACAGATTCGAGTGATGGCGGACAACGCGTTGTTCTCCTGACAGACTGGTAGATAAGTGGTTCACGGGACATATCAAATAATTAAAAGCGACAAAACCCACTCCATATTCATAAGAAATCCCTACCAAAAGCAGAGTCGATTGTTCGATTCCAACTATATCATGAACACGCGTCCATGACTCATCTTCCAGCCCACTAATGATACCAGCTGTCCGCGAAAAGGTGAGCGTTGCCCGTCCCACCGGTGCACAAACGCCTACAAAGACAAGTCAGCTGTTCATGATACCACCCCCACCCCGCACCACCCCCGAGAAGATTTGAGGACAAAATGGGAAATTGCAGCAGGCATAATTTTTGTCACCGATGCGTTAGCTTGGGAAATATCATCCACATCAGACCTTTTGGAAGTCTGACTTAGGCCTTTACTGTTGTAACCATGATAACACAACTTTTGAGATAGAATCCTTGATAAATAAATAAATAAATAAATAAATAAATAAATAAATAAATAAATAAATAAATAAATAAATAAATAAATAAATAAATAAATAAATAAATAAATAAATAAATAAATAAATAAATAAATAAATAAATAAATAAATAAATAAAGTGTGAAAGAATGAATTAATGAATGAATGAATACCGCTGAAAAAGCCAAAGTATTAAGTCCATGAACTTAATGTTTTAACCTACAGTGTACCTTTAATGGCAATCAGTTTGGTTTTTACCATTCTGAAGCAAAAATATATTTTCGAGCATCTGCTTTAATTATGATCAAAACCAACAACAGAATGTCCAATGATCAAAGCCGTATAGCCTGCCACCCTTAAATGGGTAACTTGCAGACACCCTGGACCATGGTTTCTGTGAGGGAATACATCGAGAAATCCGGAGGTCGAGACAAACCATGTGCTGATATCAATTCATTGATCACACATGGTATTGTCCAGAGTATAAAGTCACATCACCCTTAAAGTTATATTAAGTTACTGATGTCGATGTTACATTGTATGAAGTCACTGGCGATGTAAAACATGAAACACCATCATCATTGGAAGCGTGTGATGGTTATTTGAATGACCCCCACTGCGGACACCCAAGCTAGTCTTCGTGAAGTGACATCTCCGCACTGAATAGACTTAGGCAACCAGCTCTCAAGGAAATAGACTTACATCATAAAACCGTGATCGAGAGTAATTCAAGAGATAGACTTTAGACGCTGGAGGTTAATCCTTGATCCTATCGCGGTGAAACTCTGGCGCTCGTAGCACCATACTCTGGAGACTAATTTCAGTAAATGACTTCTGGTAGGTTCACGGACCAGTGCATTTTAATTCCATAAGCCATCTAATTTTCGGAAAGGAAGGGGTATGGTCGTCCCTTTCGGTTCACTGGGATTTACAGTCAACGTTGAAATACTGGTATGAACATGGTCCGAGGTGTCCCTGTGTCGAGATACATATTAGCCTTTCTTTCAATCACTTGCTAGGTTTGGACTTATGACATGATCAAATACAGAAGTGTAATGAAATGAAAAGAGCCAGTGGTCAATCACATTTATGGAAATGAGAATCAGTCTTAAAACATTAATCAGTTGAAATATAGGTCGCGTTTTCATACTTCTGTGTGTGTCCGTTATATGACTTCCAACCAAGCATTCGGAAAACGTCGGAAAATGATGTTTTCCAGAGTGCTTGCTCGTTGCTTTGCCGGAAGCTTTTCTGGAAGCCATCGTCCAAATGTCATAATTTTCTCTATGAAGTTATCAATTATGCTGTACATCAAGCCATCAGTTTCTATTTGCCTTTGTTCTTTTACACTCAGCAATATTCCAGCTATATGGTTGCTGATGTTGCTGGAGACATCCTGAATATTGTCACTCGGAATGTCCACTGGGTCATTTAATGGTTTACTTTACATAGAAACAATGTCACAGGCGATAATATTCATCTAGATTGAGACAATTAAATG
Organism: Haliotis rubra; assembly: GCF_003918875.1. Taxonomy (NCBI): domain Eukaryota; kingdom Metazoa; phylum Mollusca; class Gastropoda; order Lepetellida; family Haliotidae; genus Haliotis; species Haliotis rubra. The sequence goes on from NW_025767058.1 coordinate 365,722, forward strand.
TCCCCAAGCAGTTAGTTTTGATGTAAATTTGTCGGGATTTACGCCACTTTAATTTTTAGTTGTGGAACAGGGCCCCGTTTCTCAAAGCACTACGACAAGTGCTAAAGTGTGGGAGTTACGATCACCTTAGCGCTACGATCGTTTTGTAGAACGGGAACAAGGCAAATAGTATCTGATGGTGTGAACAAAGCAATGGACGAGTGAGTGTGTTGGGTTTTATTCCGCTTTAAACATTGTTGAAGCTACATCAGGGTTGTTGGTGTGAACAAAGCAATGGACGAGTGAGTTTGTTGGGTTTTATTCAGCTTTAAACATTGTTGAAGCTATATCAGGGTTGATGGTGTGAACAAAGCAATGGACGAGTGAGTGTGTTGGGTTTTATTCAGCTTTAAACATTGTTGAAGCTATAACAGGGTTGATGGTGTGAACAAAGCAATGGACGAGTGAGTGTGTTGGGTTTTATTCAGCTTTAAACATTGTTGAAGCTATAACAGGGTTGATGGTGTGAACAAAGCAATGGACGAGTGAGTGTGTTGGGTTTTATTCCGCTTTAAACATTGTTGAAGCTATATCAGGGTTGATGGTGTGAACAAAGCAATGGACGACTGATCGTGTTGGGTTTTATTCCGCTTTAAACATTGTTGAAGCTATAACAGGGTTGATGGTGTGATCAAAGCAATGGACGAGTGAGTGGGTTGGGTTTTATTCCGCTTTAAACATTGTTGAAGCTATAACAGGGTTGATGGTGTGAACAAAGCAATGGACGAGTGAGTGTGTTGGGTTTTATTCTGCTTTAAACATTGTTGAAGCTATATCAGGGTTGATGGTGTGAACAAAGCAATGGACGACTGATCGTGTTGGGTTTTATTCCGCTTTAAACATTGTTGAAGCTATAACAGGGTTGATGGTGTGAACAAAGCAATGGACGAGTGAGTGTGTTGGGTTTTATTCAGCTTTAAACATTGTTGAAGCTATATCAGGGTTGATGGTGTGAACAAAGCAATGGACGAGTGAGTGGGTTGGGTTTTATTCCGTTTGAAACATTGTTGAAGCTATATCAGAGTTGATAGTGTGAAGAAAGCAATGGACGAGTGAGTGTGTTGAGTTTTATTCCGCTTTACACATTGTTGAAGCTATATCGGGGTTGATGGTGTGAACAAAGCAATGGACGAGTGAGTGTGTTGGGTTTTATTCTGAAGCTTTAACATTGTTGAAGCTATGGACAGGGTTGATGGTGTGAACAAAGCAATGGAAGAAAGGACGAGTGAGTGTGTTGGGTTTTATTCAGCTTTAAACATTGTTGAAGCTATAACAGGGTTGATGGTGTGAACAAAGCAATGGACGAGTGAGTGTGTTGGGTTTTATTCAGCTTTAAACATTGTTGAAGCTATAACAGGGTTGATGGTGTGAACAAAGCAATGGACGAGTGAGTGTGTTGGGTTTTATTCTGCTTTAACATTGTTGAAGCTATATCAGGGTTGATGGTGTGAACAAAGCAATGGACGAGTGAGTGTGTTGGGTTTTATTCAGCTTTAAACATTGTTGAAGCTATATCAGGGTTGATGGTGTGAACAAAGCAATGGACGAGTGCGTGTGTTGGGTTTTATTCAGCTTTAAACATTGTTGAAGCTATATCAGGGTTGATGGTGTGAACAAAGCAATGGACGAGTGAGTGTGTTGGGTTTTATTCTGCTTTAAACATTGTTGAAGCTATATCAGGGTTGATGGTGTGAACAAAGCAATGGACGAGTGAGTGTGTTGGGTTTTATTCTGCTTTTAACATTGTTGAAGCTATATCAGGGTTGATGGTGTGAACAAAGCAATGGACGAGTGAGTGTGTTGGGTTTTATTCTGCTTTAAACATTGTTGAAGCTATATCAGGGTTGATGGTGTGAACAAAGCAATGGACGAGTGAGTGTGTTGGGTTTTATTCTGCTTTAAACATTGTTGAAGCTATAACAGGGTTGATGGTGTGAACAAAGCAATGGACGAGTGAGTGTGTTCGCTTTAAACATTGTTGAAGCTATATCAGGGTTGATGGTGTGAACAAAGCAATGGACGAGTGAGTGTGTTGGGTTTTATTCCGCTTTAAACATTGTTGAAGCTATAACAGGGTTGATGGTGTGAACAAAGCAATGGACGAGTGAGTGTGTTGGGTTTTATTCTGCTTTAAACATTGTTGAAGCTATAACAGGGTTGATGGTGTGAACAAAGCAATAATGGACGAGTGAGTGTGTTCGCTTTAAACATTGTTGAAGCTATATCAGGGTTGATGGTGTGAACAAAGCAATGGACGAGTGAGTGTGTTGGGTTTTATTCTGCTTTAAACATTGTTGAAGCTATAACAGGGTTGATGGTGTGAACAAAGCAATGGACGAGTGAGTGTGTGTTGGGTTTTATTCAAAGCTTTAAACATTGTTGAAGCTATAACAGGGTTGATGGTGTGAACAAAGCAATGGACGAGTGAGTGTGTTCGTTTTATTCTGCTTTAAACATTGTTGAAGCTATAACAGGGTTGATGGTGTGAACAAAGCAATGGACGAGTGAGTGTGTTGGGTTTTATTCCGCTTTAAACATTGTTGAAGCTATAACAGGGTTGATGGTGTGAACAAAGCAATGGACGAGTGAGTGTGTTGGGTTTTATTCTGCTTTTAACATTGTTGAAGCTATATCAGGGTTGATGGTGTGAACAAAAGCAATGGACGAGTGAGTGTGTTGGGTTTTATTCGCTTTAAACATTGTTGAAGCTATAACAGGGTTGATGGTGTGAACAAAGCAATGGACGAGTGAGTGTGTTGGGTTTTATTCTGCTTTAAACATTGTTGAAGCTATAACAGGGTTGATGGTGTGAACAAAGCAATGGACGAGTGAGTGTGTTGGGTTTTATTCCGCTTTAAACATTGTTGAAGCTATAACAGGGTTGATGGTGTGAACAAAGCAATGGACGAGTGAGTGTGTTGGGTTTTATTCTGCTTTAACATTGTTGAAGCTATAACAGGGTTGATGGTGTGAACAAAGCAATGGACGAGTGAGTGTGTTGGGTTTTATTCTGCTTTAAACATTGTTGAAGCTATATCAGGGTTGATGGTGTGAACAAAGCAATGGACGAGTGAGTGTGTTGAGTGTTGTGTTCGCTTTAAACATTGTTGAAGCTATATCAGGGTTGATGGTGTGAACAAAGCAATAATGGACGAGTGAGTGTGTGCTTTCATTGTTGCTTTAAACATTGTTGAAGCTATATCAGGGTTGATGTTGTGTGAACAAAGCAATGGACGAGTGAGTGTGTTGGGTTTTATTCTGCTTTAACATTGTTGAAGCTATAACAGGGTTGATGGTGTGAACAAAGCAATGGATGGACGAGTGAGTGTGTTGGGTTTTATTCTGCTTTAAACATTGTTGAAGCTATAACAGGGTTGATGGTGTGAACAAAGCAATGGACGAGTGAGTGTGTTGGGTTTTATTCGCTTTAAACATTGTTGAAGCTATAACAGGGTTGATGGTGTGAACAAAGCAATGGACGAGTGAGTGTGTTGGGTTTTATTCTGCTTTAAACATTGTTGAAGCTATATCAGGGTTGATGGTGTGAACAAAGCAATAATGGACGAGTGAGTGTGTTCGCTTTAAACATTGTTGAAGCTATATCAGGGTTGATGGTGTGAACAAAGCAATGGACGAGTGAGTGTGTTCGCTTTAAACATTGTTGAAGCTATATCAGGGTTGATGGTGTGAACAAAGCAATGGACGAGTGAGTGTGTTGGGTTTTATTCCGCTTTAAACATTGTTGAAGCTATATCAGGGTTGATGGTGTGAACAAAGCAATGGACGAGTGAGTGTGTTGGGTTTTATTCTGCTTTAACATTGTTGAAGCTATATCAGGGTTGATGGTGTGAACAAAGCAATAATGGACGAGTGAGTGTGTTCGCTTTAAACATTGTTGAAGCTATAACAGGGTTGATGGTGTGAATAAAACAATGGACGAGTGAGTGTGTTGGGTTTTATTCTGCTTTAACATTGTTGAAGCTATAACAGGGTTGATGGTGTGAACAAAGCAATGGACGAGTGCGTGTGTTCGCTTTAAACATTGTTGAAGCTATAACAGGGTTGATGGTGTGAACAAAACAATGGACGAGTGAGTGTGTTGGGTTTTATTCTGCTTTAAACATTGTTGAAGCTATAACAGGGTTGATGGTGTGAACAAAGCAATGGACGAGTGCGTGTGTTCGCTTTAAACATTGTTGAAGCTATAACAGGGTTGATGGTGTGAACAAAGCAATGGACGAGTGAGTTTGTTGGGTTTTATTCTGCTTTAAACATTGTTGAAGCTATATCAGAGTTGATGGTGTGAACAAAGCAATGGACGAGTGCGTGTGTTGGGTTTTATTCCACTTTTATTATTAAAGCTGCACGGCCGGGAACACAAAGAATGAGCCGACCACACTGAAAATATATGGGAAATACAACCCTCGGTCAACGAGCCAACACTTTACCCACAAAACCTGCGCCACCGCCTCGTAACCTGTTAATGTCAGTATGTACATTGTAAGGACAAAGACATGCCGAGATTCTCATTACCAGACAATCTAGTAGTTAGTACATTGTTGACCACCGACCTACGACACTTCATGATGCCGCGTTTGAAGGTTTAATGCTTTCTATGCTGGTCGTCAGAGGAGATTTAATGGGCTGCGTATTTAGCCTCGGCGACTAGATTGCGTGTCATCGTAGAACAAATGCTTTTTGGATTGGTTGTTGTTTAACGCCGCACTCAGCAATATTCCAGGTATATGGCGGACGTCTGTAGATCAACGATCCAGTGATCAACAGCATGATCATCGATCTACACAATTGGGAACCGATGACATGTGTCAACCAAGTCATTGAGCCTGACCACCCGATCCCGTTAGTCGCCTCTCACGACAAGCATGGGTTTCTGAAAATCAATTCTAACACGGATCTTCACGGGTTAGAACAAATGACGTCACATGTTGCTCATAATATCAACCTTTGGTTTGTCTGGTCAAGATTCGATAACTGACATTGCTGCTTCAGGTCGTTGCATAACTGGACTATGTAGGAGCGGAACGTTAAAAAACAAACTGGCAAGCAAACAAACAGACCCTCATGTGAGGTGAGGTGAAATTGGGTTTAACGTCGTACTTGAGAATATTTCGCTCCTATGACGATGTGCATGCGCGTGTATGTGTATGTGCGGATGCTTGTACTAGCCCAGACTTAAGCTGGTTTTATAGTGCTAGCCCACTGAGATACCATGTCGCAGTAAAGCATGAATACCCCACTCAGACACATTATACTGACTCCGAGCCGACCAGTCCTTGTTGTACCCATTAATGCCAAGCGCCAGGCAGGGACCAACAAGTACCATATTTTAACGTCTTTTGGTATGACGCGGTCGGGGATCGAACCTGCGACCTTCCGCTCTCCGGGGGGACGCTCTAACCACTACACCACGGAGGCGGTCTAGACCCTCACGTGCCTGTGATTGTATTAAATATGCCACTCGGCGGACGCTCTAACCACTAGACCACGGAGGCGGTCTAGACCCTCATGTGCCTGTGATTGTATTGAAATATGCCATTTATAATCCGAAAGTAGTTCCATAGTCTAGTCACGGGTGTGAACTAAACACTGCTAAGTGGGTTTTTCGATAAACTGTGGATAAACACACATCCCGCTGAGACTATTATTTCATTGTATTTACCTCCTGGACATTAGGTTTACCCGGTATTGTATCCCAATCAACAATCCCCTTGTCCCTACTTGTTCATATATTGATACAGGGTAGCTCTACCACGTGGCTGTTTACATTCAGAGTAGGGATATGTCACCAACACATTAAACAAATAACAGCCTTGTTTTCCATTATTATTACGAAGAATACAAATGACAGCATTTCACTAACCGGATAAAAAGATACAAATCAAGTTCGGTTAAAAGTGTGTGTTAATGAACGGTAGCTGATTTAAAACGCGAATGATAAGCCACGACTTGTTGCTACTGTTTTGTAATCGTTGGCGATTAAAACTGATTTAAATCAAAGAGAACGTAATGTGTTTCTCTTGTATTTGTGGAGTGGGACGTGGAGGTTAGTCGCAGCAGCTTGTTATTTAGAGTTGCCTCCCTTTGGCACGCAGGATCTATGATCTTGGGTTCGTGTCCCGGCACGCATGTTTCTAGGTTTGTCTCCGCCACACCCGTGTTCGCGTGTTTCACGTTTGTGTAATGGAGACCTAAAGAACGTCGGTCTTGCCTCCAACTGGAGTGAGTGAGTTTAGTTTTACGCCGCTTTTAGCAATATTCCAGAAATATCACAGCGGGGGCAACCAGAAATGGACTTCACACTTCATTGTACCCATGTGGGGAATCGAACCCGGGTTTTCGGCGTGACGAGTCAACGCTTTAACCACTGGGCTACCCCACCACCCCTCCTCCAACAGGAAGTGGACAGGAGGTGATATAACTGTTTACGGTGGCGTTAAACCCGACTCACTCACTCACCCTTGTGTGGTTTGTAACAAACAAACCACCCATCAAACAGCCTTTGAGACGTCCATACCGATCACGTTCAACATAGTCCCATGTAATTTTTCCTGAAAATGGAACTGTATAAATCTTCACAACATACGATTGTACATTTCACTACCGCCATGGAACCCCCGCATAGCTACCATAGTTTGGGCTGTAGCCACCATACCTAAATGAAATAACAGCGGTACTCAATGTCTGTCAGTCATATGGCAAGTGAAGGTATTCGGTCGGTGTTTATACCTACGTGCGTGCAGTTCCACCAGGTGACAGGCATGAGTCACTCGGCGCGTATTTCACCTTTAACGAAATCGGTGTCAGTTTATCAAAGTGTGACATTTTTCATCACGGCCAATAAGACACGACCCTTTGGTAAATATTGAACATTACGTCAGCTCGCGGCGGCGTGAGAGCCTCTCTGGTATACGAGTGTCTTGTACTTGCTAACGGACACACTCCTTCACAGGAGAACTGTTAAGAACAGTGTATTTGCTAAAAAATGCGCTTTTTCCAAGGCGCGGAATGTGACTGCACGCGATCTCTGACAAAGCTTCCACCCGAAGGTGTTTGGCGCTTAAATAACATTATTTTTTATTTAAGTACATCTCGCTCTTTGACGTGAGCTTTGAGCCGGCTTAGTTGACATTCAATGAAAACACTGGGGATCAGCTAATACCTTTTACCAGAATCCATGAATATAGCGTGTTGATGGCCATGAAGTATATAGATAGTTATAGCGTTTATTCAGAGGATATTGGTTTGGAATTCCAAGGGAGATGGTTCCTTATTTGCACGAGAAGCCCTCTCTAAATACCCCCGTTTCCTTATGAAACACAGCGATAAAGTTGAATCAATAGGCAATCTCGACGTGCTGAAACCGAGACTGATCTCTGTTTTTTTAACATCCATGGGAGTATAAAATCGGTGACAGTCGGTCATATCTCATTGTTGGAATATGGATATTTAATGGACACATTTATCAATCTAAATATATTACCATCTAAAATTCATCGACTGTCTCTTTATGATCATAATATACTACGTCAAAGTCTATTGACCAACGGGATGATTTTCATGTTCAAAATCCGTAAATCCCCTGGCTTAAAAAGAGGAATTTCCTTTCATGTGCGTTTTTTGTTAATGCAACACAGATTTTAGAAATCAGTAAGAATACGACATTCAGTGGAACTCCGGGTCAGAATAGCTCCCCAGTGAATATAAGAATAAGGCTTACAGTGACATTGGAGAGGTTGTTCCAGAGTGCGTGGGTCGCTGCTCATGCTATCAATCACGGGTTGCCAGATTCGGATCCGTTATTTATTGGCTGTGGTCGTGTGGCTGGAATATTGCTCTGCGATGCGTTAAACAAACAAACAAACAGATTGCGTCACAAACAAGTTTATGTCACAATCACATACAGTACAAGGTATGCTGAAACTGCATGTGGGTTTTACCCATGCAAGGCTATCACGATTGCCAGGCACCTGACACACACATTAACACATGTACCTATGTATACCTTGTTAAATACTGCCATTAATGTGGTATATCAGGTTAGGTTAGTTTGTGTTTTCCGATATCACAATACGAGAGACAATAATGTATCTGTCGATTTTTACAGAAATCAGAGTGATAACCTTTAGGAACCGTCCCCATGGTGGTTCGTTAACTGCGTCATCACAAAAGATGTTAAGAGATGATACATCGTGTGAACCTTCATTACAAAGGGGATATACTGCAACATGGTAATACACACATATACGCACGCACGCACGCACGCGCGCGCGCACACACACACTCGACACACACAACATGCACTCACACATAAAATACTGGTCTTCAGTAACACATGTTTGTCTAGTCTCTCTCACAGTCCCCGAACCATATTAGCCTAGCCCTCCCTGCAATGCTAAAGCCCTAAATGAAGCAAGTTTAGATTTTCCAAAGGTTCAGGATCTCTGGTCTCCTTGGAGCTCCTTTTCAATTTAAATTGGTGTATTTGTTACAAATCAAAATTATATATATTCAGAGACTAAACGTTAGTCTAATGCTTGTCGTAAGCAGCGACTAACGGGGTCGGGTGGCCAGGGTCGGTGAGTCTGTTGATGCGCGTCATCTCACCCCCCAAAACGTAGATGGATGCTTATAATATCAACTGGATTGTCTGACCGTCGCCATTTACCTGGAATAACAAGCAAAGAAACACACGAACGAAATAAACGGTTTACTTAGTCAACTGGCACTTCTATTTACGGAACACAATGGCAGTGAGTGATCTCTCCTCCGTGAAGATACAAGGTCACCATCAGATATACGGTTCTATAAGTCTATAACACAGCCCTATAATGACTGACTGACTGACTGAATATGGTTTTACGCCGCTTTTAGCAATATTCCAGCAACATCACGGCGGGGGATACCAGAAATGGGCTGCACACATTGTACCCATGTGGGGATTCGAACCCGGGTCTTCGGCGTGACGAGCCAACGCTTTAACCACTAGGCTACCCCACCGCCCCTCCCTATAATGATGTCTTTGCTATTTTGTATTGTGCTTTGTCAATAACGTTCGTTACAAAATCACCACCATCTATTACCGTAGGAAGAGGGATCATAAATATGCATTAGCGACTTGTAGATGTTTAGTAAAAGGGAGCTGTACATAGCTGTGAACTCGCAGTGCGGTAAGAAAAGACATAATGAATATTGGATGGCGTGCATTTGTCTGAAGCCTTACGTAGCAAAACACATCTTGTGACAATAATAGATGTAACTGTTTATTGCTTGAGCCCACACTCAACAATATTGCTATCTGTAAATAACCGAGACTCAACAATATTCGACCCAGTCAGCTATCTGTAAATAACCCGAGACTGGAACAGACATGAATCAAAAGTGGTTAATATTTATGAGCATCGACCCAGTCGAGTGGCTATTACTGAGCATCGATAAACGCCGTCGGAATACCATGCCATGCATTCAGTGAGGGCAGCGAACCTAATTACCCCAGATATTTCAGCAGGTGACGTCTGGTTTGTTTGAAATTGATGTCTTAAGTGTAGAATAATCGTTTACTTTGGGGGTGGATCCGGCTTTAAGTCGGCTTCTAGAAATTCAGCTTTATGTATGTAAAATATGTAAAATGCTTGTACTGTTAAATGCGAGCCGACCAAACCCATTAATGCCGAAGCCAGAAACCTGTCATGTTTTGCTACGCGGTCGGGGATCGAACCCACGAGTCCGCTCTCCGGGGACGCTCTAACGATACCACAGGGCGGGCATTTGGCATCAATGCTAGGGGTCAATTCTCTGCCGGAGCGCTGGGGTCTGCCGTCGAAGAACAAAATTTTCATCAAAATTTCACACGAACGTTTCATACGCAAAATCTGTAACGGAACCCTACCAACACCTCATCTGTTACATCTTCAACTCAGCAGGATTATGAGATTAACGTCACTACTTCCGACCAATTAGACCAATGTGTCCCAACTGCATCTTCAGACACTGTCTGGCTGGCAGTGATGGTTCTACCTCCCATGGATTTTGGATGCATGTTACATCAAGTAAACCCCATTCTCTGCTAATTAGTATAAATATGTGTTAAGATTCAAATTTTAGAAACATTTTTAAGTCGATTATCTGTATACTTTGTTCAAGAAATCCAACATTTCCTGTTTCATTTTGATAACTGTAATATAAAGGCCTCTCCACCCTTTCCATAATCATAAGTAATATCTGTCTGTAATGCCTTCCATTACCTTCATGCTTTCCAATTTCAAACCCAAATTCGCACAAACAACTCCAATATTCACCTTAAATATGCTGTATCCAGTAACAAGTTATTTTCTTGAGCGGATTTACCGAGTCTGTTGGGCGCCAGAGGTATTAATGCTCGTCTGAAAAACTTCAAGCAATTGTCACAGAAAGTGTCGGATTTAGTAAGGACGGCCAGCTGTCGCCCAAATCACTCTATATTTCCTGTTAATATAGATGCCCTTTGGGATCTTTGCCTTCTTTTAATGCATTTTATAATACAAAGTTTTTTCCTCAAGAACTTGTCCTGTAAAAAAGTAACAACCTATTTAAATTGTAATTAATGTATTTCCGGGAAAAGCCATGTGTTCAGTGTTGGAACATTGATAACTCAATCAGAATGGTATTAGATCTCAACTGGATAATTAATATTATTCCAAAAGCTGCTTCGATCACAAAACAGAACGGTCATTTAAACACATGATGAGAAGAAATAGAATCAGTAGGTGAGGTGAAATTGTGATTAAATATCTGAGATTTGTAAAAACAGTTTGGATATGTAAAACCTGCAAAGCACGTTTGTACTTTATAAGTAACTTAAATCATCCTTTATTCGCAAACACCGACATGTGTGAACGTTGGGAAACGTTCTAGCTCTGAAGGTATTTGTCACCGATGGAGCCAGTTACTGTGTTTTGACCATAACAGATAGGCCTGAGTAAGTGAGTGAGTGAGTTTCACGCTGCTTTTAGCAATATTCCAGCAATATCACATCGGCGGACACCAGAAAAGTGCTTCACACATTGTACCCATGTGGGGAATTGAACGCTTATACACTACACCCGCGCCCCAGATGGGCTTAAATCAATAGGGAGATGTATATAGCCAAATGTATGTATGTATGTATGTATGTATGTATGTATGTATGTATGTATGTATGTATGTATGTATGTATGTATGTATGTATGTATGTATGTATGTATGTATGTATGTATGTATGTATGTATGTATGTATGTATGTATGTATGTATGTATGTTTGTTTGTTTGTTTGGTGTTTAACGCCGCGCTTATAGCTATATGGCGGCGGTCTGTAAATACTCGAGTAAATACTACAATCCAGTGATCAACAGCATGAGTATCGATACAGGCAACTGGGATACGAGAAGGCTTTGGGTTATTTCTGAGGCTAAGGGCAAGGCCATCGTCTCTGTGCAGCTATAGCGTTAAAAACTTAGATGATAAATTCTGATCAAAATGACGAGATCGATGAAATTGTTTGAGATAAAGGAAGCACGCAATGGCAATGAGTTATTCTGTGTTTGGTGAAGGGCTAAATAATGAAACCATTTATATGAAAGTGGATTTCCCACACGAAATATATGTCGTGTGTAATTTGAATTTCACCAAAGTACATTTCGCTTCTGATATCATTATTTATTCATCACATCTTAAATTCAATAAATATTCTTACCTTAATGGACATCTCGTATTTCTGGTGAGTCGGTCTCATATATTAGAAGTGATTAAAAATTGAAATGGTTTGTGAAATTTTAAATCACGTATTCATAAGTACGCCCATTTGTTTCTGCAAATTGTTTCAGAAAATGGTAAATCCGATTCTGAACTGGCTTGCGTCCCTGTCACTGAAGAGGATCGGGAAGATAAAACCTGTGACCTTGTGATGTTGTGTCCTCCATCCCTGGACGGCGTTGATCATTTCTTACACTGTAAACCACTATTAGTGAACCCAAACACTGAACAAGCTGCAAATCGATGAAAACCTCAACGTCTGAATGCTTGTCTGTTTGTTTGCGACGGCAGTCAGTTAATAATCGAGTCAGGACCAGACAATCCAGTGACATCATCAGCACCAATCTACTCGATTGTATGAGTGAGTATGGTTTAAGGCTTTACCAGCAAAATCACGGCGGGGGACGCCAGTGGTGGGCTTTACACATTATACTCATGTGGGTCGAATCTGGGTCTTCGGCGTGATGAGCTAACGCTTAAACATCTCTGCTACCCCACCGCTCCTACACGAATTTGATGACATGCAGTGAACCTGACTACCCGATCACGTGTGTCACCTCTAGCGACAGGCACTTGGTTGCGGTTCTAACCCGGAAACCAGACATGCTGGTTTAAATGCTCCCCTATCTTCTTCCGAAATGTTAAACCATCGACGCTAACTGGCTATTTCAAATAAAGTTCACGGAAGGTATGGACATCCAAAAGGTAGCGTATTATGGTTTCTTACATCTATAACATGTGTTTATTAGACGTAGCTCTCCTTCCTTAACAACCGTATGTAGTTTTAACTTTTGGCGAAATAATGTAGGTTTGTATGTTGGTAAGAGGTGTTTTTAGATAACGATAGATATTTCATTTTAATTTCATAGTCATAATATAATATTGTGTACATCAACGTCAACAGATCAAACGGAGCTGACAGCGTTTTCTTGTGACACGCCCGGGTGGACGCCATCCAGTAGACCAAGGCCACGGGCCACAGCTGACGCGATGAGTGTGTATAATGGGGTTCCTTTAGATTTGATAGCTGTTTAACGCCGTACGATGCAATATTCATCTTAACGGCAAGGAAAAAAGTTCATGCCTATCGAAGGGCCAACTGATTGCGTGAGATATTACTGCCGAGTAATGGCGATAGTTTTGTGACCGTGTCATTAGCTATATTAACCCTGTGAAGTATTCAATCATCAAGGTAAAGAGGGCGAAGAGAGGGCGAAGAGCTTTTTTAAAACATGTGAGGTGAAGTGAAGACAAATGGGGTTCAATACAGTTTTAATATTTTTCCTTTTAGAGCGATGTAAGTTCGCGCACGTGTGTCGTGTGTGCGCGTGTGTGTGCGTGCGTGTGTGCGTATAGACGTTTGTACTCGTGTCCGTTTGCATTAGTCCGGACTAATGTCGGATTCATAGAATTAGCTCCCTCAGATACTGTTCTGTAGTTTAACATCGACACCCAACTTCGAGCCGAACGGTCAGTGTTTTCATCCTTTTAAAGGCCGGGCAAGGTAACAATAATTACCATCTTCTAACAAGTCGAAAGACCATATGACGTAAAGGACAACTAATACAGAGAATGTATTGTCACGCGAATATCCAGAAGTGACTTCTTCTTAAATGTTATTTTAAAGAAACGTTTTAGAGAAGTTGATATTTACATTCTGTCAGTTGATTATGTCTAAATTTAATCATTTGTAATGTCGAACATTATCATTTCAGAAATACACCCATTACTGAAAAAGATGTAGATCTTAAACGCGTAACACTCTTATAGGACGTGGAATTCGAACCTCCGACCATCCACTCTCTGGACAGGGCTCTATCCGCAAGACCACCGAGACGGTGAGAAGACTTTCGAGGAACTCTACCTGTGTAGCGTAGTTAAGAATATATACTTTAACGTGGAATCGTACGGTTAAACTTTAACATTCACGTATATAACATGGGTACTAGGACAAGAGTAAGCATTTTACCCATATCATGGCGATATACACAAATAATGGTCCTAAAACAGTGTACCCATTCGGGGAATCGAACCTTGAACTTCGGTGATACCAGGCAATGTTTGACCACTACCTCTCAGGCAACTCAAAACGATCAATGGTGAGACTGCTGTGACATCGTCCACGAAACTAGCAAGCTGCAACTTCTACTTGTTTCCATTAAGTCACATTGTTCCCCTCTGTCAACACTTTCCCCAGCAGAAAACAAAAGAGAATTTATTAATTTTAACATTATCTCATTGCCCTTTTGAACTTTCAAGGAATTGTGTAGGCACGTGTCATTTCAATTTCCCTCTACTCCAGATTGTAATCAACATAGCGACCTTTTGATGATAACTGTGGCAGGGTACATGCTATGCAGAATTTAGATTTTAAATCGATGCTCGGAGTACAACGCGCCACTAATTCGGTTTTCACGTTAAACGACAAGAAATTACTTCTGGGTTCTCTGCAAGTGTGAGTTCGTGTCGGAAATAAATCGTTACAGTCGTATTAAGGAATAGCTGATAAATAGCAGTAACGATCTCGAGTTAGAAAGAAGGTTATCACTGAGGGATAAAACTGTTCAATAGCTCTGTTGGTTTGACAGGCTAGGCCATGTAATCAATTGATAAAAAGCACAATGCCAAATTTTCTAATCCTTTAATGCGCTGTTTTCGCTCACCTGTCGATGAAATATTTACGGCATTCTAGTTTTTCACAATTTTTGAACTGGAACACTTCGTTAAAATGCATTTCAACCAATTGAGGACGGGTCGCAACCACTACAGCCGTGTTAAACCGTGCTCTTGAGGTATAGCCCTATGATAATGAGGAGGGAGTCGGCAGGGTGCCCTGTTAGATCCCACTATATCAATAGCGCTGTCAGAAAACAAAAACATGGAGCTATGGTTGTTGGAAATGTAATATTGAAATACGTCAAATAGACTGTTATTATGTGTCAGTGAAGAAACATTACAGATATGTGATAACGCGGGGAATATTTGTTGTTGTATTTGCATGAAGGTTGATACATTTTAATTGGCATCCTGTTAGCTCTCGCCGTGCTAAGTCCACTGAGGCTGTTTAAAGGAGGTACGGATGGGTTCGAAACACCTTCTGGTTACTCTGGCCTAAACACTGCGATAGATCTATCTACTTAGAAACCAAAAAATGACACATACGTTTATGGGCCAAAAAGGACATTTAAATTATAAGGTATTTGTATAAATGGATGTATATGCAGTATTTTTTCGTTTATTATTTTTGCAACAACAACAACAACAACAACAACAACAGCAACAACAGCAACAGCAGCAGAATCTAATCCAGCCACTTACTGACGAATGAGTTTATATTTATCGTACCGAATCAAGCAAGTTCCTTGACGTAGAAACATGTGGGTGGAAGTTAGCTTGTATTTCGTATCAAACCTTTAATCCACCTCACAATAGAAAGTTTGAATTAATCTTTTTATAAAAAAACATCCCTTTTCCATTGCAAATATTTGATTGAGAACACCGCGCTCGCCATTGTTTTGCCACTGAAGGCGACCCTAAACACCATCAGCGTTACAAAGAAAGGTTTCACTCAATTTGTAAGAAAGAAGATCAAACACACGGGCTTTTGTGGAGTTCCGGACAAAAAGTATAGTGACGTTTTTTTAATTCGGCACCTCGTGTACTTTTTGCCACCTTTAACAGACAAACTACATGCGCCTCCGTTGCCGTAACACAAAGCATTATTGCACAAAGCGTTAACCCAATCGGATTTCCCAATAGTCTTAACAACAAACTTTTTGTTTTTGCTTTACGTACAAAAAATCCCTTATCAAGCTTCTCTAATAGAAGATCGGAAGGTAAGGGAGAAGGCCCGGGTATTTGTTTGGTTAACCATATGACCAGAGCCGAAACATGCATTTAGAAGAAGTAACTAACATGTAAGAACCGATAGTTTTTTCTCAAAGAATTGTGTATCCTTTCACTTTTTAACTTCTTGTCAAACCTTTGTAACTAAGAATGCTGTTGCATGGAGGTACGTGTTTCGGAAGTTCCTGATTAGAAAAACAATTATCTTTCTTTTTGCGACCAACTCTCTGGGAAACTCGTATTTCTGTTGTTTTAATAATTGGTTGTTTTCGTGTTCGATGAATACAAATGTCATTCTTAGAGACTGTAATTTCTTGAATATATATGACCCGTCATTTAAAACTTATTGGTTGGGTAAATATATGTCTTGTCTAATACACATATTTATAATTTTCTTAGAGTACAAAATACAGGTTTTATACGGTTTTGCCTAAGTGTCATGTTTATTCATTTGTTGAAGATGTCGCTGGATTCGCTGCCTCATAAAACCGATAATAAACATCGGTGAATTGGAACAGTAGGACTTTTATTTCTCTGTAATTAGGCTAAAGTATTTGTTGACAAGATTCATTTAAAATTCTAACCTGGAGGTTTTCTCTCTAATACATCTGTTAAACAGTGCCAGACGTAACACAATTAATGGCTGACGTCGCTACAAAATGAAGATTTCGAAACGATTATTGCTCAGAAACAACCGGAAAAACACCTATGCAAGATTTGAGAAATTTTCCCCCACTGAGCAATTAAAGAGTTAATCATGAACTGAAATCGCTCAGTGGCACTCGAAATCTTTTTCTTGATTTTGATGCCTGAATTATTTGTTTTGCTAGCCCTAAAATTGATGTGTAAAAAGATACGGACCTCTCCCCCTGGGATCAGCAATTTGAAATGAATTGCATTTTTATATGGTGCGGCAACTCCTACTCTCGGTGTCTTCGTTATTTCGGGCCCAGGTCCCTTGTGCTTGGCCCAATCAATGCATGGAGCGGCCGATCGGGCAATCAAATCGGAATCTATCCAATTGCTTCAACCATAAGACGGTTCAAAATGACAGCCGGCATTCAGGAGACTCCCAAGGGAACAAAAAGGGATGAGGAAAGAATTGCCACACAATCTCATTTCTCCTGCTAGTCTCCAGCGAGGAGGACATGACCCGAATTATCATGCTTCGCGAAGGCACAAGCCTACGCCTTTGCGCGCTGAAGAACATGCCAGAGTTGCTGGTAAAAAGCCATAGCCGTGAGGTGTCGCTTGGTAGCTGCTGCAGATGCCGGGGCTCGCCTCATCGTTACGGCTCTACTCCATCTCTGAAAAGTGACGGGAAAATAAAGACTCCACGTTTATAACATCATCGTAATGGAGGCCGGGCTTAGAGGTACTCGCGTGGAAAAAAACTTGGTCCCATAGTGCTAGGATGTGAAGAAACCAAGACATTAATGTGGCCTGTGTATTGGAATAAATGAGGTCTGCTGGATATATGGTTGAATGTATGCCTTGTCAGCGATAATGACACGGTGCCGTGCCAGCTGGCTATTTCTCTTCGATGAAAAACTGGCGATTTTGTTACCGATGTGCAAAGTTGATTTCACACATCGGTTACTGGTGTTATGTATGTATTGGCTGAATATTAACGGATTTTCCTGCGGTACAATTCATTTAAAACGGCATTTCACATTTAAAAAATCCGAAATTGAAACAAGTCGTTAATTCCATTTCCTACTTTTTAAAGATAAAGAATGAGAGGCAAATATCATTTATTTGATTTTTATCTGCCAGCTAACCTCTAAACCATGAAATTGATAAGAGAGTTGGACTCTTGCATGTTGGACACGTGGTATGTAATTAAAATGGACATGTATTGCAATATTACACAATATCACAGACATTAATTCCGTATTAAGACGATTTGGTAGTTTAAATGAGGGAGACTGACATCATGAAACAAACTCAGTTCGGCGTGGTGAAGGAATAAATGATACGGATTGAGGGTTATTTCACTAAGTGTTGGTTTATCATGGAGACATGGCAACATGATGAAGAGTATTCGCCAAAAGCAGGAATGACACGCCGTATCAGCACAAACGAATTTAAGCCAATAACACGAACGAAAATCATCGGACTGTGATTTCTGTGGTTACCCTTAATCGCGAACACCTCGTGTCCTCACTGATTTTCAGTGAGCCATTCATACAATTTTAATTCTTTTATTTTGCCTTTTAGGCCCAATTTAATCTGTTTTGGGGGATAAAAGAGACTAGTTATTCTCTTCCGCGGACGTTCTTTATTTATATAGTAATCGACTTGCTACAGTTCATTGACATGGAAACATGAAATTCCGCTCGTAGAACATTGATTGTTCATGTCTCCTATTTGTAGTTTTTGTTTTTGTTTTTTTAATTATTTTTAATTCCAGCATAATAGGTACAATCACATGGGTATAGACAGTGATCAGCATGTTGTACAGGCTTCATTACAAAGTTCAAGGAGATGGACATTGAAAGCATAATGAAGTAATTCTATGGCTGTACAGATTTGTTTAAAATTTTGTAGTTATTGTAGTCTCTTTTGTAAATTATTACCTATCTCGTTTTTTCAAACACGTTTTTAATGATTATTGTTTTATGCTTACGTTTTCAGTCCTTACAAAAGTTACGAATGGTTTACTAGTCCCATAAATAATAAAGGTCAAATAAACGCAACAAACTACATTTGTTAAGGACCCACTGACTATAGAACTAGGTGTTATTTCCGTAAATAATAGATCTTCTGTGAATCAAACTGTGGTGACATTTCACAGGGAACACAATAAACAGCGCACCTTTTGTTCTTGGGGATTACCTCCACTGATCTGGAGCTCTAGAACAAAAGCTGTTGGGTGAACGAGAATGACCCAACTGTGCTAGGTTAATTTACCTGCTCTAGAATTCAATTGTAAATCTGAGAACTTTTAATATACCTGTAGTGCTGTCGAATATGAAGTTTATTTTCTAGCTGACAGCAGTCTTCATTCACTTCAAGGTACGGTTTATGAAACTCGGTTATATTTTACATTTAGGAGCTGGGCTCTTTCCATTATATCGTATACTTATTGCGGACCAATATTCTTGTTAAACCTCTTGCAGCTTTGCTAACCTAGATGTGTCAGCGAAAACTGTACATTTTACAGCGTATAAAGGCGACAAAGCCCTCTCCTTAATCACATTGAAAGAACTATATGCTAAAAGCATAGCTGATCGTACGAATGTGACTATCGTGATCATGTGTTTATGAATCATTATCTAACAGTGATGACACAGGTGTTCACGAAATGGTTAGCGTATCCTAGCCCAGAGGACGGTCAGGTGTCAACACACGGTACCATATGGTACAAGTCAAAATACCGAATTTCATCAAAACCATTATAGCTATCGGTTATGTTTCCCAGATGTCCACAATAAACTAACTACTAGCAGCACGAAGGGCTTGATGAATAACTTCGGTGCAAGAGTGGTATGGCGTCTATGTAATGTAAGTTAGAAACAGCATGCTAGATTGTACCCCGGAAGTTAAATGTAGACTCCAAAGTCTGGATAAAAGGGAAGTTGAAATTGGGAAAAATGTCATATCATCCCTCTTGTCAAACGGTCTTGTTGGCAGTCTTGGTCGTCAGTCCGAAACTTTATGAATAGACTACACTGTCAGTTATCCACTTGATATTCATGTAGTATTATTCCCCTTTACTACTTTGATATAGGTCAGTATGTATTAATATATATATACGTACATGCTGTGTTGCGTATGTCGAATGTCATATGACAGGTATTGTATAATTATATACATTATGTTCATGTTATACTATAGACCTTTTGTCACATAAACATATAATTCTGTCTTTTCAAGTTTCTTTTAGTTTTTTAGCATACACTAAAGCATTTTAAACATAAGAAAAACAGATTAGACCCAGCGCCCCACGATTGTTGTTACAAACAGGTCCAAAACTATATACAAGTTCAGTCACTGAATTTAATTTCTACAGGTTGAACATTTAATATAAGTACACTTAAGGGAGACAGTTACGTTACGTGTCCCGGCCAGTCAGTGGGGTTAGGACCCCACCACTCCCATACACGTGTACAATCACATTAATGAATGTCATTAGCTAAGTATCACCTAGGGTTTGGTCTGATTCCTTTATACTGGTGTGTCTCGGCGAATAATCGAAACTGATTATTCTCTAGCGAATACGTTCTACATTCAACTAAACATGTCATATATAACTTATGTTATATTTTGGGATTACACTTTCATAGTAAAGTACAGATTCTAGTACTTTTGGGGTTGAGTCCCATTCAGGATATATATATTCAGAGACTAAGCGTTAGTCTACATTTAGTGTACCACTGCTCTCTACCGTAATGTAGCCTCATCACTGACCGGTCATCGGGGCAGAAACGTTGCTTGTTTCATCGCGAGTGTATCTTATTACTTGTTTCGTGGTGTCAATTTCTTCCTGTCCTGTACAATATCGTCACTTAAGAAATGCCAATCGCGTTCGTTCTTATTGTCTGTTTCATTTCCGCTTGTCTGTTTCAGCCAAAGACGTGTCAGTTGCTGTGTCTCTTGTATACTCAAGTAGGTTACCGTTAAAAAGGAATACTATGTAGCCAATGAAGAAGTCATTACTTGTGTCAATCATCTGCACATTTCAGTCATCGGGGAATGGGTAACATTTGCCACATATGAAATACTACTGGCCGCACAAGAGAGTGTTTATGAGGCAGTGTTTCCGCAAAGGAATGTACCGCCTCCTTGGTATAGTGGAAAAAGCGTTTGATCGGAGAGAGTGGAAGGTCGGGCTTTCAATCCTCTGACTGAAATGAACCTTTATTTACACTCAGGGCGATTTCGCAAGCATCATCAGAGGTACAAAGACATTTCAACAAGATAAGACACATGCCAATATAGAGAATAGATAGAAAATGCCGATGCGTGAATGCACGCATGCATGCGCGCACACCCACACCAACACACATGCATATGAGTGGAATATTCTTAAAAGGGACATTAAACCATTTTTCCCGTCACTAAGAAACCATTTGTTAAGTTTAGTTCACCTGGACATCGCCTGACCTGTATATACGTAGGCCAGTACAATCAGTTATCCGTATTTCCAAGGGATAAGGGGCGGTGGGGTAGCCTAGTGGTTACAGCGGTGGCTCGTCACGCCGAAGACCCGGGTTCGAATCCCTACATGGGTACAATGTGTGAAGCCCATTTCTGGTGTCCCCCGTCGTGATGTTGCTGGAATATTGCTAAAAGCGGCGTAAAACCAAACTCAGTCAGTCAGTCCAAGGGATAAGGCCTACATGTTTCAGGCACGATATACTGTGATGTTAAACGGGTGTCAACGTGGTCTTTGCCCTAACACAAACTACATCTAGAACGACCAAGAAGCCTTGTGTAGACTGGAGCCAAAAACCCCCATCACACATCACACTTACATGGAGGCTGGGTGTTTGGGGTTTGGGTTCGATTTTCAACATGGGTACAATATAAGAAGTCGATTATCGGGAGTTCCTCTCCTTACTATAGCATGAATATTTCTAAACATGGTATAAAAACATTCTCATTTGCTCAGGTTTTCACATAAACAATGTCTGAGATGGACCTATTTAGAACCTAAGATCGCAACAAGAAACATTAACACTGCTGTACGGGGTACGAGACGGGTACGGGAGGAAGTGGCGTCTAAGGTGCTGCGATTCACTTGAAACGTTGCAACCAGCATCCGTGTCCAGAGGTTCGAATCTGTAACAATACATGGTCTGTTTATCAATAATATACACGTGCCCATCAGCTTCATCAACGTGGTAAATATCGTCCATCGACCAACGTCATCTATCGATGTTTGACCCAGAACATGCTGACACGGTTTGTAAAATACACTCAAAGCAGCATTAAACCAAACTCACTCCTGCGAGGCTGTACTGGAAGGAGGAAAACTGACATATCTGTCCCAAGTTTGATATACATAAAGGAACATTTTGAGTGATTGTCTCAGACGTTCCCTGCGTCATCGTCAAAACGCTGACATACGACACTTCTTAAAACAGAAATGAAACCCATTTTTTGTACACACGTTCGTCGTGATTTCCCCGACATACAAGACCGCTTGTGACGTGGAAAAGGTTTTTATTCACCAAGTGTGAGGGATCTCTAGGGCTTCTCATTCCTCCCAAGTACTTTTTTACGATGCCACATTGCCGAGTGTTCTCAATCTTGTTCCAAGGCTAATAGAACGCGAGAATGTGATGCACTTGTACTGAAAAACATTACTGCAAATGGCCGATCGCAAACGTCAGATGAGATTCATCATAATGAACGACGTCCTAAAACTGACAGTTGCAAGATACCTCTGAGGGCAGTACCTCGAAAAACTGGAACACACAGGATTAATAAATCAATCTTGCCCAGCGAAACACTCACAATTACGTATTAACATACAACACGAACCTGCTTTTCAGATAAATAAATAAGCGAGACATTGGTTTGAAACTAGTTCTATCGAAGCTTACCCCACACCAGACAATATTAGCAGGGTCCCTGGGGCAGGGCCAGTCCGTAGTGTCTCACGCCCTGTCGTGTTCATTTGGCAGGGGAGAGAGGAGACGGTGCGTGCAGGGGCGGGGCTATCAATTATTGACGGGGAACATCGCGTGCATCTCCGCCATGACATGGCCGAAAATCCAGCGAGTTCACGCTCAAAGGCCAAATTCACACTCGTTGATCTACCGCGCGGATCTCACTCTCCATTTTGCTGCATTTTAGATCGAGGAAATTGTGCGATGATTACTGGCTGGTATCTTTACGGACATCTTGCCACTGATGGCATGACCTTAACCACATGATGGTGATGGAGACAAGCAGTGGAATGCACATGAGTCACACGTGAGCGCGTGCACCACGTGGTATGCATGCATACATTAATGCAGATGGTTGCGCAGTATAATGCTTGCTTTTGTGTGCAGGTGACGTTTGACCGAGCCGACCTTAGGATTTCAAATGAGCAAAAAGCCACCTTACAAATGCGAATTAATATTTAAAACAATCTTTTATTATGCGTGGACGGACGGGGAATACCGTTTAGAAAATGGTGAATCTTTAAATTCACAATGAAACAGTTGGACAATAAAGAAAATATTTCTCACCGTGTGTTCTAAAACGTTTCTGCAATATAAATGATTCAGAACAAAAACACCAACTGCAAAAATCATCTCAAACGATCTCTTGATGGAGCTAGATATATGTGACTAAAATTTCCTTTTTTAAATCAAGTGAAAATCTCATTTCATGTGTCATTTTTCTGAATCAATATCAATAACAGCCGAGTCTCACATATATGTCCTGTCAAACCAGATCCCAGTCAGGTCACTCCAACATGGCGCCTCTCTTAAAGATCACAACATCAGATAAATTGTATACTCCGAGTTTCTTTTTGTGTATGTCGTTCAGGAACCGGAATATTTGAAACCGTTTTGATCTCATCTGCAGAATGCATGGGGTTTGATGTGTTCGTCCACTTTAATATGGTTTCCGATCAAAACACATTCAACTCCGATCCGCTCGGAAATCTTGCGCGGCTGTACATATGGTACGCTTCCCTACACACCGCCAGCTTGTTCCAAGCTGGTTCAGACAGATGTAATATGTCTGGATATATAAGAAATTCTGTTTTGGCATTTTTATTGATTGCATATTCCAGTCTAATATCTTAACACGACGCTTCAGTTATTAGGCAGTCCATGTTAGGTACTATATTCTGGTGTCGTACACATGTAGAGGTGTTTGCTGGCGTCATTCTTTGTGTATTACGTACTTTGTATTGGAACGCTGACGAATCTGCGCGGTACTGCCTGTTCTCTGTGATACGAACAGTTAGTGAGATGCACCTATACTTATATGTAAGCGTTAGATATCAATCAAGCTTCTTTTCTTGGTCGGATATACTGCTGAAAAACACTCATGCATAAGTAAGACTCCTTATGTATGCAGTGCACTACTGAGAGCAACCCATCCCACTTCTTCAGGCTACAAAAACAGTGCTTGGTTTCGACGGAATAGAACAGAACATGTATTACTTTCAGGCTACTATAAAAGGCATATGAAATTTCATGTACAATATCATTCAAAATACATGCATGGTGGAAGGACAATTGGCTACATGTATGTACATACTAACTAAAAGATATTGTGTAAGGGGTAGATGAGAGTATTTACTTATGTAGAGGACTTGTAACTAAGCATTAGGAAAGAATGAA
Organism: Haliotis rubra; assembly: GCF_003918875.1. NCBI lineage: Eukaryota > Metazoa > Mollusca > Gastropoda > Lepetellida > Haliotidae > Haliotis > Haliotis rubra. The sequence continues at coordinate 389,692 of NW_025767058.1, forward strand.
GTTTACTTAACTTACTAAGCACTAACTTTAAGTAGGGTACCAAGTTTTAACAAGTTTGGATGGACATAAAAGCATGTCGACAGCACTTTCTTTTCTCTATGTTGCACCATGCATATACACACTTGCCCCACCCCCATGGCTGGTACACGTGGTGAATCATGGCCCCGGTCAATCAGCTGTCTGTGACACCCCGTGCATCGGCCACCCACATAGGTACATCCCCGGGAGGGTCGCACGCAATTACCTGTACTGGTCGTCAGCCCCTTACTCGTGACTACATGTCATGATGAGCAGTTTCTAATGGACACGGCATCCGTCATCACGCGTTTTCTGGTATGACTGGTATGACATGGGACAATGGAAAGTGTATGCGTGCGTGCGTGCGTGCTGACGTGTGAGTGTGTGTGAGTTTGGAATGTGTGTATAGTAATTAACTGAGGTGCCCCTTGGCGTTGCAGAAGAACACGATCGTCTTAGGTTTCGAATCCAAGATTTTGTTTTATGTTCTGTAAGGCGTAGTTAAGCATGAAGTAAATGAACGCGGGCTTGTTGGTTTTGACTTAATTATTTAATGTTTTGTCAGCCCCAAACACCCACTTGATGGTTTAACCAAATCTTTAAAACACCCAAGATCTGCATTGCTTCAGATCTGATCAAACTGATACACAGTATAATATTACTGAATTAGATTTCTGTAAGTGAGTAAGTTGAGTATTACGCTGCTTTTAGCAATATTCTCAGCAATATCACGGCGGGTGACACCAAAAATGGGCTTCACACATTGCACCAATGTGAAGAATCGGCAAACGCTTTAACCACGAGGATACCCCACCGCCCCGAATTAGAGTTCAACCACCGACACTATATTCTTGAGAAAAGAAATCCGCGAATCAAAAAAGTAAAAACAATAAGCCTTAGAATAAAACACCACCTGGCCACAGGTGTTAGTGGTAATTTCCAGAAGATGTTCTGCATCCGGCCATTACTGCCATCTGTAACGGGAAACACGAACAGTTGTTCGTCCGGAGACTACCCGTGCTACAGACTCCCCACAATGCTTGGATAAAACGTGTGGGTTTAATACTTTTCGGGGAAATATTTCGTGTCTGACAACATCAATTTCCTTCTTCAACACAGAATGAAAAAAATGCTTGTTAATTATTCACACACTATTTTATATTTTGGCGTTGGAGTAATTAACATATCCTGTAAGAGATGAGTCGAGGAAGCAGGCAGAGATAATTAGGATGTAACGAACAAAAGAATCGAATTACGGCCGTGACTTCTCTTTTGTTTGACTTTTTCTCAGATTCTATTTAAAAAATGACAGTTTGGATCAAAGAAACGAGTTAGAATACGGTCAGTCTGTCTGCAGTATTTCTTTCTTATTCTCCAAAACATCCGCATCATTATAGAACGCAACTGAGACCTTTGTACAAATGTTTAAGAATGATTGCATGTATAGTCAAACACCATTGCATCTAAAATTGATGTGTCGACGGTTGCTTAGTCCCTTATGATTGCCTTTTTTAATAACTTTGCTTGTGTCGAACCCACTGCTATCTCCTGATAGCCTCCTCTAAACGCTGGAGATGCGTTTAAATATTCAAGAGATGAAAGCACACCGTAAGAAGTCGAGCCATATTGTACCGGTTCTCGTCTTGTGAGAACCGTTTCCTTGGTGTAGAGGATAGAGCGCCTGGCCGGACAACGGAAAAGCGCTGGTCAGATCATCCGGCCGAGTCATAAAGGACGTTAAATGAGGTACTTCTTGTTACCCTGTCCGCAGTTGGATAAAGCAATGACTAGTCTGTTCGGACATACGCGCCATAAAACTGCATGCCTCAAGACTAGTTATATTGCCGATGTGACGTTACATATTAACTCACGACTAGTCATACTGCACACACGCAGACACTCGCGTAAGTGCATCAGTCTGGCCCGGCGTCTTGTCCTATTCCACCTAACCTTACATGTTCTAAAGAGCTCTCTAGACTCTCATAAAGCACTTCCTCTTGAAGATTGAATACTTCACAGAGTTAATAATGCTAATGACATGGTCACAAAACTATCGCCATTACTTGGAAGCATAAAACACTTACCGCAATCAGTTTGGAAAGGCATGTTTCCTAGGTGTATATTGCTTATTGCGGCCAACAAGTGTCAAAGAACACAGAGTAATGGCACTCACTGCTTCTACAATGTAGTGGATATAGCGTCCATCCGGGCGTGTCATAATAACATATACCTATAAAGATGGTAGTTGGTGCCACTGTGCCTGGCGCTAGGCAGGAAATACACAAAAGGGCGTCCAAGAACGTTTATTTTTCGATTTCAAGATATATATTTTTTTTAATTAACAAAACTATTTAATTTCACACGAACGTTTCATACGCAAAATCTGTAGTTGTGGAGTTGTAGTTGTTTGTAGTTGTGCAGCTATATACAGTGATCGACTAATTCACCTAATCTGTTACATCTTCAACTCAGCAGGTCTGCTCACACCATCCCATCCCAAATGAGATTAACATTGAACTGTCTACCAACGTTGTGCAGTGTAACTTCCGACCTTTAATTAGACCAATGTGTTCCCAACTGCATCTTCAGAGACTAAATACTGTCTGGCTGGCAGTGATGGTGTCTACCTCCCCATGGATAACGAGGAATGCATGTTACATCAAGTAAACCTCATTCTCTGCTAATTAGTATGGAAGCTTGTATTAAGGTAAAGTAGATGCTTGTGCAGGTGCAACACTCCAAAGCCTCTCTGTACACTGGATTCCGGCTGGGTTCCACGTAGGACACAACAAAGAGAGAGAGAGACATACCAGAACACCGTTTGACTACGTGTTGCACGGCATTATCTATATATTTTTAATCATCATGAATTTAAAGGTTAATCTTAATGCTAGAATGTCCCCGAGTGCGTCTCTCACGTAGTCCACGGACATCCCTGCTGCGGTCAGTTGGTGCAGTACCCAGTCCACACCCGCCTTGTACTCAAGACATGCATTGTTCACCTTTCACCTGCCGCCTTTATGTTCGTATCATATCTACGGTTACTCAATGAATCTGACCGCCACTCAACCCCAATCGATTACCAGGACACGTGTATGTCATTTAGCCAGAAAGAGTATAGTATTGATTAGATAACAACACTCAACACACACAGTACGTTAATAACGGGCTTTGTGTTACCTTCATTAGCGCTTTGATCCATGTCATTAGTAACAGTGTTGTCTATTAATAGTAAATGAAAATGTGCAGCGTATATATACGGTCGCTGCCTCAATAGTACGACAATTGGGTGTTATAAATATTATGTACAGCCTATTGCGATACGTATAATGAAGTTTACCTCATGAGCCAGTTGGGGTTAACTAAGCTTCAGTCTGATATGGATCTGATGGTTTAATATACAGTGGAATCTGTCAAATTCGGACTCGTTTTAAACCGGTTTTCTCCATAATTCGGACTATTCCCTGAGTCCCGGCAAAAGTACCGCTTTGCGCGAAAAGCTAACGACACCCTTTGGAGGTAGTCAGTCCGGGCTTCCAAATTCTCAAGCACTGACAAGCACATCTAATTTTAGTATCTCAATGCCTCGCCACTTAATATATTGCTGTCCATAGGCCGTAGACCCAGGTTCTTAGCAGCATGACATTTATATCAATACGAAGTACGAGCAAAATAGAAATGAAGTATAATTCTTGCACCAACTGGAAATTCTGGAGATGGAGCATGATAGTATAGAAAAATGGCATCTGGCCCAGGAACCCAAACATCCTTCATCCCTGATTTTGACTTGACATGACCTTCTTCGGAGGTGCCATCAGATATAGGTTGAGAGTTAAAAGTCATATATGTTTCATGAGAAACAGCTGCATTTCAGTTATACAGTGGCATGCCGATATGTTGTAAAATGAGTGAGTGAGTGAGTTTAGTTGTACGTAAATATCCAGTTGTAGTAACATGTCCGCGATATCAGCAGGGGACACCAGAAATGAGCTTCACACATTGTACCCGCGGGGAATCGAACCCGGGTCCTCGGTGTCACGAGCGAATGCTTTAACCACTAGGCTACCCCTGATGTAGAAATAACACTAACGTATAGTATGGTGAAACCTACGAGAACGGGTGTGATGCTGACAAACGTAGCCTTTGTCGACCAGAACTTGGAACCTCCGATCACAGGTTCACCGGGAGGAAAGCGTGTGCCATAATCAGGAAATAAACATTACACATTAGCAATTGTTATTGAGAAATATGTTTTTGTGAAATTCACAAGGCATGCGGCTTTTTAATTGCATGGTCACCTGTTATGGTTTATAAGCGTATAATGACACCTTTTGCAGGCCCTTGATCGAATATCCTCGTTTGGACCCATCCTAGCGAACAGAACGAAGAAATCCACTCAAATACATTATCCTCTTTAATGATGGCTCTCATCAATAGTGAAGATTAACAGGCAATCTCCTGACAACATGACAACATGCATTACGACGATAGCCTGTCAAGGGATTGATTCCTTATTAAATGATGATATTATTATAGGGTATTTGTTATGATTACACTATGCCATTTAGAAAGTGGTCAAATGTAACATATGTTATATTTGGGATTACACTTTCTTAGTACAGTTCAGATTCTAGTACTTTTGTTTGGTGTGGGTTCGAATCCCACATGGGACTCAACCCAACAAAAGTACTAGAATCTGTACTTTACTAAGAGAGTGTAATCCCAAATATAACATATGTTACAGGGTATTTGTTGTAACCATCGTGGTATCTCTTGTTTAGATGATCTTTTTCCAGATATACCTGGTTGTTGTATGGTTGCCCACGTAAATATACAACCACCAGTATCACCTGAAATGTTGTGTATACATACATCCTTCGAGGCAGAAACTAGTGTTACATTATCGAGTTTCAGTTTTTAAGTTCATTGGAGAATCAATCTCCATAGAGTGAGGGGTCGGTGGGATAGCCCAGTGGTTAAAGCGTTCGCTCGTCACGAGGAAGGCCCTGGTTCGATTCCCCACATGGGCACAACGTGTGAAGCCAATTTCTGGTGTCCACCGCCGTGATGTTGCCGGAATATTGTTTTAAATGACTTGAAACCTCACTCACTCACTGGTTAGAATTGGTTTTCATCAACCCATGCTTGTAAAAGGAGGCGACTAACGGGATCGCTTGACACATGTCTTCGTATCTCAATCACTAGATTGTCTGGTCCAGACTCGAATATTTACAGACCGCCGCCATATAGCTGGAACATTGCTGAGCGAGGCGTTAAACAACAAACAGACAAATCATAAAGTGGGGGTCAAACATTGTTTGAACAATGTCTCAGTGAACGTTCATACCTCGAACAATACCCAACGTTCATACAATCTGTCCCTCATTCTAGGAAGTTTCGTAATGCCATGAATTCAGATAATAATCAATTCTTAACTCGATTTGTACATAATTTGGAACTGTCGGTGGTAGTTTTAGTGCTTTGATGCCAAATTGGAATGCCACCGAGACGTTGTAATACATATGATGACGTCACATCCTCCTGTTACAACTGACCCTGCACAGTTAGCAGAATGTGAAAAAAACTAACTATATCGAAATATTGAACACATTTAATATGTTATAAGGACCCGTGAAGGTATGGGTTAGAATATTGATCTTCAGTAACCCATGCCTGTCGTAAGAGGCGACTAACGGGATTGGGCGGTCAGGCTCGTTGACTTGGTTGACACATGTCATCGGTTCCCAATTGCGCAGATCGATGCTCATGCTGTTGATCACTGGATTGTCTGGTCCAGACCCGATTAATTACAGACCGCCGCCATATAGTTGGAATATTGCTGAGTGCGGCGTAACACTAAACTCACTCACTCACTATCTGATATTCCTTCATTCGTTATAAACGACAATCCCCAGGACCCAGTCCCATGAAACAACGTTTATGAACAAGTCTGATAGCAGAACAAACTCTTTCTCATCTAAGCTGTCTCACAGTCCCTGAACCACATTATTTGTCCTTCTGCCCAGCGCTTTCTGCAATGCTGAAGCCATACAAGTCAAGATTCCTCAGCTTCAGGAATCCCCCACCTGACAAGGGCGCTTTTTCAATTTAAATGGGATTATTTGTTAATAAAATTATATGTATTCAGAGACTAAGCGTCAGTCCACTGCTCTTTCTAATGGCCCACATTAATCTCATCATTCCGCTCACCACTAAAACACGAAATATCTAAAGCAGCATTAAACCCAAATGAACCCCATGTCTAAACTGTCACCTGTGATATTCAACCAGGGTTTACCTCCCAACAGAGCAGATTGGAAATATTACTGAAATTTCAAAGGTCAGATTAAAATATTTATAGAAACATCCTAGTTTATCAAATGTTTTACGTTTCTGAAAAATATTACCAACATGCTCACTGCATTCGCAGTATCCACAGCATTGCCCATTCAAGTTTAAGATATCTATCCCGGGGTAAAAATATTATTTAATAATTTATTTCATTTTCAAGGCTTCCACTTCCCATTCAGGTTTAAGATTCTCCACGCGTATTTTTCTCCGGCTGAAAACCTAATTTAGAATAATAGTACGTGTTCAAAGCTTCGACCTACCCACTCAAGTTAAATATTCTCTATTACATTAACACGTATTGTTCTCGGACGAAAATCCGATTTAGTATATTGCAACGTTCATGAAGCCTCGACCTTATCGACAGGATCACATAGCGTGGTCCATGCCAAAAATATGTCCTCACCTGGCCTGTAATTTATAAATACCCTATCCCCCACATTGAACCTCTGCACACACAGAGCACTGGCTGACTTGTATCGGGAGTGGTCATTTTTTTCACCCTAAATGACTCCTTAAATAATTCACGTTACACTGATGAATGCTCTGGAGGCACAGAGGAAAATACAAGTCGCTGTTTTCTTGAGTAATGTGCGAACCCATACTGCGCGGAAAACATAAAAGACTGCAAGTTGCGCGTTAATGTATGTGACATTCTAGTTATTATTTCATAAATGTCAAAGTGATACTAACAGAAGCTTTTCACGGAGGGCAGCATCTTGTTTTTCTCTCGGCAGCATGTCACACGCTGAAACATGTGGACACCATCGCCAGTAATTGCCGCTTCCGTTCAGCGTAATGGAGGCCATGGCATGTAAATAGCACCAGCTGATTACTTCGGAGGCGGCGGGTGCTAGGAGAACTGGCGAGGCCCATGTCAACTGTTTTGTAACGATGGGTTGGAGGGTATCTATCACTATACGTCTGTGTGTCACTTACTCTGTTAAATATGTATGGTGTTGCATTAGACATAATTATTGTTGACGAGGGGTACTTTGAGCAATAATTTATCAACATCGCGCCGGGGAACACCAGAAATTGTCTTACTTGTACTCACGTGGGGAATCGAACCTGAGTAATTGACATTCCTCATGTTCTGCTCGTTAACCACTAGGCTACCCCACCACCCTGTTTTAAAGGTTATTAGCTATATTCCAGTGATGCCACAATGACTTGACGGAACTGAAAAAAAAGCTCTCGGCGACACTCACTCCTATCTGATGAACAACCAGACAGTGAGTCTACGTCTGTGAAAATCTTAGGTCGTGTTCTCCCAGTTGCATGTAAGCGTAATGAACGCTAACGAACAGTCAGAGCCGGGAATCTACAGTTTGTCACATATTTGAAGTACCGTTTGACGGAAGACTTAGCTGAATCTGTCCGCGTATTATTCCGAGTTATCACCCAAGGGCGTTGTTAACTGACAATAAGAGAATATGTATTGATGGATGGTAAAATTATATATAGATGTATTAATATTTATTCTACTATCAATCCCCAATACTCATTTACATTGGATACTGATTACGTGATGGATGGATTTATGCAATAGGTTCGATAACATGATATTAGGTCTCTTTGGCAACAAGATGATTACCGTGACAGCGTGGGTTCAGCTTTATTCTCAGCCCCCGTCTCTGTTCCTCTAAACTTGGCAGAATGTAAAGACGTTCATGAAAGTACGCGCAGGGATCTCCTAAGAATCGTTATGACACAACAAGCTGTGGATCTAATAAAATGCCAAATGCCGGAATATGACACATCTATTCCCAAGTCCATGGATTAGAATAACTGTGATGCATCACATATTGACGAGACATGTACTTTTGCTGAGTAAGGTAGAAATGCGTTTGGAAGTTAAACGATCGAACAGGAAATATCATTTTTTAATTAGAAAAATTTAACATTTTGGTAACTAGCTTTCCTCTTTATAATATTACATGTGACTGCTTTTGCACTTATCGGATGATCGAATATTTCGGTATGAAACATTCCCAAACTCCAATATTTTACGATATGTATAAAATGCTTTTTATCCAAGACTTGCTTACATTCAAATATGTGCCAATAAACCTAGTAAAAATATGTAAACTTCAAGTTTGAGATACACTGTAATGCAGGTAAATGTAGGGTTGTCATAAGCCCGAAACATGCAAATATTGAAATTAACATGTCGGTTCAGTGTTCTCTTTCATAAATCTATTTGCTAATTTCTGAAATTATATACATGCCGTAGGTGAAAAGGTCATATTTTGTCTTATCCGGTTTGAAGAATCACGGGTTTCAAGCAATGTGTTTGTGTTTCTGATACAACGGTGTTTGGACTATCGGGGTTCCACTGTGTACGAACTAACATTGATCATCCACAGTTTGATAGACGTAAAATAGTTCCGCATTTAGACAACCAATAAAACCACTCAGTTTCCCCCTGGTTACTGCTAGGCAACCGGGCCGCCACCCTCCGACACACCATTAACAAGATCATCCTGGCCAGTCACAAATCTCAAATACGTACAAGTGTCTGACAAACCGTCACCATCAGTTTCTAAACCCAAGCGTCAAACTGAGTCTACACGTTGCCTGTTCCCAAAGGCGAGCAAACAAATTAAGCATAATAGTCTTCCCATAACTAAATGATAACCCTCCCTACAACGGTCTCCTCAGGACGTGATGCAGATTGTTTGAAGACCGACCCAGAGGCCGGCAAGTCAACACCCCTCCTTCCGCCATCCTGACCCCCGGGCTTTGGGAGATTGTTCCTTTGACTATTGGACTGTGTTTTATTGACACGGCAGAATCGAGGTAGGACTTTGGCTGGGAGAGATTTACTTAGCAATTACACAGCACTTGACTAAGCGTTTCCATCGACCATGACCATAGTGATGTGTTCTGTTCTTAGTGCAGACCAATTAATCGAATAGTGACATGAATTGTAGAAACGTAGGCTAGTCACACCTTAGAGCGTAATTGCTTACACTTGTTTCAGCCACACCTGCATTAACACAGCAAACCCGATGTAATTTGAGACGAGTCTTAAGACCTAGATACCGTTCCTCATTGATCAGTACTTAGAAATACTCACATTGATGAATATTTAATCAGTTTGATAAATTTGATATTTAGGTTTGATCCTCGATGCATTTAAACGACTCACAATCCGGAATACACAACATCGATCACATCTTGTAAACAAACACAGGCTGGGTTGAATCGTATGAATATTGATTCCACCTCCATCAGTAGATGTTGCATTTGTCATCGGTAAATGCCAAATCGAGTATACATGCGGTTTTGCTCCTTATAAGAAAGCCAGTTTACAGATGACACGGAACACATTGCCTCAAGGGACAGACTGGGATACATGACTTTAACTATTCAAGACGAAATAAACATTTTGAAAACCTTTTTCAAAGTTTCTTTTCGAACTTAACCATGCTAAAGTGCCCGCGGTTTGTTTTAGGCCTTTCCGTGTTACGAGTCTGAAATGCCAAGCAAGAACCTCGTGGTTACGTAATTAGGATGCCACGACGACTTGGTATTATTTAGGTATCTCGGAGGATGAGAGGTTTTCTGATAAGCAAGATCTAGGCGGTGTGTTGACAACAATTATAATAATATAGAGGAGGCCATTGACGATGCGTATGATTCCAGTGTATCATTTTGCAAGTCAGACAATGGGGAAGATAGGCTATTCGTCTAACGTCATTATGTGTGGTGTCAAGTCTCGGTAGGGCCTCAAGGTGTATTATGGATGTCATTACAAGTGATCCTTACAATAAAGATGTTGACGTCCTGAAATGTCCCCCCACCGTGTGACGTCAAAGTTGTTAAAGGACACCAAGGTATATGTGTGACACGTCACCATGACGTTGCAGATCGTAACTGTGGAAATGGAACCTGCTGAAAATGTGGATATGCCCAGCGAACGTTCGTGAATATAACGTATTAGATCGGGTCCGGCGATCCTGGGGCACAACCTAAGAGTAGACTTGTGTGTGCGTGCGTGTTGGGGGGGGGGAGGAGGAGGAAGGTGATGATGCTTTTTATGGAGAAGCATTTACAATGTGAATGAATCCCCTAAAATGTATGTACAAATACAAAGTAACTGACCCCAGCTTGCATGTCATGTACAAAGTCAATGACACCCCCTCCCATATTTTTTATGTACAAAATTGCTGACCCCCTTCCTCCCAAGAACAAAATGGGGTGGGGAACACCCACCCCATTCATCATCACCCCCAGCCATAAATTAAGAAAGGTCCCTTACCCAGCTAGTGTACGTAAAAAATCCGTATCATATAGGGTCTGTTGAAACACCACCCCGTTAACGTGCCCTGCTAGGATATGTCATGATGACGTATTGGTCTGTTTTAAGGTCACCATAATGAAGCACTAACGTGGCCTTGCTAGGATACGTCACCGTGACGTATCACGCTTTATTACTCACCCGTTGAAGATATCAATGTTTAATAATTTTACAATGCTATTACACATTGTGTAATAACATCGCGTGATGACCTACGTATGACGTCAAAATGATTTACAGTTTATGACGTCACAATGCTAATACCTCTGTCACAATAGTATTAGGCCTTGCTTGACTCGCGGAAAGCTGAGAGTCATCACACTCGTTGAATTCTAAGGAAAGAAGTACTTTTCTCGATATTATTTTGCTAATGTTGGGTGAGTAATAAATAAAATACTAAACTATGTCCCGTGTAATACCATATTTATGAAACTCGTGGATGGCTTTGGTATCTAACTCGCTTTCGCTCGTTACATACCAAACCATTCACTCGTTTCATAAATATGGTATTACACTGGACATCGTTAAGTATTCTCTATTTATTATCCATGTGGTGGAACATTACCAGTGTCATATATATCATATCACATATCACCTTTGCCTAGCAACCATTGTTTCTGTATTTCGTCGTCTGTGACGTCATTAAACAATGGAACGTGACGTCAGTTGACACGGCAGTCACACTTGTTACCGTGTATTTCTGCACAAATGTACATGAAAAAAATGGATAATAAAGATATTATTACACTCGAGCAAGTGCGTCATACGACTTATACGAAACTCATACAACATTATGTATTGCTTTCGCTGTCGCTCGTGCAATACCAAATTTCACACTCGTTTCGTATTTAAGTCGTATAAAACATTTGTTCGTATAATAATCTCTAAGTTTGCCCTGCTAGGATACGTCACCGTGACGTATTAGATCTTGTCTGTTGAAGCAGCACTGGACGTGGCTTACATGCCCAGCATAGCTATGAGGAGAAACAACCACAGATCATTCCTTCAATAAAACTGCATATGGAGAGCAATAGAAACTGGTTAAGTCCCGTTGCCATTCAGGATATGCAGACCATTGGATCTTATCCCATGTTCGCTCTGCTGATTACCCATGATACACAGGCGCCATGCTCTCTCTCCTTGTTTTAATCAAATAGGTAAACGAGTTCGGCAAGAGTCATGGTGTGCGGTTTTCCTGCATGTTGGTGACACAGGCAGATCGGAAGTACTGCCATATCGAAGAGATACTGTCACAGGAATCACAATGTCTTGAGAATATGTCGGTTTTTATACTTGAACAATAACGACTCAGGTTCAAACCAAGAATTCACTCTCGTGAACACGGTGTCACAGCTGATTCCAGTATTCCATTAACATTATGTTCACCAGTATTTGCCCTTTACACCCACTGGAAGTTGGTTGGCCAGATAACCGAGAGTAATTATTGTCTGGCTGTCCTGTTATCTGATTTGGTATATCCCGAGTTAGCTATCAGTCACTTCCTATTATACCACGTGGTCGTCCCAAATGTACATAACACGTGTGCTGATTTACCGTTGGTCCGTTTGTCTAGGTCGCTGCTGGGTACACTTGTGTCCCTTGTGTGTGCCCGGATCCGACTGTCATGCGTTTGTAGGTGATAAACATCTCACCTCGTTTTGCTTCTCGCTCAATGACATAAGCGGAAAGCGGCATTAAAACTAATTCCCTCACTCACACACCCACCTACCTATTCACGCACGCACGCACGCACTCACTCACTTACGCAGTACAACGACCGTGACACAACTGACAACGAAATACGTCTTATTGATTTTATACACTACCGACGCTATCTTACATTAATACTATTTTAAACTGGGACTGTTTTTCTTCGTTATTTTCAGTGAGAATACTTACTAAGGTTTTATTGCGTTTCAACAGACAGTGGTTTCCAATAGCGAGACGTTTTAACGGCAATGGCAGACTCCGACAAGGGTAGAGGCTAGCCGTTACACTATTATCCAGACAACTTACGTCAGTAGTACAGCCTCGACGTGGTCATTACACGGTTTTATATAGAATTAATATCCATATTTGTTATCTACCGGAGTAACGTTGGTTATTGGCAGTGTATCTTGTTGGTTTCTCTTTGTAGATGATATGATTTATTAATTAAAGATATATTTATATATAAAGATATATATTACAATCATTACTCTAGGTAAACTATTTGACAGGTAATTGGTATTTCTTGTGACATTATTACACATCAGGTTCACATTCCCGTACTCTTAACTGGGTTCACCAAGTAAACTCCGCTTGGAACGGTATTTCAATTCTAGTACACCGTGTACGGTGTAAGTGGGTTTAAATTACGACGTCACACAGAACCCTGGTGTTTTACAGCCTTCCTGAAACATATGGATTAGGTGCAGACAACGTATTACAATCAGATGGGAACTGACATTCGAACTCATGATAAGCGGATCCTGATAAAGCTAAGGGCTTCAACTCCGAATTCCCGTCGCCCTCATAACCTCGATAAGTACAAAACGTAAGCTGAATCATGCGTACACAAAGGACAAAAACTTTGGTATTTTTGCATAAAATTATTTAAAATTGTCATAAGTACAGTTGATCAGACATATTCGTGCGCCTAATGTGTACACATTGCTAACTATTGATTTATGACAATATTTACATTAAGAGCTCGCGTTGCAAAAACGTGGAACAGCTAATGGTGCAGCCATGTCGCTCACTGGAATGTAATATTGACCAGCTAAACGAACCCACATTGGTTGGGTATTGTGTTTGGTAGAGTTGGTAAGTAAAAGTTTGTATCTAATAATATTTACGCAAGGATCGTAAACTTGGCGTATCTGCAATGTTAATTGGAAATGCTTAAGTGCTATAATGGTGCTGGACGCTAATGTATCGTGACATAACGTTCGTATATTTATGTCTCATGGGTAAACGAGACTTCAGATCACACGTACATTTACGGAGATTTATGAACATTTGTTAAAGTATTGATTCAACTCTTAAACCGCATCTGTGGTGTAGTTGATAGAGTGTCTGTCAGGAAAGCGGAAGGGTGGTGATTTGATCGCCTTGCCTGATCGTACCAAAAGACCTTGGAAGACTTTATACAATTATTGACTTCTAGTGAGGTTGATCCAATGATTTATCGACCTTGGACCAAGGTCGATAAATCATTGGATCAACCGAACTGAAGTCAATAATTGTTTTATTACATGACAAAAGTACTGAATACCTGTTCTTGTGTCACATAGCATACCACCGATGGCGTTGCACATGACCAAGAGGTGCAGCCATTTTGATACAGATGGGACGTAACTCTAAACCAACACAGTCACAGGGACGAAGCGATGCCTATCGCTTCCTTATCTAGCGTGACGCACGCAGTGCGGAGTTCACAGCTGCATATCCCAATCTATTTCTAGCCACGGGAGGTTCTTGGATTGTTACGCGTCGAGGTTGACATCGCTTTGCGTCAAAGCTGTCATGTGACCAAGTGGGCCAATCAGCAGGGTGGAAATCTACCCGTCATATGATATTGTTCATTGTATATCACCTCCACGTAATAGTGTTCATTGTATATCACCTCCATGTAATAGTGTTCATTGTATATCACCTCCATGTAATATTGTTCATTGTATATCACCTCTATGTAATATTGTTCATTGTATATCACCTCTGTGTAATATTGTTCATTGTATGTCACCTAATATAATATTGTTCCATTGTTTACCACCTTTATGTAATATTGTTCCATTGTATATCATCTCCATGTAATATTGTTCCATTGTATATCACCACCATGTAATACAGCTTCACTGTATATCACTTCGCTGTAATATATATCCCTTGTCTATTGCCTGTATGCAATAAAGCATTCTTTGATACAGCGTCACCATCACATAAACATGCATTGTTAAGGATATCGATACCGCAGTAAAGTTATGCTGGTTTAAGTTTTAAACAACAGGTATGCACTCAGTGCTTGAGGAAATAATTCAATCTATCTTCCTCCAGGTGCATGTCATACCAAACAGTAACACTGTTGGCTAACAGACAGACAGACAGACAGGTTTTATTCAGTAATGTAGGCACAGTGGCCCATAGTACAGTTGAATTTTCATTTTAACAAATATTGGTCACGTGACACGAAATTATGGTTTTACATGTGATTTAAGGATGGACATCAAATGTTTTATGAAAATGGCAGCTGATTTAATAGTGTCATCGTTATTAGAATTAAGTATTTTATATATCGTTTGTGGGGCATCATTAAAGCATTTTAGATACTTCTTTCGGCCAGCAGAGAATGCCTCACAGTCTAATAATAAGTGACGTTCGTCTTCAGTTTTACCAGAAGAACAATGAGAACATGATAAATCTTCCAATGTATTTTTATCTTTTCTATAACGCTGTATTTTTAAGGCATGTAGAGAGATTCTAAATTTACAAAATTTCTTAAAAGGGACTTATCATTAAGGACCCTAATATATTTTTTCAGGTCCGAACATCGATTTACATTGTGAATAATGACTTAGAAAACTCGATGAATTTACTGATGCGTGCCAATTCTGAATATATATATCTTTTATTCGTTGCTTAAAAGTTAACAAAAACATTTTATATCACCAACATCTTGCTTAAACCAAACATAAGAAAACCCGCTTGAAAATAACACATTTCGGACACCAGAAGCCCAAGAATACTTTCCACGTTTGTCTAGGGATAATAATAATTGATAGCTTTGATAGGGTAGCGATAATCAGGCATTCTTATAAGTTTAATCCAGTATCTGATAGCTCTCATTTGACTCTCAATATGCATGCTATAGCGGCCTGTATCGCCAAGTACGGCTTTGTTGGAAGCAAATTTACCTACAGTAAGAAATCTTTTAAAATATGATGCATGCACATTTTCTATAGCTTCGAAATAGTTTACTCCCCAAATTTCAGATCCATATAACAATATTGGTGCTATTTTAGTGTCAAAAAGTAAGCAAGCTGAGTCAAATGAAATAAACTTATTAGCCTTTAAACAGTTTTAAAATAGGAAATAATGCCTTCTTAGCTTGTGCTGCAAGGGTTTTAGATGCCATGGACCAATTTAATCGGCTGGAAAATAGAAGACCCAAATATTTATAATATGAAACAACATTAATACTTTTGCCACGGAATAACCATTTTTCATAATGTGCCACTATACCCCCATTTCTAAAGACAACTATGTTAGATTTTTCCATATTCAACTCTAGTCCCCATGTGTCACAAAATGTTTGAAGAATATTTATCTGTCTCTGCAGTCCTTTTACCATGAATGAAAACGTAACAATATCATCTGCAAAGAGAAGCAAAAGTAAATCTTTGATTTGGGGATTTGGGGAGTAACAAATATTCCATTATTACACGATTTATACATATCATCTACAAGTTCATTAATAAACACATGTCAAGGGAGGAACTAGTGTTTTGGTTTAAAAACTCCAAACGAACCGGGCGTACACCTTTTAAGCCTTAAATCACAATAACTATCTGTTTATTAGAATTTACATTTATATGTGTCTAATGACAATAAACGTTATCCCTTTAAAAGTGCGAGCCTTGATTATTTTATAACCAGTTGATGGGGATATTATTTCCACAGATAACTTATTTGATTTCCAAATATTAGTTACATATTAGTTACAGTTAAATGGAGGGGTATATATAGAACGACCTTTCAACAAGACCGAGTGGCATGGTGACAGTGATTGGGAAGCTGGGGAGATAGACGGAACTGTTTATATGGGGATGGTATCAGATATACAGGTATGACGTATATTAGTTCAGCGAATTAATGGAAAAGCCTCACAACAGACACAGAGAGTCATATAGTTCTATTGTATAGCCTTCTTGCTATTTTTGGGCACTAGAGCTAGACTGAGATAAGCGTGGGTTGGATATCTAGCTTATTATTCGACATATACACCATTAGTCCCGATCGCCTACGGGTTCGCTGACACGAGGTGGTAGATAACACCACGTAAACGAACATTATTGGTATATCAATTTTAAGTCTGGAAGCAATGGTAGGATTATACACAGCATGCCCAAGATGTGTTATGTAGTTCTATAAATCGTGTATGAGAAAGTTTGAAACTTCTGGAAACATATGCCCACACCATGTTATGCAAGTACATAATTCTTGTACCAGGAAGTTGGAAAGTTCCGAAAATATGACTCGATAAATATTCCCCATTTTAGTCCTAATGCAAGTACATGCTACTAAATCAACGTAAAATCATAACTCAGTTTCGGTGCTGTAACTTCAGACTCGCAGTGGAATGTGGCCGTCATACAAACACCCCGTATAATGAACGTCTCTGCCTGTTTTGTCATGCTGCTGGCCTTGATTACATCGAAGATGAACTCCATATTTTACTAATATGTCCAAAATATTCTCAACAAAAATCTGCTTGTTTTTCAATACATCTGATTCAACCACCGACAATTGAAACGTTCATCCGATTCTTGTCATCGGACAATAGACATATTTTAAAATCATTGAGTAAATATATTTCACAAGTTCGCCGTAGAAGGAATGAATAACTGTAAAACAAATCAATACTAAACTTTACTTAGCTTTACTCAATATGAGTTTACTTTTGCCAAATGTATGTATTATGGGCCTTGGGCCTAAATTACCGAATAAACCTGTCTGTCTGTCTGTCTGTCTAAATGCTCGCCACTTACAGCACAGTGTGTCGTCTCTGATATCTTGATCACATAGGAGGGAAGGAAACATTAAGAAACTTAGCCATGCGGCTAAAATGTGTTTAGAGTTACCTGTCCTTAGTTTGTATATATATCGACAGTAAAAAAGAACCTATGCTAGTACTGACAGAAACCCATATTGAATTGAGACATAGTGACCCATGGCTCATATGTAAACGCTGTATACATGGTATACATGGGGGCGGTGGGGTAGCCTAGTGGTTAAAGCGTTGGCTCGTCACGCCGAAGACACGGGTTCGAATCCCCACATGGGTACAATGTGTGAAGCCCATATCTTGTGTCCCCCGCCGTGATGTTGCTGGAATATTGCTAAAAGCGGCGTAAAACCAAACTCAGTCAGTCAGTCAGTGGTATACATGGTATAACTAATTTGCGTTAAGCATATAACACACCCTGTCTTAAAGCGTACGTCATGCTGCTACAACTCCGTTTTAATCAGAGTAACAATATACAACACCTCCGTGGAACTTTCAATGTGTTTTACGACAATAAATCTAAATTTGATGTATGAGAGCCAAAAATGATCTCAGGTGATATTCCCCAATTTGACTTGTACCACACATAATGTTCCCGTGTATTTTCAGATGACGTGCCTTTGAAACGTTCGTGATGGCTGCCGCCAATGGGGCAGGATACGAACACTGGTATCATCACTATTTGATTGTGAATCATAAAAGCATGTTCATGATAAAACCACAATTAAGCAATGTAGTCTGCTTTCAACAGAGATGTCTTGCGGATATTGAAATGGATTTGTCGCTTGTAATGATCCATGTTGGCCTTGTGAGATTTGTGGTTTGCGTTGACATAATAAAACATCAATACAGAATTTCTGCCCGACGTATCATGACGCAGGTTTTGAGTAAGCTAAACATCATCTTGGCCAGCACCGTATTGATAGTTTCGGCCACCTGACAACTAAATGTTGATCCCATTTTTCGTTAAGATTATAACAACTCGTTTTCCAAAACGGACATCTTCTTTGTTGTAGGAGGTTGATGCTCATGCTGTTGATCACTGGATTGTCTGTCCAGACTCGATTATTTACAGACCGCCGCCATATAGCTGGAATATTGTTGAGTGCGGCGTAAAACTAAACTCACTCACTCTATATTTGTTGTAGGAAGGTCATGCAGGAGCTCCACCGATTAAGGTTTTAAATCGTTCCGTTCTGAACCAAGCATGGAGCGGAAAGGTCACGAAGGATGCCAGGTAGAAATTGGCGTGAAGGGGAATCGGCGAAATATGTTCATGTCCTGACGACGGGCTCATGATGCGTGCTGGTATATCAGCAGATCCAGTGGAATACTGTAGACATCTTTGATCTGTAGTTTGCATTTTGAAAAGCCAGCTTTGATGATAACAGTGCTCTTAGCCCCAGAGTTGGAACGATAAGGCTTGCTGCATTGATAGTGCTGGCAAAGTTCCTTAACATGTCCTTCGGCTTGGCTGAAATCTCGCGGAGCATATTGATATGTAATATACATCTGACGGGGCTGACATAACGTTAGTTATAAGGGCATATATTCAATTATGTACGTGAAATGAAATAACAGACTTGATAGTCAATAGAAACAACGTCCTATAATCCCCAAACAAATTCACTGAATACAAATGCGTATCGTCAGGCGGGTTTGTATCGACAGATGTGACAGCTACATTGCCGTCTGTGTCAAGCCCTGACGTGCGCAGCGAATGACTTAAGTTCAACAGTCAGTTACATCACGAACTGGGAGAAGAGTCTTAAACATGCAGGTCTTGGACATTTACAGCTTTGGAGAGACCTCGAGAGTCTGGACCAGACAATCCAGTGATTAACAGCATGAGCAGCGATCTACGCAATTTGGATACGATGGCATGTGTCAACCAAGTCAGCGTGCCTGACCAGATTAGACGCCTCTTTCGACAAGCATGGGTTGCTGAAGATCAATTCTAACTCGGATCTTCACGGGTCGTTTGAATACAGAATCTGGGATTAGAACCAACGATCATAGGTCGTAAGGGATGCAACTCCGCATGGCGAATGTAGCGCTTTCGACGACTGGGTTCAATGTCGCTTGGAACAGAAGTTCAGTTATATCACAAACGAGAGGAAAACCTGGAATGGTGCAGGTCAAAGACATTTTCCCATTTGGTCATGACACGAGTAGGTCCATGGTGCTGATAAACCAAGAAATATTTTCAGGGCGTGTCTTGGGATCGAACCCATGAATGTTCCGGTATGCTTAAAGTACGCCACTCTGTATGCCTATGGTACAGCTTAGTGTAAGGTCGCTGTAAATGCAGAAGCCGGTGTACATACTTTGTGTAACTCCAGGAAGTTTTACCTCCAAAAACGCAAAAAAAATGAAAATAAGTAGAGTATTATAATTCCACAGACAGCTTATTTAATCATTATAAACCAACAACGATAGACTATAGACCAGCAGATGTACGGCATCAGTGACAATGATACAAAAGGAGTCCGTCAGTGAATATTGGAAACAAACATGCAAACATAAGCCCATCAAATGCCTAAGAACCACATGCAATGTATTTAAATGCATATTTATGTACTTTGTTCTAAAGATTGTGTTTTTAATAAATGTAAATATCTGAAAGGTTTATAAGTGACAGCAACACGAGACAACTGTGAGATTCCGGGGCATAACAGATTCCAAGGTCCTCAAACTTGTCCTAAAAGCAGACTGATCAGCTTCTTGTCTTTCAGCTGCTTGTCCTCATAACCCATCCGTGTCGCTATGTTTTCGTGTATGTCTAAATGTACCATAAACGAAGCTTGTATAGCATAAATGTCCACTTTGAATTTTAATAGTCTTCATAATGTTTATTTTGTCCTTTACATAATGCCACTCATAAATCATTCATAACTTTGTGCAATCCAAAACATAGCATCACAGCACTAAAACGCGTCCTCGTCTATTATGGAAAATCCGTGTTTTATATGCATTGACAAAATAAAGAACACCGATAGCCATATATCAATATTTCAAATAGCGTCAAACTTATACAAATATGGCGGTAAGAACAACCACTTAGTCTTTTTCACTTAATGACCCTTAAGTAGCTTCATATCTCTTCCGTTTCCCTCCTACACACGGTCAAATATTGGTAGCTCATAGACAGTTTTTCCCAGTAGATGGAGTCCGACCGGATAGAATTTCACAAGAAGCAAAGATGGGGAATCAATATATAGCATTATGCTCCCATGGCGCCCTGAATGCGTCCACTTGAACGTCCCGTGTAACGGCTGAATTAAATATGCCAGCATTATCGAATCGATGAGGATACATAGGCTGAACATCCGCTTATCTTCCTGTCAATCAAAAGATGAAACTGAATTTTGGAGCGGTTGTTTGATGTAGGTAATCCATAACGCAAGGCTGGGTGATACAACCGCGGGTACCTCAGCTTCTTGGTGATCGTCGTGTTTGTTAAGTCCCTTGGCGACCTTGAGGAGCGTTTTGCGACCTCTGTCTCTACACCTTGATGAACACTGGAAAATGTGTAACATACAAATGTACAGTTTCTGTATTTCCTTCTGTTGCCTAGATCTCTTTGTAACACAGCCACATATTTAAATATATTTTGAAAAATGTATGTTATAAAATGTTAATTTTGTAATTATTTATGCGCCACAAACATTCGTTATTGTTTGCGAAGTAAACATTAGGATTTCAGTAAGGAATGAGTAATAAATCCATATATTGAACCCAGGCTTAATTATTTGAGTACCCCATGCATATCTCCCTGTGGGGATGTTGGGAATAACTGATCCCCGATGTAACTAGTTTCAGTCTCCGAGGGTCGATACCTGGGCAGAATGTAAAAATAAGTATTAGGATGCAGACATATTAATGTTGGTCTACTTTGTCCAGGATTCAGCACTGGGAGAAAAACAAAGGGTAAAGGTGGCCTATTCTGTCCAGGACCACAGAGAGAAAAACATAGGGTAAAGTTGGCCTATTCTGTCCAGGAAAACTGAGAGAAAAACAAAGGGTAAAGTTGGCCTATTCTGTCCAGGAAAACAGAGAGAGAGGGTAAAATTCTGTCCAGGACAACAGAGGGGTAAAGTTGGCCTATTCTGTCAGGGAAACAGAGAGAAAAACAAAGGGTAAAGTTGGCCTATTCTATCCAGGAAAACAGAGAGAAAAACATAGGGTAAAGTTGGCCTATTCTATCCAGGAAAACAGAGAGAAAAACAAAGGGTAAAGTTGGCCTATTCTATCCAGGAAAACAGAGAGAAAAACAAAGGGTAAAGTTGGCCTATTCTATCCAGGAAAACTGAGAGAAAAACATAGGGTAAAGTTGGCCTATTCTGTCCAGTTGGCCTATTCTGGAAAACAGAGAGAAAAACATAGGGGTAAAGTTGGCCTATTCTATCCAGGAAAACTGAGAGAAAAACATAGGGTAAAGTTGGCTATTCTATTCAAAGGGTAAAGTTGGCCTATTCCAGGAAAACTGAGAGAGAAAAACATAGGGTAAAGTTGGCCTATTCTATCCACGAAAACAGAGAGAAAAACATAGGGTAAAGTTGGCCTATTCTATCCAGGAAAACAGAGAGAAAAACATAGGGTAAAGTTGGCCTATTCTATCCAGGAAAACTGAGAGAAAAACATAGGGTAAAGTTGGCCTATTCTATCTAGGAAAACTGAGAGAAAAACATAGGGTAAAGTTGGCCTATTCTATCCAGGAAAAGGCACTGAGAGAAAAACATAGGGTAAAGTTGGCCTATTCTATCTAGGAAAAAGCACTGAGAGAAAAACATAGGGTAAAGTTGGCCTATTCTATCCAGGAAAAAGCACTTGGAAACAAACATAGTGTAAAGTTGGCCTGTTCTGTCCAGGGAAAATGATACACGTGGCATGGCCTGTTCAGATCTGCCTGTTTTCGTCTAAGTTGTGATTTCTGGACATAATAGATCCCCAGAACCGTGTCCCCAACAGCGAGGGATCACCATCCACTCACCCAGCACATATAATCTGATCAGTTGGTGGTCGGTGCAATGAGGTAAACACATTGACCATTTCGCCCACAAGTATTAGCCACATTCGTCTGGAAACCGTTAGCTGATGTTTGCTGGCATCAAAACTAATGATATATTAGATTTCAATTTCGATAATCACAAAGTTGGATGCAGTGAAATATCAGTTGCATGAAGAATCTTACACTAATATGCGAGTGGCGTATGCACAACGCCGCCGCTATACTGATAGATAATGAGGAGTGTGGAGTTAAACAAACAAACAAACAAACAAACAAACAAACAAACAAACAAACAAACAAACAAACAAAACAGTTCCTACTTTTACCGTAAACTAGAAGACCAAGACAGTCTGTTTCCAGAATAGGGATCATCTTTAAATATAGACGTTGCTGCACTGCACGTTATCAGTTGTCCATCAGATGTTCTTGTGTTATTTAGTTTATTTAGGGGCGGTGGGGTAGCCTAGAGGTTGAAGCGTTCGCTTGTCACGCGGAAAACCCGGATTCGAATCCAAACATGGGTACAATGTGTGAAGCGCATTTCTGGTGTCCCCCCGCCGTGATATTGCTAATAATGCGTAAAACTAAACTCACATATTCTTGTGTTATTCCTGTTTGAACAACCCATATCAGCCTTCTAAGACCGTTACCTCGCCGTAAACCTGGAATTCTGGATATATAGAAGTTAGCTAGCACTCATATCAGAATTGACTGTATTTGCAAAAGTTTACAGATCGTGTGGTCTTTGACTGTGAGCGTTGAAAGGACAATGATGCACCTGGAGCTACGTGAACTGACCGTTATCATCATCAAACATCTCGATCAGGTTGTTTGCGGCATCTGCATATTTAATGAGGTGCGCACACTTCTTCTGTGTTTGTTAAATTCCCCCTGTCCTCGTTATCAGTCAACGTGCAGCTCCAACTCTCGGGTGAATTGATGTTTACGACATTGAAACGCTGGTCCACACACGTTTCTACAGAAGCGACCATGTGTGGTTTGCGGCTTGGGAGTACCGTTTTTGATATTCAAACCGTAATTTGTTCCACGAAGCGTTGTAAAGATAAACTGATGCTGCAAAATAAATAAATTATGTTTTCATTTGACATAGATACACTGAAAAAAACGTGTTCCAGTTCGCTACTTGTGTGGCTCCTGCCTTTTTAAACTACGTATTTTAAAAAAGATTTTGTCATTAACGTAAGCCCGAGACCCCCTCGGACAGAAGCGGTCGGTTCCTGACAAATGTTCCACTGTGATGGAGATGGTAGCAAGTACCTGCACACCTGGATCGCACCTGCAAATAATCGCCTGAGTCGTATTTAAATTTGAAAAAACAGAACAACAGATAAATGAGTATCTAGTATGAGACTCCTCGTATAAACATCAGATGTCACACGGTTAACATTACAGGAAATCCATTAACTAATGAAGCTGGCTACCTACGCCTTCTCCTGTGTATGAAGTCGCGGTAGGCGTTGCTGGGTCGTTGTCTCGGTGGAACCCTACACCAGACAGCCAGGGGGCAGCAGAAACAGCTTCCAGTATTGTTCTCATCTGTCAGGATGCGCTGAAATATGTTTACATTCATGGGATTAATACGTCCCCTAGTATTTATATGTCGTGGCCTTGTGAGTCGTATATCAATTTTCATATCGTCGACCACATTTCGGAAAAGTCAATACTTCACCGAGTAGTGAAGTAGTCCAGTGGACAGATCGCCCGCGGAGGCGGAAGGCCGCTGGTTCGATTCCCGGATGCATCATACGAAAGATATAAAAGTGCTGCTTGTTGTCATCCTGCCTTGCCCTAGGCTTTAAGCACAGGGGTTCGAATCACTGTTTGGACAATAATTTAAAAAAGTTTTAACAAGTTTGATTAAATGCTGCAATGGACTCTTTACTTTATTACTCTTTACAGCAGTGCATACATACATAGTTCAACACACAATCAGTGATTTTGCTTTGAAGTTTGGAGAATGTGCTCTGAATTTGTTGACCAGTTCACCATTGAATTAAGATTTTATGGTGTGTATCTCGAAATTGTGTCTTTTCATAGATATTTGGGTATTGTGTTGGGCCTCAGTCTAATAAAATACTGAGTCTAAGTTTACTTAGACTGGTTAGCGCCTAAACATTTTTGGACTAAAGCACTAATTACTCTTGGTGAACAGAGTAAAAGGCTATTATGACATTGTACAGGTATTAAAAGAAAGTTGGAAATAGAGTATGTCAAGATTTATTTAAGATATTTGATGCTTTGATTGTTCCTAAAGTGTGTTACGGTGCAGAGGTATAGGGGACCTCATAGTGTATAATTATTGAAGATGTACAACATAAAATATTTTAATGTTTTCTCAAAATCTGTAAAACAACTAACAATGGTATGGTTTGGGGAGAATGTGCCAGAGCCCCTCTCCAACTTGTCAACACCACGAGGGCTTTTAGTACTGGTGCAGGCTAATGTATTTGGATGAACGCAGACTGCCAATGCTACCTAATGGACGACTCTGGCTGAACAACATGGGCTGCTCATATTAAAACATTCTGTTTAGACTTGGATTTGAATGTGTGTGGTAAACACAAGATGTGAGAAATGTGAAGATATTTATTCACCTTTTTAAACCATGATTATCTGACAACCTACAACAATCATTGGTGTGGTTCTGTAGTTCTGTCAACAGTGTATTTTATTCCTTCTATTAATATTTCATAATGTGTCCGTTTCCTATTACATAAAAACTGTAGCTTTATCTGGGGTTGGAGTGGGATGGGGAATGGAGTACATTCAGTACTATATAAACAAGTGAATTTTCATAACAGGTGTATGGGCAACAAGCTTGTACATGTTGCCCATACACCTGTAATTACAATTCACTGTTCTTTATCACTATGATGGTTTGTCGTTTTGTAATATCAGTGATTTCGACTTTTCCCGTTAGTTTATATCATAGTCATGTGGTTTTCCATATCCAGTAGAAAATAACACGCAGATGGCCCGACGTGTTATCAACATCTCGGTAGCATCAGGCAGATGTTGCCATACCATGACTATTGTTATACTGTTTAAGATCGATGCCTATTGCATCACCATGATCAGCCCAATGCAAAATGGAAGAATAGATATGGATGTTATATTAAAATGTTATATGCCAAATTAATAAAAATAATGAATATATGCATCTTTATCATTATTACATTTTTGAAAGCACATGCATAGTTAAAAGTCCATGGTTGAATTAATCAGTTATCTATCTATTATTAATTATATAATGTGGTACCAACCATTTTCTAGTTACTATTACTGGGCGTTCAGTTTATTTCCAGCATACAACAGGAGAAAATTGGACCAAATCATCGAATTATACGTCATCAAATTTGCTAAAATAAAGATAAGTTCTACATTCAACCAATGAGGTCTTTCAGATCCATCGTTCAGATTATGAGTACGATTTCGAGACAATAGCGAGCTGAAACGAAATATCAACGCACATGTCGGTGTTGAAATGGGGTCTGTGTTATTGTTTACATTACGCCCATGTATAACGATTTTCGTGTCTCGAAACTGCATAAATAACGTTATCGTACACTAAAAGATTTACGGAAACTGTCGATGTTTACCGAAGTGAGTCCAGACGTTCAAATATGAAATGCAGTCAGATAAATTGAATACGATGAGCAGAAAGGTAAAATAATGACCTACAAGCTCAACACATTTTTTTTGTGAAAAAGTAAGGTTTGATTGAACCCCACGTTAAAATATCGGGCTGTCCGGTTTTCGATCAGGTTTTTAGCATCGCGAGTGTCACCTGTTGTGTATTTTATGTAATGAGCGTATTGGTGTAATTTTCTAAAATATTCATTTCTTCACCGATTTTGTTTAAATTTTAAATATATGTTATTCATAACGTATACAAACAATATACGATTGCAAATGTCTAGATTTTTATTTTAAAAAATTATTGTCGAAACAGTGATTCGAACCCCTGTGGCTTTAAGTATGTAGATAAAAACAGGACAAGTGGCTCGGAGTAAAGTTTGACTGGCCAGCACTTTGCCTATCGAGGTGCTGGTCGTTTCATGACAATTCTATCCATTTTAGCTATAAACCGACACAGTGTATAGAACAGTTAGTCTGAGAAATATTACGTATGTTGCGTAAGACATATTGTCGTTTGAGAGGTGTGAGTGAGTGAGTTTGTGTTTACGCCGCTTTTAGCAATATTCCAGCAATATCACGACGGGGGACACCAAAAAAGGGCTTCGCACATTGTACCCATGTGGGTAATCGAACCCGGGTCTTCGGCGTGACGAGCCAACGCTTTAACCACGAAGTTACCCCACCGCCCCAGTTTGATAGGAGTAACCTGAGCATTCATTGGTTTCCCTCTCGCTGAAACAAGTCCGGTGATCCTTTAGATCAAAATAGCGACAACACTGCAAAATAGGCAGTACATTTGTATGTATTCAGGTGTGATAGAGGAACAAGTCTATATAAACCGTGAAGTATGTTTTGCTGCTAATTAGCCGAATATTTACACGCAGTCTTGATATAGGTGGAATCTTGCGGCGTTAAATAACACTCAACCATTTATTCTTTTTGAAAGTGCTCAGATAAAAAGATCTCCAACATTCATCGTAAATTCATCGCTATGACAAGAGAAAAAAGTAAAAATAGCTTATCCTTTGAGCTTCGACGCAGATAATGCTCTCTTTTCACTTGAAGATGTGATTGAACGATAAAATGCTAAAACAGTAAATAAAAGAAGGCTATGTATGGGTTGTGGAGTAAGCCGATACCTGTGGACTGACAAAGCGTGGCATTTAAATGCTCTTAAGTATGATTTTCCATTGTTTCTTTATATTGCTTTCTGTGGTATAAAAACAAATATCTACCCACTCATTTCTCTGTATTTACTCAGTAGTTGGGCATCCAGGCCTAAAGCAAAGAGTATAGATAAAAGCAAAGCAAGAATTGCAATATGTCATCGATAAAAAAGATTCCATTGGTCACAAACAGCAAAGTAAGTGTGGCAACTATATCAACTGATTACTGAAAATTAGTGTGTGAGTCTAGTTTTACGCCGCTTTTAGCAGTATTCCAGCAATATTACGGCGCGAGACACCAGAAATGTACTTCACACACTGTACCCATGTGAGGAATCGAACCCGGGTCTTCGGCGTGACGAACGGACGCTTATTACACTTGGCTACCCTACCGTCCAAAATAACACAAGTATCTGTGGTACCGGAAAAACTTCTATGAATATAAGGTGAACTATGTGGGTTTTCCGATTTTAGGACTATTCCATACCATGCGGGGGACACCTTAAATGGGTTTCGCACATTGTGACCAGGTGGGGAGTCGAATCTGGGTTTTTGGCGTGACAAGCGAACGCTTTGACCACTAGGCTACCATATGACCTCACACAACTGATGTATGGTGTTCACAGTTTTGGTGTGTCATCGAGCCCCAGCGGGGAGAATCGTTGCTCATATTGTCAGCCATTGGTTTGTGGTACAGCTGTTGCTGGCGGCTGCATAAAACAACATACATTTACATTCTGTGATTATCACCTATCACGTGTAACATACATGCATGCCATCTTATTTGACACCACAAGCATGCACATCAATTTTCTAAAATCTATATACCCGTGAAGGTCCGGGTTAGAATAGATCTTCGGTAACTCACATGCTTGTCGTAAGAGGCAACTAACGGGATCGGGTGATCAGGATCGCTGACAGGGTTGACACATGTCATCGTATCCCAATTGCGTAGATCAATGTTCATGCTGTTGATCCCTGGATTTTCTGGTCCAGACTCAATTATTTAGAGACCGCCGCCATATAGCTGGAATATTGCTGAAGGCGGCGTAAAACTAAACTCACTCACTCACTTTATCATGGTTTGGGAAAAATATCAAGCTATCATTACCCTTATACAATCAGAAGCTATTTATCGCAATTTCTCAAAGATATTTTCGGTCACATCACTTGTTTTTTGAAAGAAGGAAACGATCGACTTATTTTTGTCACAAACCCATTTGTTTCAGGAAAGCAGAATGTCCAGGGGACACTTTGCTGAAATACTCCAGAAATAGAATAAATCACTTAATTTAGCAATTTATCTTGTATGGTCTTGGCACATACCTCCGCGTTAACGTTCATAACGCACTGGCGGATAAAGACACGGATACAGACCGGCGTACTGTTACAATATTTCCACTGACGACTTTTGAAATTCCAATTTGGTATGATCATATCTTTAGCATTATAAGGTCTTTTAACGAGACACATCTATAATGCATGCAACTTCTTTCTCTATGTTGATAATATGATGTGCCGTTGAGATTGACATCCAAATGATCGAGGGAAAAAATGCCAGCGCCTTGAGCATGAACTAGTTGCATGGATATGTGCGCTAAATTAATATCCTATAATAATAATAAAAACAATAATATCCTTACTCCAATAACTCTTTACAATTTCGTTCTCTGTCAGCTTTCTTAGGTAACAAAACAGGTCGTGTGACCTAGTCACAGATGACCTCGAACCCATTATGAGACATGGTTGTGCCAAACTGATCTGGCAGAAAGAGACAAAGAAATTGTCCCTGGAAAAATATTTGGGCTTTATATTTGTTTGAAGATGTAAACATATATCTCTGAATCCTGAGAAGGAAGATGAAACTACTTCAACGATGAAAGCTTACTACGCCAAATAATAACAGTCCATTATCTGTCGAAACAAATGCCGCAGGGAGTAAAAGGCAAAATAGGGGCCTACATTATATGGATGGAGCACCGAAAATCAATGATAGCACCAGGCGTTGGAGAAGAAAATAAGCGCGCCCTGCTCAATCAGTAGTATACGTCATTCACACTGTTGCTAGAATTCTCCGAAAGTAATCACTGGATTATGTGGTCCATCACTTGTTTGTCTGGGTTGCCGCAACATGGCAGTTCTTCTGTACGGCGTACGTTTTTAGACATTTGTGGCTGGCGGTTGCTCCTGGTAGGCGTGACATGCACATGCGTTCCCTTTGCGTGAACACCTGGTGTCATCACTAATTTTCAGTTGTTCATTCACATAATTTTCACACTTAGTACGTCCAGTACACCAAATGGAATCTCTCTCTGCAGCTATCCTCTTACACAGACGTGATATATATAATTAAATGTGCAACCCTGATACGAAATGTTTTTGCCATGAGGGTTATTATGTAAGTCGAGGACAGTGTGGTTACGGACTGTACTGAGAAAGCCAAAACTGACATGTTAAGAATCCCAAACTGAAGATCAATATTGGATTTAAGCCTTAGATTCGAACCCGTTGACATCCAGCTCCATCAGCCTAGACCGAGGGGCCAATTAAGCCCGCAATCCGAGAATAGGATCAGTACCTTTCCTTTCTCGAAGTCGATTCAATTCAAATATTGTTTACTCTGGGCAATGTCCCCGGTTACAAATGGCGGACGTAAGAGGCGACAGAATGTGTAGGGTGGTTAGGCTCGTTGACTTAGATCAGTGTTTGTCGTCATACACCGACGGCGTGGATCGTTGCCAACAGATGCGATCACTGGGCTGTCTGGCCCACATTCGAGCAACAAACAAGCAAACACATGTTTCCCCCCAAAAGCAACTTTGTGGTCCGACATAAATCGATATTCGAGTCTAGCATCGGCACTTGCCTCGTACTACGGAAATTCCATTTTCGATGACCACATGGATATCGAGACAGCTAATTTTCGTTGTATTTAAGCCGACATCTGTTTATATATGAAAGAGATTTCTGTTTGTCTGTGCTAATGAGCGATTGAGTGAGTGAGTTAAGTTTTACGCCGCACTCAGCAATATTCCCGTTTATGGCGGCGGTCCGGACCAGACAATCCAGCGATCAACAGCATGAGCATCGATTTGCGCAATTGGTAACCGATGACATGTGTCAACCAAGTCAGCGAGCCTGACCACACGATACCGTTAGTCGCCTCTTACAAGAAGTCTGTGCTAATGATTTGAGATACCTCATAGACTTCGAGACAGGTAGGTTATCTTTACGCTGACAATAGATGATGTTTTATCGATGACAACGTCTTTAATAAATTATATTGCGACGTTTCGGTCCAGGTCCTTATACCGTTGAGAAGAGTGAGTGAGTGAGTGAGTGAGTGAGTGAGTGAGTGAGTGAGTGAGTGAGTGAGTGAGTGAGTGAGTGAGTGAGAGTGAGTGAGTGAGTGAGTGAGTGAGTGAGTGAGTGAGTGAGTGAGTGAGTGAGTGAGTGAGTGAGTGAGTGAGTGAGACTTTTACATCGCATCGGCAATATTGCAGCCAAATTGCGATTGTCAAGCAAGAGAAACGAAACGTCGCATCATAATATAATAAAAACGCTGTCATCCATAAAGTATCATACTTTTCTTAGTACAGGTATTCATCAACTTCTAAAATGCCATTCATTTAAGCTGACAACTATTTAGATATCAAATAGTTTCTGTTTGTGCTATTGATTTGAGAGACGGGACTCATTCTCCTAAATCTCCACACCTCGGCTATGATGTATCAGTCGTGGTTTCGAGTTTACCTGTGTCCCTGGTTGTGTGTGCGTAGTCTCCATGTCGTTATGTGGTCGCCACGGAAACCTCAACTAATAAGTGTTATTAATTGAACGTCCTGTGTTGTGCTTCAGTATGGATTCCATGGCATCAATCACACCAGACTCCTTCCAACGTCAACCAGATTACGTGTAGATAGCTGTAAGAATACTCAGTACAAATAACTATGGTTAGTAACTATTGGACCGCCTCCGTGGTGTAGTGGTTAGAGTGCCGCCCGTCATACTAAAAGACGTTAAAATATGGTACTTGTTGGTCCCTGTCTGGCGCTCGGCATTAATGGGTACAACAAGGACTGGTCGGTTCGGAGTCAGTATAATGTGTCTGAGTGGGGTATTCATGCTTCACTGCGGTATGGTATCTCAGTGGGCTAGCACTATAAAACCAGCTTCAGTCTGGGCTAGTACAAGCAGCCGCACATACACATACGCATGCACGTCGTCATATGAGCGAAATATTCTCCAGCGCGAGGTTAAACCCAATTTCACCTCACCTCACCTAGTAACTATTGTCTCAGTGAAGTTTTGGGACGAAAAACATCTCTAACCTCGTTCCGAGAGTAGTTTAACCCTGGTTGAAGAGGAACAAGGTTGTCCCTGTCGTCTACGACGATTCAATGCTGTGTGCAGAGTTGCGTCCCTTAGCTTTTCCAGGAACGTCTGATTGTGGTTTCCCATAAGAGGTCCGTACTGTATCTAGGTTTGTCAGGAACATAACCGTGCTTCACCAAAATGGTAAAGGTCTAAGATCTACATCATTTTGGGATATTCATTGAGCTGACAAGACGTGAATACTGTTCAAAAGGACTTTAAACCCGGCTCATTCAACAGTGTATAAAGTTACCCTGGTATGTCTGGAAAAAGTGGAGTATTGTTTACATGGAGGATGCAGCAATCTGTACAGTCATATGATCTACATAATCATCATTACAGTCTATTTTAGTTATCAATATATTCCTGTGATCGCTCAGCGTCTTGTTTCTTGTTGTTGTGGTATATGTCATCTGCTAATCATCTCAGTTATCAGATCGTGTACATGTTACATATTCAGCGTATTACAGGTCGTATACTGATAACGTATATAGATGTATTACCACATGGTAAAGTCCAGAAGGGGCACTGGCGTCCCAGTCGTGTAAGGCGCTGCAATTCACTTTGCAGAGTTGTGTCCCTTGGGCGCGCCAGAAACCTTACGATAATAGGTTCGATTCCTGGATTCACAAAGCGTTCGTAACGTTACGACCGTCGTAATTCCACAGTTATCATATGTGCTACGAACGTTTTGTGAACGGGCTTCAGGTTCGCACCGGTTGTGTTTCTCGGGGTGTCATCACCAGACCAGTTCTCGTGGGTTTCTCAACAGTGTTGAACGTCTGAGACCTGCATCGCTTTCTTCCGACATTACGTTGTCCCGCCTTGATATAACTGGAATAATATTCCAAGCGGAGCTAAACCCGATTCACTCACTCCGTCATTAGCAACGTCAGGGCGGCATGTATATACAGGGGCTTGCACTACATGGACCACCCATGAAGATTCGGGTTAGAACTGGTCATCAGCAACCCATGCTTGTCGTAAGAGGCGACTAACGGGATCGAGTGGTCAGACTCGCTGATTTGGTTAAGACATGTCATCGTATCCCAAATTATGTAGCTCGATGTTCATGCTGTTGATCACTGGATTGTCTGGTCCAGACACGGTTATTTACAGACCGCCGCCATAGCTGGAATATTGCTGAGTGCGGCCTTAAACAGCAAGCCGTCCAACCGACTACATGTCCATCGGTTAGACACAATGAGGACGGATGGAGGTCTAATAGATACTGATAGTGAATTTTCCCCCACACAGCCACGGTTTGAACAAGGATGTCAGAGATACATGAACATTTTTTTTAAAAAAAGGGTTATACCTCAGCTGAGCCAGATGGGAACCGATACGTGGAGTGTACGACATCAACTGCAATGTAAACGTAATGAATCCATGTGTATATCTGCATGTACATAATGACGCAGCGTTAATCCTTTATTCTTCTCCGGGGCGTGCTTGCCCGGGAGGTGGGCACATTTACACCTGGGGGGCTGACTCAGCATGTAAACAGCCATTACTGCCGCCAGCGTCACACAACCCTATGCATCGGAAGTAAACTGTGTTGTCATTGCTGCAATCGACAAGTGTCTGAGCTGCTAAAGACATCATTTACACTATACAGGAGGTAGGGGGAAAAGGTCAAATGCATCACACTAGCTTGAAATAAGCAATTTCAAGTACTGAGTAGGGCAATTGGACAACGACATTCCCTAGATGTGCATGTGATTTAATTGTCCCCCGTTCCTTCGTAAATTGACAAGAGGGGGGCGTTATCCGGCCAATTAACAACAAGGTGGTACTTTTGGTTGCTTGGAGATGAAATTAGAACTTGAAAGTCTACCTTATTGCTAAAGATGGCGAATGAGCCTATTCCGTTTTTAAACTGGTGCTTGTTTCGTGTGATGTATTTTGAAGGGGATTGAAGTGGTGTTGGTTCCAGAAGTTCGCCTGAGAACAACTTGTCAAGGACTTGCTGTAAAAACGTACAAGGTACTCGTTCAAATGTTCCCAATTAGACCTTCCCCCGTCTCTCTGAAACCTTCCCCATGTTTGGTTGCCCTTCCCCTTGCACTGTAAAAATGTACTATATACCTAAACGGAATGCACATTAAGAGAGTTAGGATCTGCAAACCTGATGTGCTCAGTAATCTTGAAGCATGCAGATCAAATACAACAGTTAGCAATAACTCCATGATAAAGATACAGTTAGTTAGAGGGTTTAAACACTAATTCTCAACATGTTTAGTATTAAAGGCTATAACTCTGAACATGTTTAGTGTTAAAGGCTATAATTCTGAACATGTTAAATGGTAAAGGCTATAATTATAAATATGTTTAAGAAATACAGTTCGCTTTACCACCATGTATAGTGTAATAAAACACTCTTTCGCCCTGAACTATTATAGTTAAAGTACGAGGACGCTTGCGTCCGAGTGCTTTAACGTTATAATAGTTCGGGGCGAAAGTGTGCTTTATTACACTATACATGGTGGTAGAGCGAACTGTACTTCTTTTCTAAGATGCCAAATTTAATACTTTCTAAGGATAATTACGAATAATTTAAGGCAGAAAACAAACGACGGTGTCGATGACCTAAATTAAGAATCCTCGCACAGGGCTAACTGGCGCGCTATTCTATTGATGTGTCTGCCCCCCTACGTTAAGACGAACGTAACCAGAAAAAAACAAATGATAACAGTTTGATGACGGTTTACATTCGGATTAAATATCTTCTCTGAATTATTTTAATTACATCTGTCATTAACGTAAACCATATGGGGCAATATGAACGTCGCATTTCTACTACCAACGTAAGTTTAGATCAGTACATTCAGATAAAGCTGAGTAGTCAAGCGACATTCCACGATTGCATTGTGGGAATGTAAACATTGCGAACGTTACCGTGTCGCTGAAAACTTGTGAGTCGAATTGACACATTTTAACCGTCGTAAAACATAAACGTAATGTTTCCACCAGTGATGTTAGCTGGATGAAGCAACTGCAAACTAAGAAACGGGATGCAACGGAGTAGTTTACTGTAGGAGGCCGTACGAGGCGATGACAACTGACATGCATCGTGACGTCGCTTACATTGTGACGTAATTTGAAATGGTTCGATTACGAGGGGGCACACTAGAATGGCGCAGTGACGGGATAACGTCATTCAATTGTTACGTCATCAAAAAACTATACCTTTATTGTCTGATAATGTATTTTTTTTTCGATTGTTCTAACCGCTAGGCATCTTAGAATAAATGTTAAAGGCTATAATTATAAATATGTTTAGTGTTAAAGGCTATAATTCTGAACATGTTTAGTGTTAAAGGCTATAATTCTGAACATGTTAAATGGTAAAGGCTATAATTATAAATATGTTAAATGTTAAAGGCTAT
Organism: Haliotis rubra; assembly: GCF_003918875.1. Lineage (NCBI taxonomy): Eukaryota > Metazoa > Mollusca > Gastropoda > Lepetellida > Haliotidae > Haliotis > Haliotis rubra. The sequence goes on from NW_025767058.1 coordinate 424,730, forward strand.
AATTATAAATATGTTTAGTGTTAAAGGCTACAATTCTGAACATGTTTAGTGTTAAAGGCTATAATTCTGAACATGTTTAGTGTTAAAGGCTATAATTCTGAACATGTTAAATGGTAAAGGCTATAATTATAAATATGTTTAGTGTTAAAGGCTATAATTCTAAACATGTTAAATGTTAAAGGCTATAATTATAAATATGTTTAGTGTTAAAGGCTATAATTCTAAACATGTTTAGTGTTAAGGGCTATAATTCTGAACTTTTTAAATGTTAAAGGCGATCATTCTAAACATGTTTAGTGTTAAAGGCTGTAATTCTAAACATGTTTAGTGTTAAGGGCTATAATTATAAATATGTTTAGTGTTAAAGGCTGTAATTCTAAACATGTTTAGTGTTAAAGGCTATAATTCTGAACAAGTTTAATGTTAAAGGTTATAATTCTAAACATGTTTAGTGTTAAAGGCTATAATTCTGAACATGTTTAGTATTAAAGGCTATAATTCTGAACATGTTTAGTGTTAAAGGTTATAATTCTAAACATGTTTAATGCTAAAGGCTTTCATTCTGAACATGTTTAGTGTTAAAGGCTGTAATTCTAAACATGTTTAGAGTATGGAGGTGTAGTGTTACAGTGGAGACAACAGTTCATATTATACGTGTAGACCCTAAATGCCTTTAGATAGATTACACCAAATGTGTATTTCATTTTGGATTTAGTTTTTATTACACAAACACATTTTTGGTGTTCTTTATGCGCGAATGTTGTTGTACTGTTGAGATAATGTTGATGCTCTGTGGAGGTACGTTATGTGTGAAAGTTGCTGTTCTGTGCATATGGGTAATGTATGGATGTTGATGTTCTGTTGAGATAATGCTGTTCTGGGGAGGTACTTTGTGAATGAATGTTGCTGTATATGCAGATTGGTAATGTATAGATGTTGCTGTTCTGTTGAGATAATGTTGTTCTGGGGAGATGCTTTGTGAATGAATGTTGCTGTACATGCAGATTGGTAATGTATAGATGTTGCTGTTCTGTTGAGATAATGCGATAATGTTGTTCTGGGGAGATACTTTATGAATAAATGTTGCTGTATATGTAGATTGGTAATGTATGGATGTTGCTGTTCTGTTGAGATAATGAGGTAATGTTGTTCTGGGGAGATACTTTATGAATGAATGTTGCTGTGTATGCAGATTGGTAATGTATAGATGTTGCTGTTCTGTTGAGATAATGAGGTAATGTTGTTCTGGGGAGATACTTTATGAATGAATGTTGCTGTATATGGAGATTGGTAATGTATTGATGTTGCTGTTCTGTTGAGATAATGAGGTAATGTTGTTCTGGGGAGATACTTTATGAATGAATGTTGCTGTGTATGCAGATTGGTAATGTATTGATGTTGCTGTTCTGTTGAGATAATGAGGTAATGTTGTTCTGGGGAGATACTTTATGAATGAATGTTGCTGTACATGCAGATTGGTAATGTATTGATGTTGCTGTTCTGTTGAGATAATGAGGTAATGTTGTTCTGGGGAGATACTTTATGAATGAATGTTGCTGTATATGCAGATTGGTAATGTATTGATGTTGCTGTTCTGTTGAGATAATGAGGTAATGTTGTTCTGGGGAGATACTTTATGAATGAATGTTGCTGTATATGGAGATTGGTAATGTATTGATGTTGCTGTTCTGTTGAGATAATGAGGTAATGTTGTTCTGGGGAGATACTTTATGAATGAATGTTGCTGTACATGCAGATTGGTAATGTATGGATGTTGCTGTTCTGTTGAGATAATGAGATAATGTTGTTCTGGGGAGATACTTTATGAATGAATGTTGCTGTACATGCAGATTGGTAATGTATAGATTTTGCTGTTCTGTTGAGATAATGAGATAATGTTGTTCTGGGGAGATACTTTATGAATGAATGTTGCTGTACATGCAGATTGGTAATGTATAGATGTTGCTGTTCTGTTGAGATGTTGAGATAATGTTGTCCTGGGGAGATACTTTATGAATGAATGTTATATGCAGATTGGTAAAGAATGGATGTTGATGTTTTGTTGAGATACTGTTGCTCTGCTGTGGAGATGACCCCTGGATCTCTTAACCTTTCTTTCTCTTTGATTTGCATCTTGGAAACAGTTATATCCTAACAACATTAAACAGTGTCGTTCTTTCAAGTGAGCAACTTCATAAGATGAAATTTTCGCAATAACGACAACAGCCAACAGATCCAAATAGATATAAATCGTAAATCAAAATTATGTCGAGTATTCAGTATCGTCTGGAGCTTGAGTTACTGATCATCGGAGTCAGCCAACTGAAGGCCCTGGAACATGGATATAGGAACACTGTATAACGCTGTAGTGTTGATTAATACAGTTCCGGCTGGAGGTGGAAGTCGTCGGGGTGTGCTCATTGTGCAGGAACTGGAGGAAGTTATATAACGTCTATTATTGATTACCATGCAGTATTTGTCTGCTGGGAGCTGTCTGTGCCGTGGTGCATGTCGCAGCCGGGGCCGGGGCTGACGTTAATAGTCTCCAGTCAGAGGATAGCTTCTGCTTGGAGATGATTTGTGTGTAGATGTACAGTCTCACAGTGGCTGTGTTTACATCAAGACGTATACTACTTGCTCACTGGTGATATATTTATGTAGATGTATGCCTGCTCACAGCTCGCTATATGTCCATAGTTGCACACTGGCTGATTTGTATGTAGACGTAGAGTTGCACACTGTTTGTTCTTTGTCTAGACGTATAGTTGCACACTGGCTGATTTGTGTGTAGACGTACAGTTGCACACTGTCTGACTTGTATGTAGACGTATAGTTGCACACTGGCTGATTTGTGTGTAGACGTATAGTTGTACACTGGAGGGTTTGTGTGTAGACGTACAGTTGCACACTGGCTGATTTGTATGAAGACTTATAGTTGTACACTGGCTGACTTGTATGTAGACGTAGAGTTACACACTGGATGGTTTGTGTGTAGACGTATAGCTGCACACTGTATGGTTTGTATGCACACGTATAGTTGCACATTGCCTGGTTTGTATGTAGACGCATAGTTGCACATTGGCTGTTTTGCATGTAGACGTGTAGTTACACACTGGCTATCTTGTATGTAGACGTGTAGTTGCACACTGTTTGTTCTTTGTCTAGACGTATAGTTGCACACTGGCTGACCCACTGGCTGATTTGTATGTAGACGTAGAGTTGCACACTGGAGGGTTTGTGTATAGACGTACAGTTGCACACTGTCTGACTTGTATGTAGACGTATAGTTGCACACTGGCTGATTTGTGTGTAGACGTATAGTTGTACACTGGAGGGTTTGTGTGTAGACGTACAGTTGCACACTGGCTGATTTGTATGAAGACTTATAGTTGTACACTGGCTGACTTGTATGTAGACGTAGAGTTACACACTGGATGGTTTGTGTGTAGACGTATAGCTGCACACTGTATGGTTTGTATGCACACGTATAGTTGCACATTGCCTGGTTTGTATGTAGACGCATAGTTGCACATTGGCTGTTTTGCATGTAGACGTGTAGTTACACACTGGCTGATTTGTATGTAGACGTAGAGTTGCACACTGTTTGTTCTTTGTCTAGACGTATAGTTGCACACTGGCTGATTTGTATGTAGATGTATAGTTGCACACTGGATGATTTGTATGAAGACGTATAGTTGCACACTGGCTGATTTGTATGTAGACGTAGAGTTGCACACTGGAGGGTTTGTGTATAGACGTACAGTTGCACACTGTCTGACTTGTATGTAGACGTATAGTTGCACACTGGCTGATTTGTATGTAGATGTATAGTTGCACACTGGATGATTTGTATGAAGACGTATAGTTGCACACTGGCTGATTTGTATGTAGACGTAGAGTTGCACACTGGAAGGTTTGTGTGTAGACGTAGAGTTGCACACTGTCTGACTTGTATGTAGACGTATAGTTGCACACTGGCTGATTTGTTTGAAGACGTAGAGTTACACACTGGTTGATTTGTATGAAGACGTAGAGTTGCACACTGGTTGATTTGTATGAAGACGTATAGTTGCACACTGGCAAATTTGTATGTAGACGTAGAGTTGGACACTGGCTGATTTGTATGTGGACGTAGAGTTGCACACTGGCTGATTTGTATGAAGACGTAGAGTTACACACTGGTTGATTTTGATTTGTATTGCACACTGTATGTAGACGCAGAGTTGCACACTGGCTGATTTGTATGAAGACGTATAGTTGCACACTGGCTGATTTGTATGAAGACGTAGAGTTGCACACTGGCTGATTTGTATGTAGACGTATAGTTGCACACTGGCTGCTTTGTATGTAGACGTAGAGTTGCACACTGGCTGATTTGTATGTAGACGTAGAGTTGCACACTGGCTGATTTGTATGTAGACGTAGAGTTGCACACTGGCAAATTTGTATGTAGACGTACAGTTGCACACTGGCTGATTTGTATGTAGACGTACAGTTGCACACTGGCTGATTTGTTTGAAGACGTAGAGTTACACACTGGTTGATTTGTATGAAGACGTAGAGTTGCACACTGGTTGATTTGTATGAAGACGTATAGTTGCACACTGGCAAATTTGTATGTAGACGTAGAGTTGGACACTGGCTGATTTGTATGTGGACGTAGAGTTGCACACTGGCTGATTTGTATGAAGACGTAGATTTGCACACTGGCTGATTTGTATGTAGACGTATAGTTCCACACTGTTTGTTCTTTGTCTAGACGTATAGTTGCACACTGGCTGATTTGTATGTAGACGTAGAGTTGCACACTGGCTGATTTGTATGTAGACGTAGAGTTGCACACTGGCAAATTTGTATGTAGACGTACAGTTGCACACTGGCTGATTTGTATGTAGACGTACAGTTGCACACTGGCTGATTTGTATGTAGACGTATATATTGCTGTTATACTTTGTACTGTAATTGAATATTGTAGGGCGGTGGGGTAGCCTAATGGTTAAAGCGTTGGCTCGTCACGCCGAAGACCCGGGTTCGAATCCCCACATGGGTACAATGTGTAAAGCCCATTTCTGGTGTCCCCCGCCGTGATGTTGCTGGAATATTGCTAAAAGCGGCGTAAAACCAAACTCAGTCAGTCAGTCAGTGAATATTGTACTGACACCATGTTGTGTAATTCTATTTCTTTGCAGTAATTTTTATTGATTTGTAAACCTGGTTCAGTTTATTATAGTGACTACCCCTGACGTTATTGCTGTCGCCGCTGCTATAATTGTATTAACTGCCATTGAATAATATTATTGTATAGCCACATATTTTGTACTGCCATTGCAGTTGCTTTTTCAGATAAGTACATTGATTTGTGAATCTATTTTATTTTATGATACACTCGTTAATTTAAAACGTTTCTTTGTTATCCGTTGGTTTGGCACTGTTGGTTTGACACTGTTGGTTTCAAATCATTTGCGTATAGATTTCTAGGTTTACGTGTTGTTTTCAAGTACTTACACAGTGGCTCTCATACATTTTATTGCATATTTGCACACTGGTAGTCTTATACCTATACATGCAGTGTTTGCATAAATAAACATTTACATGTCCATCATGATCACAACACAAGATCCGATTTTGGAAGCCACAAGAAACTGGCTTCCATCTTGATAGGATTGTTAAATTAAATCCATTAACACAACAATGTGTTGAGATAACAACTTGCGTGGTGGCGTGGCGTGGCGTGGCGTGGCGTGGCGTGGCGTGGCGTGGCGTGGCGTGGCGAAGACGGTAACAGAAGGAACCAGCTACGCCCTAATGTCGCGTAAGATACTGTGTTTCTGCCCACACCTGGCATCCACTGACAAGGTGCAGGACAGTCTCTTTAAATTAATTACAAAATTTCAGTTCATATTTACATTTTAATGCAATATCACAAAGTCAGGTGTTACTCTGAAATAAGACTTCTACAATTATTTATTGTTATTACTCTATGATTACTCTGAAACCGACACCCATTTTCCCCAAGGTTCAAACTGTAAGAGTGATAAATACAATTTAACGAACATGAAACTGAAAAACATTTAAAAACTGAAGTAGTTTTGGGTTACCTTCATGTACTAACGGGCGCACACATTGCTGTTAAGCCCACCTTTACCGCGAGATATGATGTATTATTCATCCAGTAAAGGCAATGTGGAATATTAGCCACAGCCTAGCATTGTGTGTGTGCCTTACATCGCGTGATGGGAAGCTTCACCACACATTATGATAATAAATACGGAGATATTCCGCTGTGAGACTTCCCGAGCTGTACATGGGGGTTAATCCCGGCTCAGTGTGTAGTGTCATGGTGGCGATACATGATGGGATTTGAACGCCTTGAAATGTGATCAGACAGTATCAACGGTGTATCACAGTACAAATCCTATAAACCCCTAGGAAAATGTTACACTTGTGTTGCATTGCATTGGGCGAACTTTTTCTGACCATATGACGTTTAAATAAATCATAGTTTTTTTAAATATCTAATTTTTATAATTCTCATTATCGCACGCCGCATGTAGGATTACTATTTACTCTCACTCTCTCTCTGTGTGTCTCTCTCTCTCTCTCTCTCTCATCCCTGTCGGTTTTTTCTCTCTCTCGATCTTTCTCTCTCCCTCTCTCATTCTTTCTCTCCCCCCCCCCCCCTCCTTTCTCTCTCTCTCTCTATTACAGTGTTCATTGTTGTTTGGCGTTATATGTGAGTTCACGGTAAGCGACGTTTAACAGATTGCCTTTGTGGACAACAATGTTTATTCAGCGCCCTTAGTTTTTCCCAACGAAAGTCTGATATGTTCCTCCTGCTACTGAAGTCGTTGTATCACGCCCCCGGCAACTCGAACCTGTGTTTTCAGACTCCCGACAGAGTCACTTCGTCACCCGAGATTTCCATGTAAGTAGATAGTAACTGTCACGCCTACCAATCATTTGTCCCTTCCTGTATGTAAAACTGTTCCTTCTAGAAGACCGGTATAATGTTTTACTAACGTTTGGTGTTTTTAAAGTCATGAAACATCCTTTAAAAAAACAAATAATCGTAGTATGTTAGTTTCGCTCCGTGTAGTGAGCCTTCTCTATACCAACATACACACTACGTCCTACAAACCAATATCAGTATTTAAATCAGGTGCAAATAAGTTCGTAGCCGAATTACGCAACGCAGGCAAAAGAATGGGGGCTTGATTAAATTTAGGATTATCGATTTCTGCTTGCAATCCGCTTGGTTTTATTTTAAACTTCACCCTAAGAAGATTTGCTGATGTTTACTGCGCATAAAGCGATTGTTAAGCTTCTATTGGAATATCTAGCTATAACGAATTAGCAATAAAATGGAATTTACGGTTATTCGGTGAACAGATGCGTATTTGGTCATCCATTCCGGTCTGTTAGTCTCAGTCAACATTCAAATCGTCATCCGGGTTTCACACTTAAGAAAATATGCTAGTCAACGCAACGACGTGTGGTATTAGCTGCTTTTGTTTGATACATAATTAATTGCTTCCTGACCAAATATTGCTTTAACATGTCCAATTATAGCATCACCTCCGTCTAATAACATACTTAGCACCAACTTTGGATTGTAGCAAAGGATACCACTTCCTTTATCACCTTTATCAGTAAAAGTATTCCTTCATATCATAAAATGTCAATATCCGATATTATCAGAGCTTATCAAAATACCAAGCAATCACACAGTTGCCTAAGGGAGTTATAAGCCAAAGTGTCACCACCAATCACTCTCAATCGGCATTCACCGTAACTATCGTACCTCCCTATCTGAAGAATATTGTGAGTTATCTCCCCTGAGGCGCCGCCATAGCGGAAGATCGTATGCGGTCCCCATTGCCATCGACAAAGCGAAAAGCCAAACTGTAAGACGCTTCCTCATCAATTATGTCAACTTGGCGCCGTGCTGGACATTCCATCATTACCAATGACCGCCGGTGGGTGCTGGTCAGTATATATATCGACCACCGTTTCAGTGTGTTCACCGAGCTAGAATAGTGGATGGGCGGGCATTATTATGAGGAATTAGTGAATAAAGCTGTCTCGATTGTATGAATATACCACTTTATTGTCTGGTTTATCGAGTTAATTGTCACACTACATCTGTCGATGGTTTCCTAGTTGAATAGACTGGTTGAACGGTGTTGGCTCCGAGTACTCCAAGATATCTTCAAGAACAATTGATGTACTGGAGTATAAGACATAGACGTGGACCCATTCAGGATTTAGTCTAAAGATGATGTTAGGATCCCAGGCTGGATAGGAATGTGTTATCCCTGGTCTCCTGTCTCTCCTATAGACGCCAGATACATTTGATAAAACAATCACCCTGTAGAATTCCACCCTTTATTCCCATTTTGTCTCTACTAGCCTGTATTCATCCTATTCTTAACTCGGGCTGATGAAATTAATAGACTGTGGTTTTCTTAAAACCCGGGGGTTCCATTATCGAATTATTTTATGTAACCTCACGCATTTCAGGGACCATAAGTTTAGTCCATGGTCATACTGCCAGATTAATAAAGGTGATGAAACACTCACAGTGCATAGTTCTGGCGACCTGTACATGTTACTTCATGCAAACCACAATTAGTTGAGTTGAGGAGTTTACAGTACATCTATCTAGTGACGAAAAACATTTTTTTTAGAAACTCTTTTATCTCCTAGCGGAAACTCCCAGTGTGTGAGCAGAACTCACGTTTTAATATTCAAGGATACCCGACCTTATGAAATGTGTTGAGTTGTCAAGTTCTAAGCCCAGCGTGTATGCTCATCCATTGTGGATTTGGATGAAAGCTCTAGAAAAAAAAGATACACAATTAACAACAGAAATGGCGAGTAAGCTGAAGATAACACATGGTGCCCTGAACTCTACATACCTATCCAGCATTTCTTTACATGAATCTCTTTTCTTGTGGTTGAGTGGGAGAGTTTGGTGTAAATCTGCCGTGAACGGCATCAGTGTTTTGTCACACGTGGCAGCTTGATGTCGAAAGAAAGTCAGTGCACGTCCTACAGATGATTACTATGTGAAGAACTACAAGCGCAGCGTTAGGTTCTGTCTCTATTACAAACATAATCAAGTGAAATATGGAATTCAACTTACGATAAATGCAATAGGATATTTGCATGCGCAAGTTCGACTGCGACAGCCAATTTCAAGGAAATCTATAGACTTATGATGAACCAAAAAGGGGAGATTTTATGAACTGACAACTACTTCACTGTAGTAGACGCGAGATTTCAACTTGCTCGTCTTTGTCATACCAGCTTCTAAATGCCTCTTAAACAAGTAACGATGAATCATGTTACATTTCCGGCGATACTGATTTTTCTGAGTGACATTGTCGAATCTAACTGTCACTTAGAGAAAGGTTGGACAAGTTAGAAATTGTCGTACGAAATGGTAGATTCTGTATCATCTTGGACCTTCTTATTGGTCAGTCATGACGCATAAATGAGCGTTGGAGTTCACCTCACCCAACTATTTTATAGAATATTCCAATTGCCATTAATTCTACTGTTGATATTGATGAAAAGATCGCACCTCAAACTAACAGCTGAGTGTCTATCATCGTAGTAAATCCTATAATGGCCTTCTCAGCCTGTGTGGGACAGTGCTGCTGTAAGAGATAGGTATGATGGGTAATTTACTATATTCGGTATTACACTAAATCATTATTTAAATTGTCGATGCTATGAGTAAACGTTCCCATATTATCGTTCCTGATTCTGAACTTGGGTTTGCTGCTTGATAAAATAAAAGCGCCACGGATATTTCAGAATCGTGCATGATAATCACGGGTACACACTCATTGTCACGACGCACCATGATATTGCATATTGAACTCCGGGCATGCAAGCATAAACCCTGAGGAGAAAGACATGCGTAACACATGCACGGTATACATGGAACTGAGTCTAATCAAACACAGAGTAGGCGCGGTGGGGTAGCCCAGTGGTTAAAGCGTTCGCTCATCACGCCGAAAACCCGGGTTCGATTCCCCACATGGGCACAATGTGTGAAGCCCATTTCAGGTGATATTGCTGGAATATTGCTAAAAGCGGCGTGAAACCATACTCACTCAATCAAACACAGAGTAAACCACTGAAGCTTTCTAACTAACAAACGTAAGTGTGTTGATGGTCAAACCTCCTACACATTCCGCCTCGCTTGTTTGAAAATGATCTGGAACAGGAATAGCGAAAACAAACTTTGTTGTTGGGCGTTTTAGTGTTTCTCGCACCGTCATACAGTCACACTGTGCTCGGTACCAACAGGCTGGATACACCAGGGACCACTCTGAACGTCAACGAGTAACGTCACGTCGGCAAGATAATCATATCCGTCTGGTTCACCTGCGAAATCGGTTTTAGAATGAAACTTTGACAGCATGCAGCACCCCTGGCTTACGTCCGATTAGTGCAAGGACTGTGAACTATTGATTTCGAGAGCTTAACATACAACCAGAACGTCCAGATGTACGTCCACATTTGCTGCTGGGTCATCTAACTGCACGCCTGGCATGGTCAAGACTATATCTGAGGTTCAAGTTAGACGCCTTCAAGGGTAGTCCAGGATTCATCTTGACAGGCGTGATTGCCGTCAGCGTGTTATCGACGTCGGACTGAACGTTACGCTGATGCATCTGTAGTTCAACGTTCTGAAGGCGGTTGTGGTTAGCGTAATGGTGTGGGGAAGTATCACTGTACATCAAAGGACCGCGCTAGTGGATATCGATAACTATTTGACAGGTGTACAGTTCCGTGACGAAGTTCTCCATCCTCACATCCTGCCGCCCCTTTAGACGTCAAGTCACTTCACAGCAGGGGAATTCTAGCCGTCGCGTGTGGTATAACATATATAACATCCTCCTTTCGTGAACACCTGGTGCCATCACTGATTTTCATGCCACCCTTTAGACGTCACGTCAGTTCACAGCAGGGGAATACTCGCCCTCGCGTGTGGTATAACAGATATAACATCCTCCTTTCGTGAACACCTGGTGTCATCACTGATTTTCATGCCGCCCCTTTAGACGTCACGTCACTTCACAGCAGGGGAATACTAGCCCTCGCGTGTGGTATAACAGATATAACATCCTCCTTTCGTGAACACCTGGTGTCATCACTGAATCAGCGATCCATTCATACAATTTTCAGACATTCCCTTTACACCAAACATCATTTGTTTCTGATAATAGTTCAAACAGGGTATCCTTTCTCACTGACGTTCTGTATATATTCCTTTCGCCAGATCTGTCAACCATCGGACAAGGAACGAAAAGAATCGTCGTTTACCACGACCCCTACATCAATCGATGACGTTGTCCAGCTTCAACAGGACTTGGTCTAGACCTGGGACGTCATTCCTCAAGCCGTCCCCAACCGCCTCGTGTCGTCAGTGAAGTCCCTTGTAAAGCGCGCGTCACTGATAAGGTTTCATACTCAATACTTACAAAAGACGGCACCTTAAAGTAGTCTGAGCTGACGCTTAGAAACCCACTGCCAGTTGACACTGTCATTATCATTCATGTTAACAATATATTGTTCTGGTGCACAACTGCTGTTAATTTCGCGCGTATTTAATATTCAACATGGTGGTCATTAGTACACAGGAACATTTGCGTTGTAACGACGACTGGAACAGTATTTCAGTTATATATGTCACGTGCCGTCAGTTAAATGAAGATATCCTGACAGGAAACATGTGTTAGATATTCACCATTTCGGTGAACCCAACGAACGCGGATCGGTGTGTGAACAAAGAAGCAGCATCTGGGATTAGAACTCAGGATTATAAGTTTCCGGCGCGAGAAGGGGACGCAACTCTGCATAGCGAATTGCAGCACCTTCAATGACTGTGCCACCCTTATCTGTTTCAAAGATAAACATAGACAGGCGCACGCATCACTTTCACACACATACACACTCACATGCACACCCTCTCTCTCTCACACACATACGCTCACATCAATGCATACAGTTTCACCCACATACACTCACACACATGCATGTCCTTTTATACACACGCTTTCACTCTCACACACACGCATGCCTTTCACACACACGCTTTTACTCACACACATGCATGTCCTTTCACACACAAGCTTTCACGCTCACACACATGCATGCCTTTAACACACTTTCACACACATATACACACTCACACACGTTCATGCCCTTTCACACACACGCTTTCACACACATACGCTCTCACACACATGCATGCCTTTCACGCACATACACTCTCACACACATACACTCTCTCACACAGGCACGTCCTTTCACATACGCCCTTTCACGTTCACACACACATGCATGCCATTTCACACACATATACACTCTCTCAAACAGGCATACCCTTTCACACCCACGCTTTCACTTTCACATACATGCGTGGCCTTTCACACACAAACACACCCTTTCACTTTCACATACATACGCACTCGCTCATGCCGTTTCACACACACCCTTTCACTTTCACACACATACATACACGTTCATGCCCTTTCAAACACACCCTTTCACTTTCACATACATACGCACACGCTCATGCCGTTTCACAAACACCCTTTCTCTTTCACACACATGCGCTCACACTCATGCATGCCTTTTACACACACCCTTTCTTTTTCACACACACATACATTCACATTCATGCCCTTTCACACACGCTTTCTTTTTCACACACAATGTCACACACATGCATGTCCTTTCACACACATAAACACTCTCTCACACAGGCATACCCTTTCACACACACATGTCCTTTCACACACACACACATTCACACACATGCATATCCTTTCACACCCACACTTTCACTTTCACACACATGCATGTCCATTTATACCCACGTTTTCACGCATGTATTTACTTGTCCACAAAACAGATACTTTATAAGTTTCTTGGCAGCCCATGTGCTTCTGAGGTGGTTTATTGTAACTGTGTGGTTGTTCCAAGTGGGCATGCCGAGAGTAACTTGATATCATCACTGTTGGGGAAACATTAGCCACTGATGCATGGTCCCGACATTTCGCCCAATGGAATATCGGCATGTTGTGTTGTCTCAGCAAACTAAGCAAATACATCAGTGAGTTATGCTGTTTTGCTAGATTAGTTTTTCCATGAGGTAGATTCAGTCGAAGCGTTTATGAGAATACCAGATAGAAGGCATTGTATATATACAGACATATATTGTCACGTCTCGGTTGGTCCGTCTACAGCTACGGCCACGGTGGCTGTCACGATTAGTGTTCTTACCATTACTACTACGTACAACTACATCGACTGGTAGTACAACTGAGACTACCATCGCAGCTACTGCTACCACCGATACTACGACGAAGACTACTGAGATTTTTCCAATACGTAGGCGATAGGGTAGCCTAGTGGTTAAAGCGTTCGCTCCTCACTTCCAAGACCAGCGTAAGTAGTACGGGTTCAATGTGTGAAGCCAATTGTTGGTGTCCCTACAGTGATATTGATGGACTGTTGTTAAAGGCAGCGTAAAACCTAACTCAGCCACTCACTTCCAACAATATTACCTCGAAGTTGGACGTGGACTGCCAGAAAACACCGCCAAGGCAGCTGTTGCTGAAGACGTGTTCAGTGACGATACTATCGATTGCGAGTAAGGTGGTCGACTACACCGACGAGGGTTAAAAATTCTTTTGCATGTATTATTGATTTCACCCTCACAAACACACATCTTTAAAATACGCTAAAATCAGATTTACCTAATACATTTCTTGCATATTGCTTCTCCCTCGAGATGCGACAGTACGCGTCTCCAAACACACATATCGTCCTTTTGTGGGCCAGGGAAAGCAGTAACCCTGTAAGGAACTTAGATATTTTACTTCATTAGCTTCTCTTTGTTTAATAATGTTTGTGGTTTAACTCCGCACTCAGCAATAAACCAGCTATTTCGGTCTGTCGCGTCATTCCAGAGATTGACATCATGAGCATCGATCTACGGAATGGGCTACGGGGACGTGGAGTAACCAAGACAGCTAGCCTGACCATCCGATCCTTAAGTCATCTTGTATGAGCAGCATGGGCTGCTGAAGACCAGTTCTAACCCGGAGTTTTAGGACTGATGATGGTAAAATCATTGTGAGTGAGTTTAGTTTTACGCCGCACTCAGCAATATTCTAGCTATATGGCGGCGGTCTGTAAATAAGCGATGTGTAGTGTACATAGTTTCCGTTGTAGGAACTGAATTTGTGTGTTCGACAAGTGAGGAATAGTCAATTATTAGAGAGCGTGTGGCGTAAGGTGGTGGGTGGGGAGGGGTTTACTTTGGTTTTATTTGTTGTTTTACGCCGCACGTATATATTCCAGCTATATGGCGGCGGTCTGTAAATAATCGAGTCTGGACGAGACCATCAAGTGATCTACAGCATGAGCATCGGTCTACGCAATTGGGATACGATGACACCCTGACCACCCGACCCCGTTAGTCGCCTCTTAAGACAAGCATGGGGGGGAGGATTAGGATATATTTAGTCTTTTCAGGGAGGGTCATGAAACCAATGGCCAAGGACTGTGCAGCTGCATACAAATATATGACAAGCATTAGGGAAGGGTAATTACTTCTTGTACATAGTGCATCAAATATCTTTCTCAATAACTCTTTACATGTAGTTTGATAGACCGATTCAATGTACAAGGGAGAGATTTATTACATGTGTTCTGAAGTGATGGCAGTCAGCGACACTAGACTGGCGGGATCGCCAATATTGTTACATGCATACATAATATTTCCAGGGAAAATCCAATACAAAGCATTTATATGTCTGAACGTCAAGCCAACAACGATCAATCTGAATTGATGAGATTGTTAACGTGAACTTTTGTATCCCACTAAAAAAAGACCGTATTTTTTTGGCTTGCCAGGACAAAAAAAAGGATGAAGTAGTCTGATAAAATGCAGTACTGAAATGATTGTATGTGGAATCATATTGATTAATTTTACAGATACTGGAACAACGTTCCATGATTCATGCGATTGACTTTTTCCTGTGAGAGTGTATTATGTACATAGCAGGGCAACAGCCGATAAGGCGACTCCTTTCCATTTCATCTCAGTGCCTTTCTGATTTAGAGGTTTTTCCCCCATTCTTAACGATTTAACCCTTGACTGGCATGAGAATGGTTGTCTCAATTCCTATTCAATTACCAACTCGCCAGCAATCCTGTGGCTTCTAAAAAGGCATTTTACGCTCCACATTACCTCAGAGCATATTGTCAAGATGGACGCCTCGAAGACGTGTGGTTTACGTGCGCTTAGTACCATGCGACCCTTGCTTCGTCCATCGACCGTGTTTTCCTGGACTCTGGTCAAGCGGACAGACTTGATGTTCGCTAACGGACTTCCATGGATGTAATTGCGAAGTAATTTCCAGCACGGATGTCGATACTGCCCATAATACCACAGTATCGCTCTGGCTAATCTTGCAAATCTTGCAGCTGTTTTGCCCTAGGTCAGGGCCGAAAACAAATAATTCCTTGAACTTGTCACATGTGATAACTATCGGCAGATTATTCATGATCAGGGCAGCATATCTCCATCACTATCATGACCGCATGTATAACCATTACAATTTGAAATGACACTTTATTGAGGCTTGAATAATTGACGAATGAACCAGCACATGTGCTTAAACATTCCGTTGGTGTGCGAGTATTGAATAATAGGATTTGATCATACGGGGGTTATCGTGTTTCTCATCAGAGAGGGGTAGCTGAATCTGACCATGTTGACCAAGGCTCGGCGAGCAAGCGTGCCAGGGTTGAGGTCGTCGTGATGTGGACACAAGATAATGCGGCGATTGTTGTGAATGTGGTCGTTACGGGGGAACAGGTCAGTGTGGGCTTGACCTCACGGGTGTCGACATCGCCGCCTTCAGCATCAATAGTCATGGCATGATGTCAGATGCGACATCGCTGCTTGTTAGCTGAGGTGGAAATGACAAGGAAACGCCAGCCCTTCTTAGCGAGTGAACACTGGGCGGATCACTGAGCAGACATATTAGGTGAAGCCAGAGTATCTACATCTAAATGGAAAGGGTTAACTACATAGATGGTTTATTCAGTGATAGGGAAAGGCAGTTACACCTATTTAAAGAGAAGCTCCTCGCTTGTAGCAATCGCGTGTTCCGCCTTTAAAGTGAGGAGTTGAAAGGTAACTAATCCATTTCGGAGTCTTTTGAGAAAAAAGGATTTGGGCTCGATATAAGGGGAGTCTTTTGTGAGAATATTGGCGTATGTCAAGACAAGTGATTTCAATATATGCGACATACATCTGGGAAATATTGGAGAAATCTTTTCGAATCAAAGATAATATATTGCGAGATTACAGAATACTTTTCGAGAACACAAACATATTCTCACATAACGTAACGCATATCTGAAAACAAACTAGAAACTAATAGTGGTTTAATATATCTCTTAAGGATAAAAATATTGCTTAAAATTTACTTTTCCACTTATGAAAATATTAACTGTTATAAACATAAACATCATTAGATATCGTGTATGTCTAGAACAATATAATAGAGTCCTGTTAGGGTTACGGGAATCATTATGATACTATTATTTATATATGTATTTATTGTATAAAGGCGTTAGAATACAGTGAAAGTAATATTGTCTCTTTTCGATATTACATGGATCTTAGAAGACGTAAATGGGATCGTCCTGTTACGCTTTTGTGGTGTGAAACAGGTTTTCACAATGTAATCGGCCAGTGTAAAGTATTAACCGATGTCGCAGTAATCTACCACGACTGAGTAAGTCCAGTGCATGTGACGATAGTTCATGCTTAAAGCTTCATAACGTCGGAAACAAACCACATTTCATTATCAGTCGCGTGAAAACAGGGCCCAGCGTTGTCATACAATAACATTGATTGACACTTGTCATTAACAACGTCACTCAAACCAAGAGGTCATTTTTTCAACGGAAACAAGTTCAAAGGCGGTCTGTCCCCCGACAGCGTTTAGTCTTTGCATGTCATTAGCATGTTCCTATCAACAAACCGCCATTAATGCACAAGGAAGACTCACTTCAGGCCCACGTTGTCAATAGCTGATGGCTTTCGGCGCCTAGAGACGCCAGTTGACCAATTTGCCTTGTCCATAGCTTGTACATTGCTTGTTCCACGAAATGCTTGGTACGGTTGACAGCTGATTGAATGAAGCACACGCTGGGTTGAGACTTAAACCTCTGGCACGCTGCCAACCACTAGCCTTTAAGAATCTGTTAAAATATCCTCGCCGAACACAAAAGTCAAGTCCCAGTTTAATCAAGCGAAATTTGAGATAATTGAAAACAGAAAGCTGCAATGAAACGGGTGTTGCAGATTCACCATCCCCGAATTCCCGGCCTCGGCTCAAGTTGTTATAAGATGTACAAGAATACCCATGATGACAGCTGTTAAGGCATCGTATTGCCTTCACCTAGATGTCTTCTTATTTGAAAACTATCCAGAAGAAATGAGGTTATTTCTTAAAACGGATCTGACATAAACAGACTGTTTTTATTTAATAAATCTGGAACATGTATGCGGAGATCAGACGGATCTGATCCACAGAAAATCAATATAAATTACAACCTGACAGCATGTATAGCTGTAGCCTCGGCAACTCTTCGCAGCTGCCTGTAAACAGTTTTATACAACATGTCGCTGCACAGGGCCTCGGAACCGTGAAGATCCGGGCTAGAGTAGGTCTTCAGCAACCCATGCTTGCCATAAAAGGCGACTTTGCTTGTCGTAAGAGGCGACTAACCGGATCAGGTGGTCAGGCTCACTGACTTGGTTGACACATGTCATCGGTTCCCAATTGCGCAGATCGATGCTCATGCTGTTGTTCACTGTATTATCTGGTCCAGACTCGATTATTTACAGATCGCCGGCCTATAGCTGGAATATTGCTGAGTGCAGCGTAAAACTAAACTCACTCACTCACTCACAGGACCTCGGCTTGCTTCATCTGTTTTCCAAATAAATCCCGATCCAAGTCTGCATTGCACATGGCAACTTTCAGCAAAGTGAATCCGTCCTGAACCAACCACCATGTAACATGATTCTCTCTGTGAGACACTTGCCTTCAAATACGGGTAGGCCTACTTATATTTCAGAGTGTTTTAAAGGCTGACTATTCCCCTGCATTATGGTAGGTTCAAGTGCGGTATAGTTAGGGAATTGTGAGTATTCACACCAAACTTAAGTGCAGATTTGGAGGGTTTCGCGAAGTTGGATTTCTACAGAACTCTTTATAATCAGTTTAGCTACTCAAATATACTCGAAACTGTAACAGTTAAAGTTTACACTGCAAATTTTATCAGATTTATTTGCTTAATTCATGAGTTATTCCGAGATCAGAAAGATTATGTCCATTCTGTATTGTCCCAAACATTGAATCCCAGCATTATTTCTCTCAAAAGTACTTGAGAAATCTCTGTAAATTCCTTTTTAGCTGCCAAGAAAAGTACGAATGTTTAAAATGTAGGGCCTGTTCGATTATTGCGAAACTGGTTTTGGTTTTTGAAACTGGTTTCTCCTGTTATTTTATCATAATCTAAGATATACAACTTCTTCCAAAATATTGGAACTGGGAATATCAGTGAATTAACAAATTAAAGGGATAAGATGCCAGCATTATGTTCAATTATCTCAAGTTAATGTTCAATAGTCTGGGGTGTAATCATTATTTGGGTTCCCAAAACTGAAACCTCTATTTTGATAGCTGAATTCATTTCATTTTTTTAGAGAACGCCTGAAAAGAAAAGATGGTTTCGAAGTTTCAGAAAGTTTTAGGTTTCGACATAATCGAGTGCATGGTTTTCCCGAAACCAAAACCGGTTTAGCATAATCGAACAGGCCCTTAAATAAACAATTCAATGCATTTATTTTGTAAAAGCTGTTACTCATGTATAAATACATCTATTATAATTGCGAGCCATCATTTCAAGCTCTCTGTAAACAACAAACATCATTACTCCAAACTAAAAAAAACTAAAACGTTAAAAAACCAAAGAACTACAGTATGTGTCAAACCAACAAACAAGAGAGAAATGTGTTGTTATTAATTATTGTATTCGAACATTAAATGAAATCACAAATTAACACAAAGCTATCACTATGCAGTACCAAACTGTGATTACAGTACAGATTCAAAGGTACTGTAAAGAGCAGTGAGAGTACAGCAATATAGTGGCGCTCTGTGGTCCTGTGCGTTGAGCTCAGGTCACAAGTCAGCTGAAGTTAAGCAACATCAGGCACGGAGAGTCTTAGGATGGGTATCAGGAGGGATAAGTCATGTGATTATTAACCTTATAGCGCTGTGTGGTGCTGTGCGTTGAGATCAGGTCACAAGTCAGCTGAAGTTAAGCAGCATCAGGCACGGAGAGTCTTTGGATGGGTATCAGGAGGGATAAGTCATGTGATTATTAACCTTATAGCGCTGTGTGGTCCTGTGCGTTGAGATCAGGTCACAAGTCAGCTGAAGTTAAGCAACATCAGGCACGGAGAGTCTTTGGATGGGTATCAGGAGGGATAAGTCATGTGATTATTAACCTTATAGCGCTGTGTGGTCCTGTGCGTTGAGATCAGGTCACAAGTCAGCTGAAGTTAAGCAGCATCAGGCACGGAGAGTCTTTGGATGGGTATCAGGAGGGATAAGTCATGTGATTGTTAACCTTATTGCGCCTCACGGGCAGCATGGGTATCCGGGGTAATAATGTGCTGTTCTCTGATTGTTAGCACTAAGGGCATTCGCTATGGGAGTTTAGAGCATTCTTAATGCACATATATATTATACACACACACATGTACAGCATAGAATAAAAGGCCCCTTAGCCCACCAGGCCCAACAGCAAAGCGGGATGTTTCTGACGACCTAGGTTTGAATTCTGTCAGAAAGGGGCCGGTTCCACTTATCATCCTTGGCCTCACGGGGTTAACGTTTTACACACTCACTCACTCTTTAACTTCCTTCCAGTCTCACACTCGCGTTCACTCACTCACTCTCACTCGCTCGCCGCTTTACTTATGAAAATATTTACTAAAATATTTTATACTTCAGTTCATCCGGCAGTCAGGTCCTGACTCGAATGCGTTATATTAGATACATCGGCTGTGGTTTTGTCTTTAACACTATGATTTTTATCAGGAGGAGCTTTTTCATGGATGGTGGAGTAAAAGGGTTCTTGATAAATGCAGTTATCGATACATTTGATTGATTTTGTGCATCTTGATGTCCTATCTCTTTTTTACTTGCAGTCGATGCAAATGTTATTTCTTGAAGTATGTAAATGTGATGTGCCAACATAATTCTGTCAGGTATGTTTTGCCTTATTTTTCTTTTCACTTATGCACGTCCGTAATATACTTTCTGCTACAAATCAATATCATAAATGAAAAGGGACTACTTAAATGCACGAAACATGCACTTTTGTATGCGGTTGTTTCGTCAGTTATCTTTCTGTAAGTAGTTTAACGGGTTAATTCCAGAAGTATAACTCATTTTATTGTTCGAAGGAACAATTGGATTAAGCAAATGGAAAACACTTAAGTCATCCTTTCTACAAATTTCTATTCTACAAATTATTCAGTCATGTAAATATACTATAACGGGCGACTGCTGTTTCGGGCGCTCACATACGTGTTTAGATTACATACAGATATCCATCAAAATGGTCCGGGAGATTTCATTGGGAGCCGTGGCACCCTAATCACATGGTACGATTAAGTAAGAGGGCTGATTGATAACAGCCTGACCACAAGCAGTGATCATATTACGGTATGTGGTCTGCCTAAAACCATTAAAATGAGTTATATTTCAACAAAATCATCTTCCGCATTGACAGACTTTTGCAAACAATGTTGGAAAGATGTTGTCCAAGTTGGACAGGAGTCCTTCTCTTGGCTGGCCTAAACATTCCCCACAGCTGTGATAACGTCATCGTTCAAGTTGCAATGATGTTCCGGAAAAGGGCTTTCTTGGCGTCTGGGAACAAATGAATGTCTGTCAGAGCCAGATAAGGTGAATAGGGCGGGTATTCAAGGAGTTCAAAGCTAAGGCATTGATTGTAGCCATTGATATGACTAATATGTGCACTAGAAAATTGTTCTGATGGAGTACGGCGTATCTCAGACACGCTTCTTCGTCTTCGTTTCATTCGGTAATTGCCTCGTAAGTGCAGCGTATCATTGCACGTTCATTGTCTGGCGTTTTGGAAGAAATTCTACCATGATTATACCCTCGGCATAACGTAACATAGGGGCTTTGTGGTGATGATGTCATAGAAGTGTCATAGTTTCATAGTTGTGTCTCTTCACAAATTGTTGCAAGAACCTTTCTGTGGTCAGCTTCAAACAGTCAGATTATCACTAAACATTTTGGTGGTGCGTGTTCGATCAGATGTCTGCAGCTGCAGCTTTGAAATCAAACAAAGTGAAATTTCTTCATTGCCAAAGCTTCTCTGATAATGGAACGTACTTTATCCACGAGAATACTGAACCAGCAGCATGGTATTCGCCGGTGGGTCATGACCATATCGTAAATTCTTTTAATCATTTCCGGTATTGCTAATGTCACAGACCTTCCAGGACAGGGGAGGTAATTTAGGCTGACCTTGCAGTCCCACCTCTTTACGGTAGCACGGGAAGGACCACCCTTACTTACGCATTTCTTCAAGTATGCCTTGCGGTTTTAAGCTCATTTTAATGTGCTTGATCACTGACAGACTGTTGCTCCTATTACTGACCGGCCCAAGGGACATACTCTACACAGTTGATCAAATTTTTATTGAGGACATATATTTATAACGTTTTGTAATGTCCACAACATCAAACCTCACTATCACGCTGTTCCTTCTATGTGAGCATCAGAACTTGTCATTCAAGCCTCGTATACATACTGATGAATGTTTGGTAAAAACACTGATACATTTTTACCAAGTTGCTACATATGTGTGTTTGATAAAACACGG
The DNA here is from genome assembly GCF_003918875.1 of Haliotis rubra. Lineage (NCBI taxonomy): Eukaryota > Metazoa > Mollusca > Gastropoda > Lepetellida > Haliotidae > Haliotis > Haliotis rubra. The sequence continues at coordinate 446,774 of NW_025767058.1, forward strand.
ACTGTGACATTTAGCGAGGGATTGCTACACATACAAGTTTGATAAGTGAACATTTACGGAGATATTTTCACTACTCGGAGGTAATATTACACAATCTCATATAGATTAAATAAAAAATACTGATGCGGACATTTTGCTGGGTATTACTGCACATGTTGGTTAGTGATAGAACGGGATTTAACCGGATTAACGGGATTACGCTTCACGTGTTGTTTGTCATTAACAGTCAGCATCCGGATTAACGAGGTTCTCGTATAAATACAGATAGGATCTATACCATAACTGACCGGATTATCGAGGTTACCGTATACAGAGAGACAGCAAATAACCAGAACGGGCCGGATTGACCAGATCATATCGTTAATAAAAACTACACCATTTATAAACCCTCCCACTGGGAAACAAACTCGCCTATAAATGTTTTGCGTGAGTTTCCCTGGGACGACTGATGGCCCCGTGCTCTTTTGTCCACCAACTGTCATCTCCTCTGACAGTAACAAGCGTGTTCTCCTGCCCCCAGGGACTACTGGCGTTATTCCACACCAGACATGAAACAGCCGAATGTATCATCGGCACTGTCCTCAGCTGTAACTACCGTTATCTAAAGGACATGATGGCTGGATAATTCTCTTGATGCCAGGTTACTTCATCATGTCGTCCCCTCATCCGCGTTAAGTGTGAACGATGTAACATCCGTTTTAGTCAAAGTCGATTACAATAGCCGCGATATTTTATTGAATACATCTCATCTGTCTCTGGTGCCTGGCTGTTAAGCAGTAATGTTTCATTGTAGCGGAGGCTACGTAAACGTCATTATCTCACCACCGGAGGTCCCAGTTGAAGTCCTATTGTCATTATCGTCTAATATCAGCACCCCGTTTATCTCGAGCTCCTGATAACACGACCTATATTTTCAAAGGGAATATTTCGAGGAAACGCTGTTTAATTTTGTTTGACTCCGTGTCATCCATCCAAATATTTCTTCCGCTATTTTGTCTTGTATAGATGCTAGGGATGACAATTTCTAGGTATAGTACAGATTCTTGTATTATTTGTGAGTTGATTAGCGATTTGGTGCCTGAGTCGAACGTGGGTTGGAATCCTGGATGGGACTCCCTCCCGCCCCCAAATAAATAAAATACTAGGATCAGTAATGAGAAAGTGCAATCCCAAATACAACACATTACTTTTGACCACTTCCTAAATGTCATTGTGTATTAATGTCAGAAATGTTGCCAGAGGTTATTTCCCCGATGGTCACGCACTATGTATAAATCGACTAGTTTTGGACGTTCCGAGGACTTCCAAACATTTAACTTCTGCTGCGATCACATTCAACATGGTCTTTCAGATACCGACACCATAGTCAGGACCGTTCATATCTTTGAACAAAACACTAAAACATATTATCTCCCTTTTTCAAACTATGTAAACGCATTTCATTCCTCTCGGTCTTCAGTGTCATTTGTAGCTGGCAAGCCCTTTCAGCAGATCTCTCACAGAAGGAAACGGTAGGTATCAGTACCTAGCATCACGCCAACATGGTCCGTACCTTGATCGGGTTGCAATCATGGTTGATATTTCTGGAGACAAAACTAGGTTTGGGTCTTACCCAAAGGCAGCCTACTGTTTTGCAAGCCAATCAGTACGAGACAACTGATGAGTTAATGCAGCAGCCGATTATTGTTGTCTAAGATAAGGGCTGTGACATACATGGCAGACGCGACATCGCCAACATGGCCGACACGTTGCCGAGTCGAGAGTATGTCACTTTGCGCCGACGTAGGTGGACAGGCACTCGACTGCTGTGAAGACCTTAGACCTCAGTGGTTTGGAGAGGAAGATACTGTCGTTGAGGCGACAGTCGGGCTAATTAGAAGCTGATTCAGCGTCTTCTAATTTTTTTAAGAAAACATCTGCGTTATATTTTATATGTATTATTATATGGGATGCTGGATGCTATTTTATGTCAGAAAACTTTTTAAAACGTTGATCAGCGCTCACAATATGTTCCTAACTCTGTGACTTAAAGAGTGTGGGCCATTGTTCATGCTATCAACCTCTTGGTCTGACTTCTATATTTTACAGGCCTGGGGGGAAAGCTGGAATTATGCTGATGAAAATCAACATTTACACAAACGTTCCCATTGATGAGTTGAAGCGCCACTACGTCCCCTGTTGGAATGAAAGGGTATGGGTATCTGGGCAGCTATTGGCATATCGATAACCCGGTTCGATTCCAAGTATGGATACAATTTGTGAAGCTCCCCCCTGACCTAGAACCGTAAACAATAATATTGTTTGAATACGGATAAAAGCGGCGTTGTGATTCACTATGCTACCGCGCGCGTTTATTGCAGATACAACTTTATAATATCGGGCCTACACAATATGTTATTCCCCAGACTGAACTGTCTATTATCGGATATAAGGCTAATACCGGAAGCGATGGAGACGTACGACGGTGGGTGTACACGATGATATGTCTGTACATTAGACATGAATAAAAGAAACAGAAGTGTGGGATTCAGCTGACAATATGTTACACAAGTCTGAGAACACGTCTGGGATGCTGAAGATCTACGTGCAGAGTTGCGTCCCTTATGCGTACCAGGAGCGTATTATCGCAGGTTGGAATAAAAACTTCGGCCTGATTAAACTTGTGGGCTTTGTCAGCGCCACACCAGTGTTTGCGGATTTCACCAAGTTGCCTCAGTATGGGCGTTCCTTCCACACGCCGTGGAACTACAGAAATAAAGGGCGTTTAACCAACCATCGCATAGTTTACAAACAACCGTCATGTAGCTCATATTGCTAAATGCGGTGTTAAACAAATGAACACATACTCATGACAAAGTCAGTACAATCGTTGCTGCTTTTTGCAGAAATATTTTACGGATGTGGAAAGGGTTTTGTGGCTTCTATTTAGCTTCCACTTCATGAGTTTAGACTTCAAAATATAGTTATTCTGTTTGTGTTTCTAACACATTCTTTCGGGAATAACATGAAACCGTCGACATATGTGTCTACTTTAAAAATTTCAACACATGACAGCTTCTATAAACAGAATATACGGAAAACACTGGAAAGCACTAGTGGACTATAAGCGAATCAAGGAGAGGGTCCTAACAGCGTTAGTCAAGGAGGTGAGATTGTGACATACAACGGAAAAATCGATTCCAACCGGTAATAGAAGCAAATGACATGTCCCTTATACGCTGTCATCTTCGAAACGAACCACAATATTGATACAAATGAAGGATGTCCGCCTCAGGCTGAGACGTTGGAAGCATTACATTAAGAGACTCGCCTGTCATTTGTGTTTGACGAGGAGGAGATGTTTACCATTTCGAGGGGACAAGGGCAGCAGGGAGGGAGGTGGAAGGTCGGAGGGGGCGGGAGAGCTTTGGGGTCATGGTGGTAATGAGTACTAGCCACACGGAATAATTTCCGACAAATTTCAAACCGGGGTCTGTACACACGTAAGTGCGATCTTCATCCAAACACAATCTCCAGAATGAAACTCCCGCCAAGCTCTTGGGCTGTCTAATAACATGGCGAACCGGTGGTAAATGAGCCCTCGAGGTGCTATTAAAGACATTTTCCAACATCCTTGCTGCGCTTGAATGTTAATTTGCGCCAATGAAATCGATTGAGTATACGTGATTTCGAGGAGTCGACATGAACTAAGATATTTACTGAAAGACCCTCCTCGGCTTCTGGTGGAATTCTTCTCAGTCGACGGTGTGTCCTGGAGTCCGGGTCTTGGCCGACGTCTTCAGCTCTCTGCCCTACCGACCCAGTCGAATTTTGACATTTTCAAAAAAAATATATTTTGCTTTGAGGGAAGTAAGGGCAAACAATAAATGCTGCCCTGACAAACCTCTCGTCTGTCTGGTGCTGCCGAAGCAAACAACACCAATAGACGAACAATCGACGCTTGACAAATATTAGGTCAGAGAGAGTAAAAGATAAGGCGCGGATGTATTGATCCCGAAATCCACATGATCGCATATTTCATAATTAGTGAACAAAATATGCCCCTTCTCAGACGATAGGCTCTGTGTTTGTGCATGTGGACACTCCGCAGACAGATAAACATGGTGTTCCAACTCTTCGACCCTCTGGCGCCAAGATCACCAATCGAACCAAAGCCAGAATTGCTCGATGGCACCAATGTCCACCATGGTTATATGCTCGCCATCAACAATTGTTTGGGCATGACTCTATCGAGGAACATCATAGGGAAAGAGCAATTCAACCATAGAGTAGTGTCTACAGCACATAACTCCTGCCAACGTGCTGCGTAAGCTCCTTATATCTTGTCCTATATTCCAACTGGGGCCAAAATAATCTAATTCGTTTTCATGATGTTGTTATTGATACAAAAAAATCTATCATGATAAAGATCGTTCTGGTATTACCTCCCCTTTACGAAATTTCTCCGAGGAACTGGGTTAGTAAGCACCGTAGTCAATGGATTAGGTTTCCAAGTGGCAGTCTTCATGTCTCGGAATTGCACTAAAGAAAACTCATTAGTAATATGAGTCCAGTTCCTGTATTCTTCGTCCACCAATATCGATGCTTCCCATGAGACTATCAAAGGAATTAGAGAAGTGCTAAAACGGTAAATTCTAAGTATTTCTTTTATATGGGAATACAAGACAATGAATTAAGGCTGATATACCCCATCCATGGTTTACTGATTATATCAAAAGCTTTGATAAAGGACTGTGATCTGTTTAGGATATTTGGCTTGGCAGTTTTCTTCTCCGAGAATGGAACCTTTGTTTGTCCATAAAGCCAAGTTGGTGTTTCTTGTAAAAGTGCCCTTACAAAATAGGCCTTCACAAAGTAAGAGATTAGTAACATCAAACAGCAGATCGTTTAGGGTAGAAATCTTTACGAAATTACACTAGCTGTTTTATCAAAAACAGTTTGTACTTGGCATATAGTTTTCTGTGGGATCCTGAAAGGAATCCTTGTCACAGAAAGCAAGCAAAAAGTGTCACAGTTAACAAAAGCGCGACAGTGAGAAAATGATAAAGGCTATATATAAGTGCCATTATTATTGTCTCACTGTCGTCGCAACGCAGCATTTGGACTATTCATCACATTATCGCAATGTAGCGCATGTATAATTATTATTATTATTATTATTATTCGAGATTTTACCAAAGGCGCACAAGGCAATAACGACACATGTTCCCTATATAGCATTATCGCCCTTTCTCTGCAAGAAATGACGTATGCGATTGCGTCAGTTGTAACTGACACTGATATCAATGATCATTAATACGGATAGTTTAAAAACAATTAATTGCAAATTGGAATCTACAAGGAATATAACCTTACTTCGAAATACTCAATTTGATGTATCACCGTCAGAAAAACTTTTAAAAGATTTATCGTTAAAAAATCATTATAATTAAGTTCATGTGAATACATCCCTGAAGCTTTCAGGAGCAATGGTCGCTCGTGATTTCATACGATCATCTGGTTAAATGAGCACTGGTATGTTATGGAGGTGTTATATTTCTTCAGAACACGACATTATTAACAGAGAAACCAACGCTGTCTTTGAGATAAAACACGTAAAATGTCACAGTAATATATCGCAAGTGTCCGTTACTTTCTCTAATTATATCCCGATCTGTGAAATAATTTGGCCCAGTGTGTCAGAGACATATGCCATATCGTGTTAATATCATTTACGGGTCCTGATTCCCCAGCGCTGATACAGCGGTATGTGAAATTGATTAACCAACATATGTCAGATGTCAGATCCAGTAGACGTATATCCTGGCTGTGGCGTCAGAATGTCATAAGAGCGTCTATTACGGAGAAAATAGCTTTGATAAAAAATGTGAAACATTATGTGTGATGTGTTCTTTTCCTTATTAACGTAAACGTTAACTGTACATAACAAGTCATAGATGTAGTTAGCTGATGCTATATTGCGGTTTAAATATGACGTATCGAGCTTAATTACACATAGGTACAGGTGACCCCGTCGACTGGAGCACAGCAGGTCGCTGATGCGTCCTTTGGGAAAGGCAGAAATCTGTAGTCATGGGTTCGAATCCTGGTTGTCTCTGACAATGTTTTTCAGCACTATGTCAATGCTCATTGTTTCACTAAAATGATAAAGAATATTTCTAGCAGTATGTGCGTGATATTTAAACTAATACTGTTAAAAGTAAATTTTATTGAATTCTTGATTGCAACAAATTGCCTAATCCCCACATAGATACCGGACAAAGAGAAGAGTAACATGGTCTTGTGTCCAAGGTCAGTGACTTGACGGATATTCCTCATAATATCAACCACCTGTTTTTCTTACGTCATTCGATTATTTACTATCCACAGGAGACGCCCAATGTTGCTAATCCGATGTAAATATTATTGGCGCGTATTAGTCCAAATTTGTTTGTCATCTTTTATGTACGAAGAAGATACTTACCATATGTCTCCATACATGATATAGTTCAAACAAACTTTGGATATAGTTGATATAAATAACAAATATATACATGATTTATACTCAGTTCAATGGTTCTTTTTTCATTTTATGTATTTTCACTAGTAAAACCATTTCCAAATATCAGATTTGAAAAAACCCGCAAATAAATTCAATTAACAAAATAAAACATTTAAATGAAGAGTTACTTTAATGACTATTGTGATAGTACCTCAAAAAGACCCATAAAGGTTGAAAGTCAAACAAGTCGGTCATGATTATTTAAGCCAGATTTTCCATAAAACAGACCGGGTATATGGTTACCAAGTTGATAATTTGATACCAGAATATATCTTCTCCCAAGTAGATCATAATCTCATATATACGTCCATTTAAGCATCATGTACGTAGATGTAAGTATTGTGTACGTTGATGAAAACCCAGTCGCCTATTTTCACGGATTTAACACTAAACCCTCCTTTAATCAAGCCTCGGTGTTGGGTATTGTTATCGTGATTGTTAACAAGTGTTTTCTCCTCATGATAAAATATGACACCGACGTAATATCATCTTCTGTTTCATATTTCAATGGACAATAAATCACGAATGAACATTTGACGGTAGTTATCCTTTGAAATACAATATGATACATTAGTATTGTATGAATCTTTCATACTCGACGCATGATTTGGGGAAACATTTCAATAATGTTTTCCTCCCACGAGAATACGCGATATTATCCGGCCCATGATAACAATAAAACAATAAGATGACAGCTGGATAGGCAAGGTACCTCGACTACAGGGGTATTTTATAGCCCTCTGGGACTGATTCACCGCTAGCCGTCAAGCTAGGCTTCACGAGTGGTAGAGTTCTGTCAATGGAAAACAGTTACACATCACATAATACTCAGTGGATGCTGATCGCCTGCTGAGTCGGGGACACCATGTGTGGACCGTCCATCTCCGCTGCAAGATGTGCATGCGCGGACTGTAGGTGCTGGCCAAACTGTCGATGTTGTCTGAAATGGATTCTCTGCTGTGCATTCTCGTCATTTTTTTTTGTTTTTCTGAACTCTATGTACACGGTGAACTGTAGGTTGTAGGCATACATTGTCGTTACTTGTTTTCTAAACACTGTTACGGTTTAGAAACTACAGTGACAAAAGTCTTGTGAGTCCCCTTCAACCAGCAAAATAGGTCTATGGTATTCAATAACATATTGAATAAACAATAAACAAGGTTACAATGAATGACAGTACAGATTTCCAATACAATACAGTTGACACAAATCTAAAATATTGGGTCACAAATCTAAAATCTTCACCAAAGACATGGTATTTCGGGTAAACATAGATGTACTGATTGACGATTGTTGACACCTGTTGAAAGTTCAATGTAGACGAGGCCTCGGTCTTGAAACGTCGATGTCAGCAGAGTAGTAGTGCCGTCATACATCTCAGCAACCATCCATTATATACCTATTTAATTATACTGTTCTAGACTTTTCGAGCGAAAACTACGCCACAACACAATCTTCGAAGCGCTTCTCGACGCTTCTCACCCGCCGGAAGAAACAACAAAGAGGAGGTAACTCTAACGCCTTAGCTTTCTCTCTTAACAGGTGAAATTACACAACCTAAGGTCAAGGTGTGAGGTCAAATCCACACCCAGCGCTTTAAACTTTTTTGACCCACGATAACCAAAAGCTAATCAGTGTGACACTATAATCAACAAAAACACATCCTCATAACAACCACACGTATATACAGGTTGTACGGTGAGTTATCAGTACCTTACTGGTTCTGTAGAAACTAAACTGCTTGAATGGTAGGCTCTGACAGTATCCATTCCCAACTACACTGAAGACTTTGTTAGTATTCCTTCCATCTTTATTTACTGAACTATAGGTTATGTCAGTATCCACTCCCTGTTATACTGTCAAAACTGTAGGCTCTGTGAGTACCCATACCTTACTATACTGACTGATGTGCAGGTGCTTTCCCGATTTGTTCGCCACATTCTTTCCAAACTCTGGCATGTACTGTATGTAGTATCTGAAAGTACTGCCTCACTGAATACGATGATGGCCCTACTTACATCATCACACATACAGACAGGTTAACTTTGCCCTAACTTCCGCCCTGTAGGTGTGGATGTAGTTACAGTTCACGTGATGGATAGTGAGGTGGGACTTGTTGACTTGGCAGACAGCGTATCGTTAAATCCCGCGGTGCGTTACGTTTTATATCAACCCCCAGTTTCCCCCTGGTTCGTGTATTGAACATTACGCCGTAAACCATCAAAGAAGATTCCAATGCGTGCAGTATTAGTACAACATTGCTAATTTGACCCATGTTTCAGAAGCCATTTTAGCTACGATTGTTCCTCTAAGTCAACAGGGGCGGTGGGGTAGCCTAGTGGTTAAAGCGTTGGCTCGTCACGCCGAAGACCCGGGTTCGAATCCCCACATGGGTACAATGTGTGAAGCCCATTTCTGGTGTCCCCCGCCGTGATATTGCTGGAATATTGCTAAAAGCGGCGTAAAACCAAACTCACTCACTCACTCACTCTAAGTCAACATACACGATTAATGACTGCCGTTGGAATGAAACGACCTTGAACTTCAACTATGGCTTTAACTATATTCCGTGAGTTCAATCGACAGTCAGTAATTTGCTTTCCCCTTTGTACTCACATGCCGAATGATATAAAATTGTGTGAATACCTCACCCTAGTTGTCTGAAAACAAACAACTTATGTGTTTCAGTCCTTGGGCAGTGCGGAAAGTTTACCTTAATGTTAACAATCCCTGAGCCTAGAATAATTTAAAACATAATTCGACTCAAGTTTAGAATGACTTAGCAAATCTAGATTGCCTCGGCGCTGAAATGTCGCATTGCAATATCTGTATTTTGTTTTATGTTTTGTAATTATGCGTATTTAGCTAAGACATATTACCAGGACAACATGTTGCTCGTCAGCAAACTACGTAAGGTATACTAGTATTGAATAGATCTTACGATGGTATATTTTACTATAAGGTCGGTTCGATCCAGTATACTGCCCTGTGCTACAGGAGCGGGGACCTTGAGGGATTGTTATATCATGTCAATGTAATGAAGGAATTAACTGTAAGAAACACTGAAACACACTGGCAGCCATACATGGTTCCCGGCCATATTGCAGTTGCCACTTGAATAACACCCAGACACATTTCAGACCACAACATGACAACAGCGTGCTCAATTCCGAACGCAACCATATCACACACACAAACGATCGCTTCTGGTTCATAACACCTCGCTTTCAATATACATGCCGACACATTTCTGAGGCACATCATTAAAAGACAAAAACCAAGGAAGGAGAAAAAACGTTGGACAAAAGGCAGACGTTTAATCAGCATTCATGGCGCATGCACACATGAGCACTGCAGCAAATCATATTGAACCGGGCGTCTTTACTTCCCCGGACACACAGACAATTACTGACTTGCCTTGCTGTCTACACGGGAACCATTAATCCTACTGCCAATGACTGTTGTGATCGTGACGGTCTGCACAAACAACTGGGGGTGTTGTTGGGAGACTCGCCGTGGACGGAATCGCCCAACGCAGCTCGAGACGTGTCGACAAGGAGGATGTGTGCTTCTTGAGACGGCTTACATGTGTGTGTGTTTGGAATGGTTTGCTGCAAGGGTAGCTTACGTTCGGCTTACGTTGAGTATGTCAGACTTACGGGACCAGAGCTAGATTACACGTATATCGACTTTGACGTGCTTGCTGCAAGATGTGGTTTATGGTTGTTGGCGTATGATGTGCATGTATGCTGTATGTATGCTAATATATGCTAATGAAGAACCTTGAAGATTAGGGTTAAAATGGTCTTCAGCAACCAATGCTAGACGTAAGTGAGTGAGTCAGATTGATTTTACGCCGCTATTAGCAATATTCCTGCAATAACACGCCGAGGAACACCAGAAATGGGATCGATTTCCCACATGGGTACAATGTGTGAAACCCATTTCTGGGTGAGTGAGTAGGGTTTTACGCCGCTTTTAGGAATATTCCAGCAATATCACTGCGGGTAACACCAGAAATGGGCTTCACACATTGTACTCATGTGGGGAATCGAACCCGGGTCTTCGGCGAGACGAGCGAACGCTTTAACCACTAGGCTACCCCACCGCCCCGCTAGACGTAAGAGACGACCAACGGGATGCATGTAATCGTATTCCAGTTGTGTAAATCGATGGTCATAATGTCAGTCACTGGATTGTCTGGACTCGATTATTTTCAGACCATGGGCATATGCCTGGCATATTGCTGAGTGCCGCGTTAGATAAACAAACATTTGTTAATAAAGTGTGTTTGTTGTCCACAGCATGTTGTGCCCACTAGGACATCGTTAACACTCTTGGTATTACTTGAACATCGGCTGTAAACACGTTCGCTTTTGCAGTATTTTCTTAGGATCACTTTTTGAAGCCAGTGTTACATAGCAACTTAAGAAACACCTTGTGGTAACTGGTAACATCAACACAGGCTTAATCTTGTGGTAACTGTAACTGATAACATCAGCACAGGCTTAATCTTGTGGTAACTGTAACTGATAACATCAGCACAGGCTTAATCTTGTGGTAACTGTAACTGATAACATCAGCACAGGCTTAATCTTGTGGTAACTGTAACTGATAACATCAGCACAGGCTTAATCTTGTGGTAACTGTAACTGATAACATCAGCACAGGCTTAATGAATCCCTCCACCACCAACCCCCCAACCACCCCCACCCCCACCACGTTCCACGTCGTCGCTGCTGCATCGTTGGTGTTGATGCATGAAACCTTCAATGTCCTAATGTCATGTCTCATGAAATGTTTAGATGTAAATAGAATCGTGAATACGTGCAAGTACAAGACAATAGTTTTCCCAGGTAATTAAAGCCCCATTAAGGGTTAGAATTGGTCTTCAGCAACCCATGCTTGCCGTAAGAGGCGACTAACGGGGGCTCAGGCTCGCTGACTACATAGGCAAGCGTTTCGTAGGTCGACGCCCATGATGTCATTGTCTGGTCCAGACTTGATTATTTACAAAACCGACAACGTATAGTTGTAATATTACCGAGACAACAAACATTTAACAATAATCATCATGTCCCGTTGGAATGTCCCGTTCCAAAACAATCACAGCTCATTCTCCCTGGACCGACAACTGAATAACATCTCATTTCACCCAGCTGTTACCATAGTGATGACAGTGATTGACTGATGTTCATATCACTTACAACTACCAATAACCTGTCACTGAAGTATGGAACCTAGTTTACGCTTACCACAACTCAGCTCCACATTGACCATCAGATAACCCCGCTTCCCTCATAACTGTATTTATGTACAGCATTCTGTCCCTGGCATCTATTTCCCATTGACCGGTTGGACGTGATTGTATTGTACAGAACCGCTGGTGTCCAGGTCTGAAGACGGCTTGGTCGATAGACGTGTGTTTAATTGCTCTTCTTGTCAATATCTTGGGATACAAACGTCATGTGCTATGTCAAGAACGCGTTGTGTTCATTTCAAAGGTTTGCATTTCAAAGGACATCAAACAGCGATTAGTGATGAGGGCTACCCTACGCCATGACTAACATCAGGGCTGGGCGGCATGTTTGAACAAACGTGAACGGGATCAATCACAGGATTAAACAACAATGTAAGAAATAACAATTTCATTGTGAAGATCAAAGCTTTGCAAAGCATGACTCTAAAACTTTTATTTGAATGAAAAATTCAAATTGTGAAATTAATTATCGTTAAAATGACACGACGCCATGGTTTATCGTAATTTCATCTTGATGCTCGCCTGTCTTATGCAAATCAAATGAATTTATCAATTCGAAGTACCAATTTTGGCCATACAGGCGCTGAAACATCACCTTCTATTTGAAAAGGAATTTTATATCAAGATATGGAAAACACAAAAGATTAAAATAACAAAGACTTTAAAATGTCAATTAAAGGTGTCGTTTATGTTCACGAGAAAATTGAAATAAGTCAAAAAACAATAATTGAGTGTGTGATATAAAAATGCCTTTGTTGCCAAGGTATTAAAATTAGACGTTTTCTATTGAGATTAAACAGGGCATTCACAACGGGGCATTTACAGAAGGTCAGGTCATAATGGTAATTGGAACTAGTGTCCCTATCAAAAGCTGACTCATACCTCACGGATCGTGATTTTTTTCAGTAAACAATAGTGATCACACAGGGAAAATCAACAATTTATCATTATCATTACTGTTGTTACAACTGATATAATAAGTATTATCAGTATGCGTGTATCAGTTGTTTTACGACACTCATCAATGCTGATTGAAATATTGTGTTCAATCAACATGTGGTAAGCCATCATATTGTCGGGACATCTATAGGCGCTGCTTAATAGCATGATAGCATTATTAACGTCCAACAAATATGATGACCGCGATCCGGTAAGTGACAGAGCTTGACCGCCCGATCCCGGTTTAAGCCGGCTTAACAAGTACGAGCTACTGGCCTGCGTAGAGTCAGTGAGTCACTTGACACATAATAGTGTGTAGAGTCAGTGAGTCACTTGACACATAATAGTGTGTAGAGTCAGTGAGTCACTTGACACATAATAGTGTGTAGAGTCAGTGAGTCACTTGACACATAATAGTGTGTAGAGTCAGTGAGTCACTTGACACATAATAGTGTGTAGAGTCAGTGAGTCACTTGACACATAATAGTGTGTAGAGTCAGTGAGTCACTTGACACATAATAGTGTGTAGAGTCAGTGAGTCACTTGACACATAATAGTGTGTTCTGCAGGTCGAATCCCAGATTCACCATGATTCATGATGCACACGCCGTAATAGAAGTAAAGATATGCTGAGAACCGGTCTGTAAATAATCGAGTCTGGACCAGACAATCCAGTGATCAACATTATGAGCATCGCAATTTAGATACGATGACATGGTTCAACCAAATCAGCGAGCCTGATCAACCGATCCCGTTAGTCGCCTTTCACGACAAGCATGGTTGCTGAAGATCAATTTTCACGGGTAGTGGTAGTAGTAGTTGTAGTGAGTGAGTGAGTTTAGTTTTACGCCGAACTCAGCAATATTCCAGCCAGATGGCGGCAGTCTGTAAATAATCGAGTCTGGACCAGACAATCCAGTGATCGGCAGCATGAGCATCGATCTCCGCAATTGGGAACCGATGACATGTGTCAACCAAGTCAGCGAGCCTGACCACCCGATCCCGTTAGTCGCCTTTCACGACAAGCATGGTTGCTGAAGACCAATTTTCACGGGTAGTTGTAGTAGTAGTAGTGAGTGAGTGAGTGAGTTTAGTTTTACGCCGCTTTTAGCAAAATTCCAGCAATATCACGGCGGGGGACACCAGAAATGGACTTACACATTGTGCCCATGTGGGGAATCGATCCCGGGTTTTCGGTGTGACGAGCGAACGCCTTAACCACTAGGCTTCCCCACCGCCCCAGTAGTAGTAGTAGTAGTAGTAGTAGTAGTAGTAGTAGTAGTAGTAGTAGCTTTAGCAACACCAAAATGTAGCAGAAGTGATACTCAAAGTGACGACAAACACTAACACAGTACCTCAGTACCGATCATTGTACAGGTAGCGGTGTCAGGACTGGCATGGTATCACAGACAATTACAGGCTTGAGCTGTATCAATCTAGACTAGCTCAGTCATTCTAGACTTGACTTGGACATCATTAATATATTCTCTATAGTCTGGGACACAGACAAGATGCTGGCGTTCGTTGAAGAGTACAGTCGGCGTTGATGTGGTTGTAGCCAGCGCCAGCGTCGCACTGTGACAACTTATCAAACAGAGATATCTCCACAAATGTAATTACGATTCAATTGACCTCACTCATGTTAAAACTAGTGTACCCTTTATGTCAAACAATATTCCACCAGCTCCAGCACTTGGTGTTAAAATTTCATTTTTTCCAAGTATGGTCTTTCTACGTAGATTGCAAAGAACGTCATACGGCCCTTACTCAAAGGTTGAACGATCAAGGTTACAACATTCGAGACATTTTTAAAGCTTTCAAAAGGTTATATTGTAGACAGGTGGAAAACAATCTGACGCATCGGTTACAAAAATGATGTCCGATGGGAATCTCCATTTTGACTTGTACTTTATGTTCCTCGCGCCACCGGCTCGACTGGATACACTCATCATTTCGCCGTGAACATCAGTTGTCATCAGACCCGTGAAAGTCCGGGTTAGAATTAATCTTCAGTAACCCATGCTTGTCGTAAGAGGCAACTAACGGGATCGGGTGGTCTGGCTCGCTGACTTGGTCGACGTTCCCAATTCAACAGATCGATACTCATGCTGTTGATCACTGGATTGTCTAGTCCAGACTTGATTATTCACAGACCGCGACCATATGGCTGGAATATTGCTGAGTACGGCGTACAACTAAACTCACTCACTCACACACCCACTCACCGATGGGTGAAAGCGTTCTTTCGTCACGCTGAAGACCGGGTTCGATTCCCACATGGGTACAATGTGGGAAGCCCATTTCTGGTGTATTGCTATAAGCCACGTAAAACCATACTCACTCACTCACTATTGTCTTCAATATCTAAATGTGGTTTACATACACTTTCTCGCGATTAGCATAAATAGTACAATTAACTCTGCTTTTCACATAAGAAATGTTTCGTAAGAATATGGAAAGAGTTTTATCGCTTGTATTTACAAAGACTCTCATATTCCTCTGACACAGAGCTCCCCGCCTCCTGGTATTACAGGTCCGGCAACTCTACACATGTACCACCCTACACTGGCAACACGAAATGGATTAACGGTATTGGTGCACGCTGACTGACAGGTGATTGACGCAACTGACACATGCATTCCCTAACACCAACACAGAAATTCGTACCATTCAGCCAAGCGGTAAAACTGACAGACAGTTCTGAGCCCAGAGTGAAGAACGCTTTCTAACACGTTCGTCGCACAGGCTCCGCTCTCGGGCAAATGTCTGTTTGAAAGATTGAGTGATATTACGATAATGGAAGGAGAATGTCCAGAAGCCTGACGTCATGAGTGGCTGGCGGTTATATTGTCCTCTGATCGGTTCCCACCAAGGTCAAACCTTGTTTAATCTACTTGAGAAAAAAACCTGTAATAATCCTGAAATATTTCCCGTTTTTCTCCGTTTTAATTTTCCCTGAAGAGATTTTGTTTGCTGCCAACTCTGCCTCAGCTTCTTGTCAAAGTTTGAATAAATAAAAAACACCACCAAATCAAAATCAATACTTTGTCATCAAGCTTGAAACATTACTTTGACTCTATTTATGAATCTGTATTTAAATGTATCTATTGTTTCGATGAGAATGTGTAGAATTCATTGTTAATTTGTCATCAAACGATGTATGTGACGGTAATAAATTGGTTTAAGAACAGTTCTTACACAAATCAAAGAAACATTAACGGTTCATTAGTATTGTGACTGATATTTGACTTTCATAAATAAAAGCTCTTTTCGTGATTTAGATTACTTTTCGTTTTTACAAGGTATGTAAGCTTGATTACATGTGAATAACGAAATCGTTCGCGGCATCCGAACACTCATGAAGTCGATGCATGTGCATGCATGCGTGCGTATATGCGTATGTGCGTTGGTGTATGGATTTGTGCGATATTTAATTCGCTTGACCTTCTCGCAGAGCGGTGGGTTAGCCTAGTGGTTGAAGCGTTGGCTTGTCACGCTGAAGATCCCGGTTCGATTCCCCACATGGGAACAATGTGTGAAGCCCATTTCTGGGTTCCCACGCCGTGATATTGCTGGTATATTGCTAAAAGCGGTGTAAAACCATATTCATTCACTCACATACTTGCCTTCTCGCACATTATTTTAGAAAAGGTCAGGTTTGCTAAAATGACCTACAATTCTTCATGCAAGCAATACGATACGTTGGCCTCGTGTTTACTGAGTGGATTTTCGGTAGTGTTAAAACTGAGATTTGAAGGAGATCGTGGATTTCCTCCAGGGAAATTAGCAGAATTGACCGGTACGAGAAACTGCTTGGTTAGGTTCAAAACCTGACATCATTATCTAAAGTTACTGTGATACAAGTAACTGAACACGGTCGATAGCAAAACATGGAGTTACTCATTACTGACACATCATACGAATTCAGTTTTTAGCATACTCATTTCAAATATGGAATCTAATACTTTTCCTCTCTCTCAACGTTTCCTTCGAATATTAATGAAACTACTTTTCTTTCACTGTGATTAATCAACTGTTGCAAACCCGATATTTTTACAAATGACATATTTTTAATAAGACGAAATGGCAAGGGTTGTGATATCGGAAAATGAATTTGAAAAACATCCTTCACATTTTATCAAAAAACAATAAGAATTACGCTTTTGCGGTATGTATGGAAATATGTTGCCAAGACAAGCAGAGACATTTAATTTAGAAGATGGATGAACTTTGGAACCATTAAGAACATATTAGAGATACCGTTGCATTGCTACTCTGTTTTGATACTGACATGACAAAGTTAATGCTTTCATCGTGACGGTTGGAATGGAAGATACCATTCAGACGACGTTCTGCATCCAGCTGGGTAATCCAGTCAGCTCAGAAAATTGACACATTCTCTCCATCAATGTCGTCAAATTAGGAATTGTCTCCAGATAAGTGTATATTCAGTTGTGTCCAACAAGAACGAGAGACATGGAATTCCGTGACCATAGATGAATTAGTATTTTCATTTCGAACCAGTTTATTTTCATTTGAAGGGAAAATAATTTAATACAAATGTCGAATATATAATTCATAGAATGTTCATCTCAGCATTGGGTCATCGTTGCGTTGTTCTTCAATGCGTTCATATATCCAAATATCTATATCTCTATATCTTTAGTCGTATTCCCTAGACGTAGCTGTAGATGTATCCATTCATCTTTCTGTATGTCTGTTTTCCATCTATAAAGAGACCTCTTATCTACCTCTGTTTATTTATTTATGTTGAACCTTTTTAAATGTACCTGTACATAACGTTTCAAATATCTATCGATAAATCTAATCTATCTAAATCTATCTGTCTCCCATGTCAGTCATTTGAATAGATATCTAGCATCTAGTATCTAGCATTTATTTTACATTGATCCCCTGCGTTTTGAATCAACGGAATATATCTTGCATGTTTCTATTCGTCCTTCTGTGAACCTAACCATCTATCTCTTTTTAGAGTTAGGAGGGTACTAGCCTTCTAGTTACAACGTTCATGCTAAGGTCCAATGGTAGAAGGGTATACTGTCTCAGTTTTACCTATGCCTTAGTCTCATTTGCCGCCATTGCTCTCTTTCGGAAGTGACGTCACAAGCCTCGGCTTCCACATTACCAGCTCAGCACTGAAGTTTTTCCCCCAACCAATCAAAATGAAGTAATGGCTCGGCATAAGTCCGCTTCCAAAACGTCGTGTAATTTAAAAGGTTTCCATGAGTACTAAGACAGGATGGGTACGGTTTACATTATGCTAAAAAGCTGTTCCAGTTGTTTTCGAAACGTAAAGAAGTCCAGAAGAGGATTTTCATATCGCCTCTATTCGTTAAAAGCTTCTGTTATGATGGCAAATCGGTCAAGAGTATTACTCATGTTAGAATGAATTAATAATGATGTCATCCACTGAAAACTGGGGGATGGCTTGCTGAAGACCACGATGGACTCCATAGAAACGATCCGGGTTCATACTTCCTGGTGTGCTGCAGAAAGCGTGGCCGGAAACCTCCCTGTTTGTTACTCTGTGCCTCTCATCCTGTCAGTATGGTTCACATTGTGTGTGTACATAAGTGTCAGTACGGTATTTCATTGTCTCTTCATTCATCTACCAATTATTCTTTCCACCCATCAAACAACTCAACTAGTAGGTGTGTCCCTGTTGGCGAAGGTCCAAGATCCTTTGTCTTCAAATGAGCCACGATTGGCTCCAATCCTGTACAGATATCCTTACGTCATGACTGGAGATGGTGAACGTAATTATACATGCCTTCCTGCCTGTCTCTTTTTTCTACGTGAAAAAAATTCACGCCCCAGCATTTCATTCAAAGCACCCACAAAGGATTAAGATGTGCCAACTAAAACCGATCACCAGACTGACAATGTACCGATGCGCAAAACACGGGCGATAAATCCCTAAATCTCATTACACACAACGTGGGAGAAAAAACACACCGTTATTTGACAGATAAAACTCATAAAACATAAATGACATAAACCCAACCAATTTCATATTTGGCGCAGAGAACAAGATCGCCAGATAAAAAGGTCATCATCACAGAAGGACCAAAATGCACGTATTTCCTTAGCCGGAAGGATAATCAGGAAGGACCTTGATGTCTCTATCATTTACCCTTGTGTCCTGCTTGCACAGCCAAGGGTCCTGGCCAATGGGTCTGGTGAAGCGGGTCCCACTTACGTAGATTAACTCTGTTCCCCGATATATCACTTCCACACAGGGGCTTTGTCAGAACCTTTAAGAAGCGAAGAGCTAATACCGAAATGTATTGTATGTTATCCTTGGATGTCCGTGATCTGTATGGGCGTCAGAGAGGAACCGGAAGACTTACTACCTTCTCTGTCCATATCTACAACCTTGGGTTAAGCTGTCAATAGTTGCATGTGCTGTAGTGGGTGTTGAGTGGGATGCGGTGAATCTGATGTACTGTAATCAACTAGCATGTCTAAATCTATACTGCTGTCAGTTTTTCTTTCAAATTGCTGTCATTTCGTCAATGATTTATGATTTAGATGTAATTGTGTTTGTGATCGAAACGTTTGTCGAATAGTAATTTTAGAGAGATGTCTTTTTAAAACTGAGACTGTCGTATCATATACATGTGGAACATAAAAGGTTACATCTCACCGGCATATTTCTGCTTGGGTTAAAAGTCAGCGTCTTTTTGTACATGGGTACAATGTGTGGAAACCCATTACTGGTGTTCCCCGCCGTGATATAGCTGGAATATTGCTAAAACGGAGTAAAACTAAACACACTCACTGACTAAACTTGCACCATAAATAAGCCACTGGTTCCAACTGGTAAAGGCAATCACATACGTGCATATACACACGTTAAAAATGACACAGCGAAAGAAGGGGTTCGTCAGAACTCTATGACTCATTTTAGGTCATTTGAATGTCATTAAGGAACTGGCAATGTATTATAGTGAGGAGAGGACATGGGAAGATGTTACAGCCATCGCTGGGGCATCAAAAAATAATATATGAAAAGGTCAGCAAAATATAATATAGTAACCAGTTTTTGTCGCAACTATAATAAGTACTATTCCTTATCGGCGGAGTGGCTTGTTCTCACTTTGCCTAATGTGGTACACAATTCTGAATTAATATTCACTATATTTCGTGACTCTATTTCAAGTGAACATGCATGTGTCTTAACACGATTTGCCTTGAACACTGCATTAACTCCTAGAAAATATTGAAGTGTATACTCTGTCACTGAACATTGATCAAGTACTTGACGAGTGGTGAGAATGTACCAAAGTCTTTGATCAGTGGTAAAGATGTACATGCAAACTTTGAACACAATACTCAGCGAACGTAGGCTGTTTTTGACGGATGCTCATAACTGAGTTGCTTTTAAATTAGCGTATGTAGGATTTAACCCATATTTAACAATGTACCCACAAAAATGCAGCCGAGAACATCAGAAATTGGCTTCATCCCTATGGGGAATCGAATTCGGGCATTCGGCGTTTCGAGCGACTATCCCCACCGCTCCCATGAATTCAATAAGAAACCATCATCGTATACTACCAGTTGCAATAGCTTGAGGTAACTTTTCAAGTGGATGCGAATTTATCTGGCATTGCCAGACTTTGATGACAGTAAATCTCTGTTGAAGAAAATCAACACCCGTGGTTGATCTCGTTCGTGATTCGTATATTCACATATACCTATCCAATGAAGTAAAACCATTTATGAGGCAACCGCCACATAACACAGACTACCCCTTCTTCCAGTGACAATGCATTCTCATTCCATCCCACATTTCTCCGCGATCAATGGCATAAACCATCGTGATCGGTGTCATTTCAGTAATGCTCTAATGTTTTACGAAACCATACCACTAGCACTTCCGTATTCAAGGTAGACCTATTTTTACCGTCAAGATCGGCGGTCAATCCGGTAGACTGGATAAAAACTACGTCTAATAATGTCAAAGGTTGTTTTTTTCGTCTGTCCTGTTCGTGATCTTTAATTCATCGATTCAACATGCCTATGCAGTTACAAGATTATTGGTTTCTCACTGAAAGGCTATCCCGGATCGTAGAGACATGCCCAGATAGTCTTTGATGAGTTTTAGTGCTATGAGCAGGGAGTAAAGCTTACCACTTGTTCTGTGCATGCATTCTATTCATGGCATATCATTAACCACAATGACAGGAGGTAGTTTTCTAGACCTAGGAATTGAAACCTCGACGAACTGAACCATAATTGTATATACAAATGTACCATTTCTATATGCACTAACAAGACTTTGAGGTTCTGAAGCCTATAATCGTATTTCCTTGACGCATGTTCTCGAATGCATATTGACATTGAAATAATGGGATATGATAAAAGAAGGATGTATACAAAATGTGACTTAACAGTAGCAGATATTCTGTAAAATAATAAACTATAGATCGCTATGTAAAGAACGTTTCAGTTCCCCAAGTGAAATAACATTCATCTGCCATCAGACAACAATCCCAGTCAACCTTCAGGAAAAAGTAATTATACACTTAGAAATTGGATTTTTCCCCTTACTGAAATCTGACGTCAAAACCCCTCAAAATTAAGGTCAACATATAACCCGTATAAAAATATCACTCTCGAATAACCATTCTATTTTCGTTTAATTGTTGACCATATTTGAAATATGGGTGTATACTTTCTTTGTGCCCCACAGAGTATGTAATATGAAGACAAAGAACACTAAAAAAGTATCCAGGTTTTATAGACAGCCGTTTCTCAAGCCTGTGCTCCCAATGAATTCATGTGGACAGTTGACATTATTCATGAGCTGTGTCGACTTGCATTGGTGCTGGAGTAGTCAGTGTGTGTTACTTACTTTGTGAATAATTACCGACTAAATGTCATGTTCCCAAGCATGAAATGTTTTTCTCCTTCAAGTATAATCTATTCTTTCTTCATCTAGAAACAGCGTACGTATACATACGTATTGAAAAACAAAAAACAGCGAGTGCATTTCAGTATACACTTTTAGACAAAGAAATATGATAATATGTATTTTGTAACTGTTCTTCGAATGTTAATAAGCACACTTTCGTCTCAACCCTTAAGGTTTTTGTGTTAAACTATTAAGGCCATTAAATAGGCCTCTGTTTCTGGGAGCGTCATACTGCTCTTGTTCAGGGGTTGTTTGATAATGTTTGTAGGTTTTTTTCGCCACTTTTAGCAACATTCCAGCAACATCACGGATCTGGGACACCAGAAATGGGCTGTTGGGAATCGAACCCTGGTCTTGGCCATGACGTGCGAACGCTTTATCCACTAGTCTAACCCACCGATCCAGCTAGTTTAACATGGATAACCCACTCAGACACAGTATAATACCTTTGCACAGTTTACGAGCTTTTGTACATCAGGTTTGTAACAATCGGGGGTCTGGTAAATCTCAAGAAAGGATTTTGCAGTGGACGTTTGAATAACATTTCCAAGTTGGACTCGTCGTAGACCAATGTGGTGTCCGGTGAGATCCTACACTGGCAACACGAAATGGATTAACGGTATTGGTGCACGCTGACTGACAGGTGATTGACGCAACTGACATATGCATTCCCTAACACCAACACAGAAATTCGTACCATTCAGCCAAGCGGTAAAACTGACAGACAGTTCTGAGCCCAGAGTGAAAAACGCTTTCTAACACGTTCGTCGCACAGGCTCCACTCCTGGGCAAATGTCTGTTTGAAAGATTGAGTGATATTACGATAATGGAAGGAGAATGTCCAGAAACCTGACGTCATGAGTGGCTGGCGGTTATATAGTCCTCTGATCGGTTCCCACCAAGGTCAAACCTTGTTTAATCTACTTGAGAAAAAACGTAATAATCCTGAAATATTTCCCGTTTTTCTCCGTTTTAATTTTCCCTGAAGAGATTTTGTTTGCTGCCAACTCTGCATCAGCTTCTTGTCAAAGTTTGAATAAATAAAAAACACCACCAAATCAAAATCAATACTTTGTCATCAAGCTTGAAACATTACTTTGACTCTATTTATGAATTTGTATTTAAATGTATCTATTGTTTCGATGAGAATGTGTAGAATTAATAATGTCAATTTGTCATCAAACGATGTATGTGACGGTAATAAATGTCAGCTTTGGTTTAAGAACAGTTCTTGCACAAATCAAAGAAACATTAACGGTTCATTAGTATTGTGATTGATATTTGACTTTCATAAATACAAGCTTTTTCGTGATTTAGATTACTTTTCGTTTTTACAAGGTATGTAAGCTTGATAACATGTGAATAACGAAATCGTTCGCAGCATCCGAACACTCATGCAGTCGATGCATGTGCATGCATGCGTGCGTATATGCGTATGTGCGTTGGTGTATGGATTTGTGCGATATTTAATCCGCTTTACCTTCTCGCAGGGGCGGTGGGTTAGCCTAGTGGTTGAAGCGTTGGCTTGTCACGCTGAAGATCCTGGTTCGATTCCCCACATGGGTACAATGTGTGAAGCCCATTTCTGGTGTCCCCGGCCGTGATATTGCTTGAATATTGCTAAAAGCGGTGTAAAACCATATTCATTCACTCACATACTTGCCTTCTCGCACATTATTTTAGAAAAGGTCAGGTTTGCTAAAATGACCTACAATTCTCCGTGCAAGCAATACGATACGTTGGCCTTTTGTGTTTACTGAGTGGATTTTCGGTAGTGTTAAAACTGAGATTTGAAGGAGATCGTGGATTTCCTCCAGGGAAATTAGCAGAATTGACCGGTACGAGAAACTGCTTGGTTAGGTTCAAAACCTGACATCATTATCTAAAGTTACTGTGATACAAGTAACTGAACACGGTCGATAGCAAAACATGGAGTTACTCATTACTGACACATCATACGAATTCAGTTTTTAGCATACTCATTTCAAATATGGAATCTAATCATTTTTTCTCTCTCAACGTTTCCTTCGAATATTAATGAAACTACTTTTCTTTCACTGTGATTAATCAACTGTTGCAAACCCGATATTTTTACGAATGACATATTTTTAATAAGACGAAATGGCAAGGGTTGTGATATCGGAAAATGAATTTGAAAAACATCCTTCACATTTTATCAAAAAACAATAAGAATTACGCTTTTGCGGTATGTATGGAAATATGTTGCCAAGACAAGCAGAGGCATTTAATTTAGAAGATGGATGAACTTTGGAACCATTAAGAGCATATAAGAGATACCGTTGTATTGCTACTCTGTTTTGTCACTGACATGACAAAGTTAATGTTTTCATCGTGATACCATTGAGACGACGTTCTGCATCCAGCTGGGTAATCCAGTCAAAATTGACACATTCTCTTCATCAATGTATTCATATTTAGAATTGTCTCCAGATAAGTGTAAATTCAGTCGTGTCCAACAAGAACGGGAGACTGGGAATTCCGTGACCATAGATGAATTAGTATTGTCATTTCGAAGCAGTCTATTTTCATTTGAAGGGAAAATAATTTAATAAAATGTCGAATATCTAATTGATAGAATGTTCATCTCAGCATTGGACCATCGTTGCGTTGTTCTTCAATGCGTTCATATATCCAAATATCTATATCTCTATATATTTAGTCGTATTCCCTAGACGTAGCTGTAGATGTATCCATTCATCTTTCTGTATGTCTATTTTTGCCATCTATTAAGAGACCTCTTATCATCCTCTGTTTATTTATTCATGTTGAACCTTTTTAAATATACCTGTACATAACGTTTCAAATATCTATCGATCTATCTAATCTATCTAAATCTATCTGTCTCCCATGTCAGTCATTTGAATAGATATCTAGCATCTGGTATCTAGCATTTATTTTACATTGATCCCATGCGTTTTGAATCATCGGAATATATCTTGCATGTTTCTATTCGTCCTTCTGTGAACCTAACCATCTATCTCTTTTTAGAGTTAGGAGGGTACTAGCCTTCTAGTTACAACGTTCATGCTAAGGTCCAATGGTAGAAGGGTATACTGTCTCAGTTTTACCTATGCCTTAGTCTCATTTGCCGCCATTGCTCTCTTTCGGAAGTGACGTCACAAGCCTCGGCTTCCTCATTACCAGCTCAGCACTGAAGTTTTTCCCCAACCAATCAAAATGAAGTAATGGCTCGGCATAAGTCCGCTTCCAAAACGTCGTGTAATTTAAAAGGTTTCCATGAGTACTAAGACAGGATGGGTACGGTTTACATTATGCTAAAAAGCTGTTCCAGTTGTTTTCGAAACGTAAAGAAGTCCAGAAGAGGATTTTCATATCGCCTCTATTTGTGATTGAAACCTATGAAAAGCTTCTGTTATGATATCAAATGGGTCAAGAGTATTACTCATGTTAGAATGAATAAATAATGATGTCATCCACTGACAATAGGGGGATGGCTTGCTGAAGACCACGATGGACTCAATAGAAACGATCCGGGTACATACTTCCTGGTGTGCTGCAGAAAGCGTGGCCGGAAACCTCCCTGTTTGTTACTCTATGCCTCTCATCCTGTAAGTATGTTCACATTGTGTGTGTACATAAGTGTCAGTACGGTATTTCATTGTCTCTTCATTCATCTACCAATTATTCTGTCCGCCCATCAAACAATACAACTATTTATCAGCAGGTGTGTCCCTGTTGGCGAAGGTCTAGGGTTCCAATCCAAGATCCTTTGTCTGTCTGCAACTGAGCCACGATTGGCTCCCTTCCTGTACATATATCCTGATGTCATGACTGGAGATGGGGAACGTTATTATACATGCCTCCTCGTCTGTCTCCTTCTTCTACGTGATGTGTCCTCCATTCCTCTTTCAAAGAATTCACGTGCCAGCATTTCATTCAAAGTCCCACAAAGGATTAAGATGTCCCAACTAAAACCGATTACCATGCTGACCCTGTACCGCTGCACGACACACAGGTGATAAATCCCTAAATCTCATTACACACAACGTGGGAGAAAAAACACACCGTTATTTGACAGATAAAACTCATAAAAAACAATACACAATAAAATCACATAAACCCAACCAATTTCATATTTGGCGCAGAGAAAAGATTGCCAGATAAAAAGGTCATCATCACAGAAGGACCAAAATGCATGCATCTCCTAAGCCGGAAGGATAATCAGGAAGGACCTTGATGTCTCTATCATTTACCCTTGTGTCCTGCTTGCACAGCCAAGGGTCCTGACCAATGGGTCTGGTGAAGCGGGTCCCACTTACGTAGATTAACTCTGTTCCCCGATATATCATTTCCACACAGGAGCTTTGTCAGAACCTTTAAGAAGCGAAGCGCTAATACCGAAATGTATTGTATGTTATCCTTGGATGTCCGTGATCTGTATGGGCGTCAGAGAGGAACCCGAAGACTTACTATCTTCTCTGTCCATATCTACAACCTTGGGTTAAGCTGTCAATAGTTGCATTTGCTGTAGTGGGTGTTGAGTGGGATGCGGTGAATCTGATCTACTGTAATCAACTAGCATGTCTAAATCTATACTGCTGTCAGTTTTTCTTTCAAATTGCTGTCATTTCGCCAATGATTTATGATTTAGATGTAATTGTGTTTGTGATCGAAACATTTGTGGAATAGTAATTTTAGAGAGATGTCCTTTTTAAACTGAGACTGTTGCATCATACATGTGGAACATAAAAGGTTACATCTCACCGGCATTTTTCTGCTTGGGTTAAAAGTCAGCGTCTTTTTGTACGAAAGCTCGTAGACTGAGAACACTTATTATACTTTGTCTCAGTGGGTTATTCATGATGAGGCGGTGGGGTAGCCTAGTAGTTAAAGTGTTCGCTCAGCACACTGAAAAATTGGTTCGATTCCCACATGGGTACAATGTGTGAAACCCATTATTGGTGTTCCCCGCCGTGATATAGCTGAAATATTGCTAACACGGCGCAAAACTAAACACACACACTCACTCACTCACTCACTAAACTGGCACTATAAATAAGCCACTGGTCCCAACTGGTAAAGGCAATCACATATGTGCATATACGCACGTTAAAAATGACACAGCAGAAGAAGGGGTTCATCAGAACTCTATGACTCATTTTAGGTAGGTTTTTTTCATTTGAATGTCATTAAGGAACTGGCAATGTATTATAGTGAGGAGAGGACATGGAAAGATGTTACAGTCACCGTTAGGGCATGAAAAAATAATATATGAAAAGGTCAGCAAAATATAATATCGTAACCAGTACTATTCCTTATCGGCGGAGTGGCTTGTTTTTACTTTGCCTAATGTGGTACACAAGCAGTTGTCTAACTGAATTAATAATCGCTTTATTTCAAGACTCTATTTCAAGTGAACATGCACGTGCCTTAAGACGATTTGCCTTGAACACTGCATTGGCCCCAAGAAAATATTGAAGTATAATTATACTCTCTCATTAACACTGACTAAGTCCTTGACGAGTGGTGAGAATGTACTAAATCTCTGATCAGTGGTAAAGATGTACATGCAAACTGTGAACACAATACTCAGCAAACGTTGGATGTTTTTGACGGATGCTTTTGACGGATGCTCAAGCGTCTTTCGGATTTAACCCATATTTAACAATGTACCCACTATAGTGCGTCCGAGAACATCAGAAATTGGCTTCATCTCTATTGGGAATCGAATTCGGGCATTCGGCGTTTCGAGCGACTATCCCCACCGCTCCCGTAAATTCAATAAGAAACCAGAAAGTATCTTCGTATACTACCACCTGTAATTGCGTGAGGTAACTTATTCAAGTGGATGTGAATTTATCTGGCATTGCCAGACTTTGATGACAGTAAATCTCTGTTGAAGCCAATCAACACCCGTGGTTGATCTCTTTCGTGATTCGTAAATTCACATATACCTATCCAATGAAGTAAAACCATTTATGAGGCAACCGCCACATAACACAGACTACCCCTTCTTCCAGTGACAATGCATTCTCATTCCATCCCACATTTCTCCGTGATCAATGGCATTAACCATCGTGATCGGTGTCATTTCAGTAATGCTCTAATGTTTTACGAAACCATACCACTAGCACTTCCGTATCAAGGTAGACCTATTTTTACCGTCAAGATCGGCGGTCAATCCGGTATATAAAACTACGCCTAATAATGTCAAAGGTTGTTTTTTCGTCTGTCCTGTTCGTGATCTTTAATTCATCGATTCAACATGCCTATGCACTTACAAGATTATTGGTTTCTCACTGAAAGGCTATCCCGGATCGTAGAGACATGCCCAGATAGTCTTTGATGCGTTTTAGTGCCATGAGCAGGGAGTAAAGCTTACCACTTGTTCTGTGCATGCATTCTATTCATGGCATATCATTAACCACAATGACAGGAGGTAGTTTTCTAGACCTAGGAATTGAAACCTCGACGAACTGAACCATAATTGTATATACGAATGTACCATTTCTATATGCACTAACAAGACTTTGAGGTTGTGAAGCCTATAATCGTATTTCCTTGACGCATATTCTCGAATGCATATTGACATTGAAATAATGGGATATGATAAAAGAAGGATGTATACAAAATGTGACTTAACAGTAGCAGATATTCTGTAAAATAATAAACTATAGATCGCTATGTAATGAACGTTTCAGTTTCCCAAGTGAAATAACAATCATCTGCCATCAGACAACAATCCCAGTCAACCTTCAGGAAAAAGTAATTATACACTTAGAAATTGGACTTTCCCCTTACTGAAAACTGACGTCAAAACCCTAAAAATATGGTCAACATATAACCTGTATAAAATATATCACTCTCGAATAACCATTCTATTTTCGTTTAATTGTCGACCATATTTGAAATATGGGTGTATACTTTCTTTGTGCCCGACAGAGTATGTAATATGAAGACAAAGAACACTAAAAACGTATCCAGGTTTTATAGACAGCCGTTTCCCAAGCCTGTGCTCCCAATGAATTCATGTGGACAGTTGACATTATTCATGAGCTGTGTCGACTTGCATTGGTGCTGGAGTAGTCAGTGTGTGTTACTTACTTTGTGAATAATTACCGACTAAATGTCATGTTCCCAAGCATGAAATGTTTTTCTCCTTCAAGTGTAATCTATTCTTTCTTCATCTAGAAACAGCGTACGTATACATACGTATTGAAAAACAAAAAACAGCGAGTGCATTTCAGTATACACTTTTAGACAAAGAAATATGATAATATGTATTTTGTAACTGTTCTTCGAATGTTAATAAGCACACTTTCGTCTCAACCGTTAAGGTTTTTGTGTTAAACTATTAAGGCCCAACAAAACATCAATACGCCAGGGTTTAAGATTTGAACACAAGTAATAACAAGACTTATTGAGACCATGTGTTACATATCGTGCGTGCATTTACACATGGACGTGACTGTTTAACAGGCATATCATCCTACACGTACACGATCG
Organism: Haliotis rubra; assembly: GCF_003918875.1. NCBI lineage: Eukaryota > Metazoa > Mollusca > Gastropoda > Lepetellida > Haliotidae > Haliotis > Haliotis rubra. The sequence continues at coordinate 475,943 of NW_025767058.1, forward strand.
CGTGCGTACACACACACAAACACACATACATATACATAACAATATCCTTATCCAGTATATATATTCGGGTTTTTCAATGACACCTGTTACTCTAATGGGTTGTAGAAAAAGCTGAGTCCAAGTGAAATTGATCATGGCGTTGTGTAATGGCACGTACCCATTAAATAAGCCTCTGTTTCTGGGAGCGTCATACTGCTCTTATTCAGGGGTTGTTTGATAATGTTTGTAGGGTTTTTTCGCCACTTTTAGCAACATTCCAGCAACATCACGGGTCTGGGACACCAGAAATGGGCTTCACACATTGCACCCCTGTTGGGAATCGAACCCTGGTCTTCGGCATGACGTGCGAACGCTTTATCCACTAGTCTAACCCACCGATCCAGCTAGTTTAACATGGATAACCCACTCAGACACAGTACAATACCTTTTCACAGTTTACGAGCTTTGGTACATCAGGTTTGTAACAATCGGGGGTCTTGTAAATCTCAACAAAGGATTTTGCAGTGGACGTTTGAATAACATTTCCAAGTTGGACTCGTCGTAGACCAATGTGGTGTCCGATGAGATCCTACACTGGCAGCATGAAATGGATTAACGGTATTGGTGCACGCTGACTGACAGGTGATTGACGCAACTGACATATGCATTCCCTAACACCAACACAGAAATTCGTGCCATTCAGCCAAGCGGTAAAACTGACAGACAGTTCTGAGCCCAGAGTGAAAAACGCTTTCTAATACGTTCGTCGCACAGGCTCCACTCCTGGGCAAATGTCTGTTTGAAAGATTGAGTGATATTACGATAATGGAAGGAGAATGTCCAGAAGCCTGACGTCATGAGTGGCTGGCGGTTATACAGTCCTCTGATCGGTTCCCACCAAGGTCAAACCTTGTTTAATCCACTTGAGAAAAAACGTAATAATCCTGAAATATTTCCCGTTTTTCTCCGTTTTAATTTTCCCTGAAGAGATTTTGTTTGCTGCCAACTCTGCATCAGCTTCTTGTCAAAGTTTGAATAAATAAAAACACCACCAAATCAAAATCAATACTTTGTCATCAAGCTTGGAAACATTACTTTGACTGTAGTTATGAATCTGTATTTAAATGTATCTATTGTTTCGATGAGAATGTGTAGAATTAATAATGTCAATTTGTCATCAAACGATGTAATGTGACGGTAATAAATGTCAGCTTTGGTTTGAGAACAGTTCTTACACAAATCAAAGAAACATTAACGGTTCATTAGTATTGTGATTGATATTTGACTTTCATAAATAAAAGCTTTTCGTGATTTAGATTAGTTTTCGTTTTTACAAGGTATGTAAGCTTGATTACATGTGAATAACGAAATCGTTCGCAGCATCCGAACACTCATGCAGTCGATGCATGTGCATGCATGCGTGCGTATATGCGTATGTGCGTTGGTGTATGGATTTGTGCGATATTTAATTCGCTTTACCTTCTCGCAGATGCGGTAGGGTAGCCTAGTGGTTGAAGCGTTGGCTTGTCACGCTGAAGATCCTGGTTCGATTCCCCACATGGGTACAATGTGTGAATACCATTTCTGGTGTCCCACGCCGTGATATTGCTTGAATATTTCTAAAAGCGGTGTAAAACCATATTCATTCACTCACATACTAGCCTTCTCGCACATTATTTTAGAAAAGGTCAGGTTTGCTAAAATGACCTACAATTCTCCATGCAAGCGATATGATACGTTGGCCTTTTGTGTTTACTGAGTGGATTTTCGGTAGTGTTAAAACTGAGATTTGAAGGAGATCGTGGATTTCCTCCAGGGAAATTAGCAGAATTGACCGGTACGAGAAACTGCTTGGTTAGGTTCAAAACCTGACATCATTATCTAAAATTACTGTGATACAAGTAACTGAACACGGTCGATAGCTAAACATGGAGTTACTCATTACTGACACATCATACGAATTCAGTTTTTAGCATACTCATTTCAAATATGGAATCTAATAATTTTTTCTCTCTCAACGTTTCCTTCGAATATTAATGAAACTACTTTTCTTTCACTGTGATTAATCAACTGTTGCAAACCCGATATTTTTACGAATGACATATTTTTAATAAGACGAAATGGCAAGGGTTGTGATATCGGAAAATGAATATGAAAAACATCCTTCACATTTTATCAATAAAGATCAAGAATTACGCATTTGCGGTATGTATGGAAATATGTTGCCAAGACAAGCAGAGACATTTAATTTAGAAGATGGATGAACTTTGGAACCATTAAGAACATATTAGAGATACTGTTGCATTGCTACTCTGTTTTGTCACTGACATGACAAAGTTAATGTTTTCATCGTGACGGTTGGAATGGAAGATACCATTCAGACGACGTTCTGCATCTAGCTGGGTAATCCAGTCAGCTCAGAAAATTGACACATTCTCTCCATCAATGTCGTCAAATTAGGAATTGTCTCCAGATTAGTATATATTCAGTCGTGTCCAACAAGAACGGGAGACTTGGACTTCCGTGACCATAGATGAATTAGTATTGTCGTTTCGAAGCAGTTTTTTTTCATTTGAAGGGAAAATAATTTAATACAAATGTCGAATATCTAATTCATAGAATCTTCATCTCAGCATTGGGTCATCGATGCGTTGTTCTTCAATGCGTTTATATATCCAAATATCTATATATCTATATCTTTAGTCGTATTCCCTAGACGTAGCTGTAGATGATTCCTTTCATCTTTCTGTATGTCTGTTTTCCATCTATAAAGAGACCTCTTATCTACCTCTGTTTATTTATTCATGTTGAACCTTTTTAAATGTACCTGTACATAACGTTTCAAATATCTATCGATAAATCTAATCTATCTGAATCTATCTGTCTCCCATGTCAGTCATTTGAATAGATATCTAGCATCTAGTATCTAGCATTTATTTTACATTGATCCCATGCGTTTTGAATCATCGGAATATATCTTGCATGATTCTATTCGTCCTTCTGTGAACCTAACCATCTATCTCTTTTTAGAGTTAGGAAGGTACTAGCCTTCTAGTTACAACGTTCATGCTAAGGTCCAATGGTAGAAGGGTATACTGTCTCAGTTTTACCTATGCCTTAGTCACATTTGCCGCCATTGCTCTCTTTCGGAAGTGACGTCACAAGCCTCGGCTTCCTCATTACCAGCTCAGCACTGAAGTTTTTCCCCCAACCAATCAAAATGAAATTATGGCTCGGCATAAGTCCGCTTCCAAAACGTCGTGTAATTCAAACTTTTTTCATGAGTACTAAGACAGGATGGGTACGGTTTACATTATGCTAAAAAGCTGTTCCAGTTGTTTTCGAAACGTAAAGAAGTCCAGAAGAGGATTTTCATATCGCCTCTATTTGTTATTGAAACCTATGAAAAGCTTCTGTTATGATGGCAAATGGGTCAAGAGTATTACTCATGTTAGAATGAATTAATAATGATGTCATCCACTGAAAACTGGGGGATGGCTTGCTGAAGACCACGATGGACTCCATAGAAACGATCTGGGTTCATACTTCCTGGTGTGCTGCAGAAAGCGTGGTAACCTCCCTGTCTGTTACTCTATGCCTCTCATCCTGTCAGTATGGTTCACATTGTGTGTGTACATAAGTGTCAGTACGGTATTTCATTGTCTCTTCATTCATCTACCAATTATTCTGTCCGCCCATCAAACAACTCAACTATTTATCAGTAGGTGTGTCCATTTTGGCGAAGGTCTAGGGTTCCATTCCAAGATCCTTTGTCTGTCTGCAACTGAGCCACGATATTGGCTCCCTTCCTGTACATATATCCTTACGTCATGACAGGAGGTGGTGAACGTTATTATACATACCTCCCCTGCGTGATGTGTCCTCCATTCCTCTTCCAAAGAATTCACGTGCCAGCATTTCATTCAAAGCCCCCACAAAGGATTAAGATGTCCCAACTAAAACCGATCACCAGACTGACAATGTACCGATGCGCAAAACACGGGCGATAAATCCCTAAATCTCATCACACACAACGTGGGAGAAAAAACACACCGTTATTTGACAGATAAAACTCATAAAACATAAATGACATAAACCCAACAAATTTCATATTTGGCGCAGAGAACAAGATCGCCAGATGAAAAGGTCATCATCACAGAAGGACCAAAATGCATGCATTTCCTAAGCCGGAAGGATAATCAGGAAGGACCTTGATGTCTCTATCATTTACCCTTGTGTCCTGCTTGCACAGCCAAGGGTCCTGACCAATGGGTCTGGTGAAGCGGGTCCCACTTACGTAGATTAACTCTGTTCCCCGATATATCATTTCCACACAAGAGCTTTGTCAGAACCTTTAAGAAGCGAAGCGCTAATACCGAAATGTATTGTATGTCCGTGATCTGTATGGGCGTCAGAGAGGAACCGGAAGACTTACTACCTTCTCTGTCCATATCTACAACCTTGGGTTAAGCTGTCAATAGTTGCATTTGCTGTAGTGAGGGTTGAGTGGGATGCGGTGAATCTGATCTACTGTAATCAACTAGCATGTCTAAATCTATACTGCTGTCAGTTTTTCTTTCAAATTGCTGTCATTTCGCCAATGATTTATGATTTATATGTAATTGAGTTTGCGATCGAAACGTTTGTCTAATAGTAATTTTAGAGAGATGTCTTATTTAAACCGAAACTGTTGCATCATACATGTGGAACATAAAAGGGTACATCTCACGGGCATTTTTCTGCTTGGGTTAAAAGTCAGCGTCTTTTTGTACGAAAGCTCGTAGACTGAGAACACTTATTATACTTTGTCTCAGTGGGTTTTCCATGCTGAGGCGGTGGGGTAGCCTAGTAGTTAAAGTGTTCGCTGAACACGCTGAAGAATTGGGTTCGATTCCCACATGGGTGCAATGTGTGAAACTCATTACTGGTGTTCCCCGCCGTGATATAGCTGGAATATTGCTAAAACGGAGTAAAACTAAACACACTCACTCACTAAACTGGCACTATAAATAGCCACTGGTCCCAAGTGGTAAAGGCAATCACATACGCGCATATACACACGTTAAAAATGACACAGCGAAAGAAGGGGTTCGTTACAACTCTATGACTCATTTTAGGTAGGTTGTTCATTTGAATGTCATTAAGGAACTGGCAATGTATTATAGTGAGGAGAGGACATGGAAAGATGTTACAGCCACCGTTAGGGCATGAAAAAATAATACATAAAAATGTCAGCAAAATGTAATATGCATGTAGTAAGCAGTTTTGGTCCAAATTCTAATATAAGTACTATTCCTTATCGGCGGAGTGGCTTGTTTTTACTTTGCCTGATGTGGTACACAAGCAGTTGTCTAACTGAATTAATAATCGCTATATTTCGAGACTCTATTTCAAGTGAACATGCACGTGCCTTAAGACGATTTGCCTTGAACACTGCATTGGCCCCAAGAAAATATTGAAGTATATACTCTCTCACTAACACTGACTATACCTTGACGAGTGGTGAGAATGTACTCTTTGTGAGAATGTAGTCTTTGATCAGTGGTAAAGATGTACATGCAAACTTTGAACACAATACTCAGCGAACGTTGGATGTTTTGACGGATGCTCATAACTGAGTTGCTTTTAAATCAGCGTCTGTCGGATTTAACCCATATTAACAATGTACCCACTATAGTGCGTCCGAGAACACCAGAAATTGGCTTCATGCCCATGGGGAATCGAATTCGGGAATTTGGCGTTTCGAGCGAAAGCTGTAACCACTATCGCCACCGCTCCCCGTAGATGCAATAAGACACCAGAAAGTATCATCGTATACTACCAGTTTTAATTGTGTGAGGTAACTTATTCAAGTGGATGCGAATATATCTGGCATTCCCAGACTTTGGTGACGGTACATCTCTGTTGAAGAAAATCAACACCCGTGGTTGATCTCGTTCGTGATTCGTAAATTCACATACCTATCCAATGAATTAAACCATTTATGAGGCAACCGCCACATAACATAGAGTACCCCTTCTTCCAGTGACAATCCTTCTCATTCCATCCCACATTTCTCCGCGATCAATGGCATTAACCATCGTGATCGGTGTCATTTCAATAATGCTCTAATGTTTTACGAAACCATACCACTAGCACTTCCGTATCAAGGTAGACCTATTTTTACCGTCAAGATCGGCGGTCAATCCGGTAGACTGGATAAAAACTACGCTTGTTTTTTTTTGTCTGTCCTGTTCGTGATCTTTAATTCATCGATTCAACATGCCTATGCACTTACAAGATTATTGGTTTCTCACTGAAAGGCTATCCCGGATCGTAGAGACATGCCCAGATAGTCTTTGATGCGTTTTAGTGCCATGAGCAGGGAGTAAAGCTTATCACTTGTTCTGTATATGCATTCTATTCATGGCATATCAATAACCACAATGACAGGAGGTTGTTTTCCAGACCTAGGAATTGAAACCCCGCTGAATTGAACCATAATTGTATCTACAAATGTATCATTTCTATATGCACTAACAGGACTTTGAGGTTCTGAAAACTATAATCGTATTTCCTTGACGCATGTTCTCGAATGCATATTGACATTGAAATAATGGGATATGATAAAAGAAGGATGTATACAAAATGTGACTTTACAGTAGCAGATATTCTGTAAAATAATAAACTATAGATCGCTATGTAATGAACGTTTCAGTTCCCCAAGTGAAATAACAATCATCTTCCATCAGACAACAATCCCAGTCAACCTTCAGGAAAAAGTAATTGTACACTTAGAAATTGGATTTTCCCCCAAACGTTTTCTAAACCTTAGTGAAAACAGACGTCAAAACCCATCAAAATTTAGGTCAACATATAACCTGTATAAAAAATATCACTCTCGAATAACCATTCTATTTTCGTTTAATTGTCGACCATATTTGAAATATGAGTGTATACTTTCTTTGTGCCCCACAGAGTATGTAATATGAAGACAAAGAACACTAAAAATGTATCCAGGTTTTATAGACAGCCGTTTCTCAAGCCTGTGCTCCCAATGAATTCATGTGGACAGTTGACATTATTCATGAGCTGTGTCGACTTGCATTGGTGCTGGAGTAGTCAGTGTGTGTTACTTACTTTGTGAAAAATTACCGCTTTTTTTCATCGATCTGTCGCATACATAGATGTAATGTTCCCAAACATAAAATGTTTTTCTCCTTCAAGTGTAATCTATTCTTTCTTCATCTAGAAACAACGTACGTATACATACGTATTAAAAAAAACAGCGAGTGCATTTCAGTATACACTTTTAGACAAAGAAATATGCATTTTGTTACTGTTCTTCGAATGTTAATAAGCACACTTTCGTCTCAACCCTTAAGGTTTTTGTGTTAAACTATTAAGGCCCAACAAAACATCAATACGCCAGGGTTTAAGATTTGAACACAAGTAATAACAAGACTTATTGAGACCATGTGTTACATATCGTGCGTGCATTTACACATGGACGTGACTGTTTAACAGGCATATCATCCTACACGTACACGATCGCGTGCGTACACACACAAACACACATATACCAAATAATATCCTTATCCAGTATATATATTCGGGTTTTTCAATGACACCTGTTACTCTCCTCAGTTACAGAAAAAGCTGAGGCCAAGTGAAATTGATCATGGCGTTCTGTAATGGCACGTACCCATTAAATAAGCCTCTGTTTCTGGGAGCGTCATACTGCTCTTGTTCAGGGGTTGTTTGATAATGTTTGTAGGGTTTTTTCGCCACTTTTAGCAACATTCCAGCAACATCACGGATCTGGGACACCAGAAATGGGCTTCACTCATTGCACCTCTGTTGGGAATCGAACCCTGGTCTTCGGCATGACGAGCGAACGCTTTATCCACTAGTCTAACCCACCGATCCAGCTAGTTTAACATGGATAACCCACTCAGACACAGTATAATACCTTTTCTCAGTTTACGAGCTTTTGTACGTCAGGTTTGTAACATTCGGGGGTCTTGTAAATCTCAAGAAAGGATTTTGCAGTGGACGTTTGAATAACATTTCCTTGTTGAACTCGTCGTAGACCAACGTGATGTCCGATGAGATCCTACACTGGCAGCATGAAATGGATTAACGGTATTGGTGCACGCTGACTGACAGGTGATTGACGCAACTGACATATGCATTCCCTAACACTAACACAGAAATTCGTACAATTCAGCCAAGCGGTAAAACTGACAGACAGTTCTGAGCCCAGAGTGAAAAACGCTTTCTAATACGTTCGTCGCACAGGCTCCACTCCCGGGCAAATGTCTGTTTGAAAGATTGAGTGATATTACGATAATGGAAGGAGAATGTCCAGAAGCCTGACGTCATGAGTGGCTGGCGGTTATACAGTCCTCTGATCGGTTCCCACCAAGGTCAAACCTTGTTTAATCTACTTGAGAAAAACCGTAAGTATCCTGAAATATTTCCCGTTTTTCTCCGTTTTAATTTTCCCTGAAGAGATTTTGTTTGCTGCCAACTCTGCATCAGCTTCTTGTCAAAGTTTGAAACGTAAGTAAATAAAAAAACACCAAATCATAATCAATATTTGTCATCAAGCTGGGAAACATTACTTTGACTCTATGAACCTTTACTTAAATGTATCTATTGTTTCAATGAGAAAGTGTAGAATTAAATATGTCAGTTTGCAATCAAACGATATTTGTGACGGTATTAAATGTCAGCTTTGCTTTAAGGACAGTCTTTACTCTTATCAAAGAAACATTAACGGTTCATAGTATTGTTATTGATATTTGACTTTCATAAATAAAAGCTTTTTCCTGATTCAGATTAGTTTTCGTTTTTACAAGGTATGTAAGCTTGATTCCATGTGAATAACGAAATCGTAAGCGGCATCCGAACACTCATGCAGTCGATATATGTGCGAGCGTGCGCATGTGTGTAGGTGTATGAATGTGTGGGGCATTGACTTTCCTATAGCTTCTCGCGAATTGTTTTAGAAATAAGTCAGGTTTGCTAAAATGACCTACAATTCTCCATGCAAGCAATATGATACCTTGGTCTCTTGTGTTTACTGAGTGGATTTTCGGTAGTGTTAAAACTGAGATTTGAAGGAGATCGTGGATTTCCTCCAGGGAAATTAGCAGAATTGACCGGTACGAGAAACTACTTGGTTAGGTTCAAAACCTGACATCATTATCTAAAGTTACTGTGATACAGGTAACTGAACACGTTCGATAGCAAAACATGGAGTTACTCATTACTGACACATCATACGAATTCAGTTTTTAGCATACTCATTTCAAATATGGAATCTAATACTCTTTTCTCTCTCAACGTTTCCTTCGAATATTAATGAAACTACTTTTCTTTCACTGCGAATAATCAACTGTTGCAAAACCGATTTTTTACGAATGACATATTTTTAATAAGACGAAATGGCAAGGGTTGTGATATCGGAAAATGAATATGAAAAACATCCTTCACATTTTATCAAAAAACAATAAGAATTACGCTTTTGCGGTATGTATGGAAATATGTTGGCAAGACAAGCAGAATCATCTAATTTAGAAGATGGATGAACTTTGGAACCATTAAGAGCATATTAGAGATACCGTTGCATTGCTGCTCTGTTTTGCCACTGACTTGACAAAGTTAATGTTTTCAGTTAATGTGACCGTTGGAATGGAAGATCCCATTGAGACGACGTTCTGCATCCAGCTGGGTAATCCAGTCAGTTCCGAAAATTGACACATTGACTTCATCAATGTCGTCAAAATTAGAATTGTCTCCAGATTAGTGTATATTCAGTCGTTTGTACAATCAGCTCTGTTGACAGTACAGGTTATCTATGGATATGGAAAATGCATAAGTATTACATGTAGACAACACGGTTATTGTGTTAAGACCACCATACATTACCACATGTCTGGATATTCGAGAGGATGCGTGTAAGCTACAGGTAGCTATCTATCTCACTGCCTTCCTTGACATAAGATTGACATATGTTGTAACAGGATCTGTCATCTAAACTCTTGCCTTAGGAGTAATTAAGATAAGATTGGATTGGAAAGAGACTGGGATGTATGACTCACTCGACAAGTCCCCGGATGTATAATCAGTATTTAAAACAGAACAGGTTTTGGACAACATAACTTGCCTGACAGATCATCATGAATGTTTGTGCACTTAAAAATACGAAATAAATTATTCTTCAAACAGCGTTTTAGAATCGCTAGTGTTACTATAGAATTGTTACTATACACCTTCTCAAGACGATGGATGAAGAGAACGTTTTCTTTGAACTGTAGTGTACATGTCTGTAAGACATTACAGTCTGAAAGAAATATCGATGTCAAGGAAGCAAACAGATTTCCCACCTTACATCAGTAGGCGTGTCCACAATAATGAGACAAAGACTACAACCCTTGTTGTTAACTACGAGTTTGGACAGACTGTAATATTTCAATAGTGTGAACTTTACCCAAAGAGAACAAAATAAAAAAAGGTACCAAGTACATGTATTATTTCTGAGGCGAGGTAATACTAAGATACTTAGCGTTTTAACAGATTATTCAATGCCTTCTACAACAGCCAGACAAATATTATTCGGACCCTCTGAAACATTAAACATGAGAGATTTCCGAGGTTGTGTGCCGCAATGCAACTAGCCAATGTAGGAGGATATAGTGCGGAATTCTCTATTTGTCGAAAATAGTTAGCATTCGAACCGAAAAATGTAGTCCAGTTAAAGTGGAAGCCTCATACATTAAGGGGTCTGAATTACGAGCTTGAAATACATCTGTGATCTCTCTGGACATTATTGGTCCTATCATATCCAAACTAATTGATACCTGCAGTGGGATTGCCAGAAATTTGATAAATGTACTGTGAATTGAGTAAATAAAAAACGTAAAAAACCCTCAAAACTTTGCACTCAAGGATCATTTTACACCGTATGGTAGGAGAGGTCTCGGTGCCCTAGTGTGAACACACAATATCGAAACGATCTACATGATGTGATAATGCATCCCTATTATTAAACTCCGGATACATATTCGCGAAAATATTTCCTTTTCGATCAGTAAGTTATCATACTACTGAGTCATACTTTGGCTAATCATATCAATGTTTTCATTAATTTGAAATAAACGTAGCTGAATTTATTCATGTGTTTTGATTAAATGAAATCCATTTAGATTATTTTCATCATGACATGGTTTTGGAATTGAATAAAGCATTCTGCTGGTGTTGATAGTGTTACCATTGATATGAAGTAATTCCTGAAGGGGGCGGTGAAAGAAATTAATCACAATATCATAAAATACAGTGTGAGTTAGATGAATCCCATACCGTTCTTGACACAGTATAAACGAGGTGTTTCAATCTGGTACATGATTGGTTTCACTGCACGTCAGTAACACATTTGTATTCATCATCAAGTTGTTCAAAGGCACATCTGATGAGTAACTGTCAAGATATGGTTCATGGTGCATTTAAAGAAAAATGTCAAAACACAATGCGACTTGCTCCGTGTGGTAAGTTTCTTAAATAACTAAAATCTTCCTCTGTACGGTCATGGAAGAACATTTCGCGAGAACGAATGCCTCAATAATTGAACCATAACTGGAATTTAATATAATTAGTGGAAGGACGAACACGCACTATTTCGTCATCTTTAGAGCTGAAGGTCGTAGTGAGATTGCTACAGCTCTCTTGTCGTGCATGACTCCCTTTTAAGGATTCTTTATTCTGACGTTATCTTGTATTCGTTTCTTTTAACTTATCGATAAGATTTGTTTGCAGGCAACGTGAAGCCCCACCATTTTGCAAATAATGCTCAGTCCCTCACTGAGGGGTGGTGGGGTGGTTGAAGCTATTGTTCGTCTGGACGAAGACCTGGGTGCAACTGGTACAATGTATGAAACCTATTTCTGGAGTATCTCTGGTGTAATATGGCTTATAGCACTAAAATAGCTTGAATCCATACTCACCAACTCACTCACCCAAAACCCACCTGAAGTTATTCCAGTGTTGAAGCTGTCTGTGGTAAATATGATTCCACACTTGAAACCGTCCACTCCATGTCAGGTTGAGACAGTAATATTTATCAAAGTGCTATGCTCTCACCTGACAAACTCTATGTGGTGAATCCAGGACGGAATCGGTCCCCTGTCACGTATGCGTTCCCCTGACGATTCCAGGTCTGAAAACGTCCCTCATGCCGCATGTATTCCCGTGATGAAACTCAGAAAGGGCCTCCATTGCCCAGGTGTCTTCCCTTTGATGGTCCCAAGTCTGGAAAGATTCACAATACCCGTGTGTATTTCCCCTCACAGAAGGTCCCTTATTCATAAGCATGTTCCCTATGATGATTCCAAGTCAGAAATGGTCCCTATTACCCAGGTGTGTTTCCCTTTGATGGTCCCAAGTCTGGAAAGATTCACAATACCCGTGTGTATTTCCCCTCACAGAAGGTCCCTTATTCATAAGCATGTTCCCTATGATGATTCCAAGTCAGAAATGGTCCCTATTACCCAGGTGTGTTCCCCTTTGATGGTCCCAGGTCTGGAAAGATTAACAACACCCATGTGTATTTCACCTCACAGAAGTCCCTTGTTCATATGTGTGTTCCCTGTGATGATTTCAGGTCACATTAGGCGCCTCGTATCCAAATGTGTCTCCATGTGATGATTCGAGATCAGATTAGGTCTCATGTACACATGCCTGTTCCCTGTGATGATTCCAGATCAGATTAGATGCCTGTAACCATGTTTGGGATGAATATTGACTGTGTCCCCACTACCTGATACATGCTCGACGAAAGAAGTCAAGAGGATCGGTACAATGTGTGACGTGTGTGTCATTGTTCCCCGGGACTGTTGTTCATACCATCACCCACTGTTTACAAGGCCCACAAGGGTCGTGACGCAACACTCCTTCACATGCTCGCACTATTTCACTGGTACAGAGCTTGTTGAACAACAAAATGTAACCAATGTTCCTTGGTAAAGAGGAAATGACGTAATTGTATGATGTTTTATTTAACATTTCGGGTGAGGTGAGGTGAAATTGGGTTTTACGTCGTGCTTGAGAATATTTCGCTCATATGACGACGTGCATGCGTGTGTATGTGTATGTGTGGCTGCTTGTACTAGCCCAGACTGAAGCTGGTTTTATAGTGCTAGCCCACTGAGATACCATACCGCAGTGAAGCATGAATACCACTCATTTAAACAGAGTCCATCAACCGTGACCTATATTTTGGGTCCAGGATATCACCACGTCTTTGATTTCCTTTCTGTACCTAGCTGAGGTCGTCTCACATGACATGACTTCCATGGTGTCAGACGTAATTACACTTTAAATGACCACCTGTTCACCAGCATTTATAGCACCGGAGAACACCTGCTACCACCTTGATTCATGCATGGTGGACGTGTTATCGGTATGTTAATGGAACTTGCTACCGACTGTCACGTGCCTGCTCTATATAAACCCCTGTGCCTTACTATAGACATCTATCCCAGATGCGGTATTACTTACACACCTTATTCTAACATCTGAGTAGGAAAGGATTGCTTAGGTTCCTTGGAACCACCTTATCATTTCTGCACATATTTTCACTTCACGTCAGTAACTGACATTTCCAATGTAAGACTGACTGACTGACTGAGTTTTAGTTTTACGCCGCTTTTGGCAATATTCCAGCAACATCACGGCGGGGGACCCCAGAAATGGGCTTCACACATTGTATCCATGTGGGGATTCGAACCCGGGTCTTCGGCGTGACGAGCGGACGCTTTAACCATTAGGCTACCCCATTGCCCCTTCCAATGTAAGACAAATGACATGTCGCGATATAACCAATCTATTCAAGAAAGCCTCTTGTATCCTAACAAGAACACACATAATAAATGGCTCGGTTGTAATGGTGCGGGAGTGTCCTCAGAAGGCATAGATTTATCTAATAGAGGTAGCCATTGAGCGCTCAGTCAAAACGCTGCTTTATTCTCAAATCAAGACATAATGTATCTTGCTATTTTATCACTTGATTTATCACAAAGAAGACCTTACAGGTAGTGCAGCCACCTGATTCAAGCTAGGCATTGCCACTGGGGTATATTTAGGTTACTTTAGGTCGTCCAGACTTTGGATATCGGTCGTCGGCCTCCTTTAAACCAACTATGTAATTTCACAAAACCTCAATTCTCACACCCAGTTCACCGTAGCTCATACATGGCTACCACAGCGAAAAACAAAATCTATCACAGAATTTGTCCTTCATCAATTTGTGTTACGTCAACGTGAGTAAACATTGTCCTGGAGACACTGTTCTTTCAAAGAAATTGTCGGTTAGATCGAATCAGTGTTTGTTGTATACATTGTGCCTCTCTACTGGAAACTACTGTAACACTGAAGAAAGACACATCATGGTGTGCGTTGGTGACGTCCTGTACAATCAATGTCCACTCGCTGGTCATTACTTCGTGACCAAAGCCCACGATCTTGTCAGACAAGTATAATTTGTCTGTGGTTAGTGAGTTGACCAACACGACTGACCAACAAGATCCGAAGTGTTGGACGTAGAGGAGCTATGTAATTGGTAGAGTGAGACACAGATTGTTATGGAAAAGGTGATGCTGTTGGTAATAGTACTACACAAGTCAGAGTAGACGTTAGGGACACATGTGAAGCTGACCAATTACATTGCGATTGTATTAAAGATCTTCCAGCTTTGTCTACCCCAACCAAACAGGTTGTGGTACAGACAGAATGTTCTTCCTCGATCAGTGGCAATGTGGCAAATTATGAGGTTAGTGGACAGAAAATGAAGTCTCCATAGCAACAAATACATCACAAACGCCAATTTCCACCGTCTGGCAACCTGGTCGGTCCCATCCCCCAGACTCAGAACGTCTGTCATTCCCTAATCTGCACGTCTTCCAGAGAAATCTGATTAACGGATGGTCGCGGTGTGAAGTTTTGGTTTGTTTCAAATCGTCATCGGTGGTTTGACCGTGTTACACTGAAGTGAAAATGTTCCAAGCGATCACGATGCTACACTTACTTCACTGTGCCACATTGCTTTGTACTGACAACATCTATATCACTCCACCCTCTACCACCTGTTTTCATTTGCATATTTAATATCGATTTTGAAAGTTATAAATCTGCGGAGCTGGTATCTCGGATGACGTCATGACTTTGATTCAGAGGAATCTGACAGGTCAAGGTCCTTGTGAACGAAGCCGAAGTAATAACCGATGTCTGACGCGGTATTTCCACCGTCTGGCAACCTGGTCGGTCCCCTCCTCCAGACTCAGAACGTCCTTCATTCTCTAATCTACACGTCTTCCAGAGAAATCTGATTTACGGATGGTCGCGGTGTGAAGTTGTGGTTTGTTTCAAATGGTCATCGGTGGCTTCACGTCAAGGTATACAACGGTTTTATCCGTGTTACGCTCAATTGAATATTGGATGTTAAACACACAGTGTCTCAAAAATGCCCGTTTTAATAAAATATACAATTATCTATTATTCGTAGATTAATTCGTGTCTGACGCGGTATATGTATCTGTCGACCTCAGGGATTTCTGTATAGGGGATATATCTTCGTTGTGATGATTCTTTAAGTAGTGTGTTGGTATAAAAGGTGTTTGTGTTATAAAGCCATCAGTATCAATGAACTAAAATACGTTAAAGGATAGAATTGATGTAGATTATTAAAAAGGTCAGAAATAGTCAAATTATGTCATGGTGTCATGCAAATACTATCCGTCACATCTGGGCCAGGCCAGCATGAGCACCAGAAGGAGCAGACAGAGACACAATGAACCAGGTCACACAATGTAACCCAATGATCCCCCATTCAACGTCTCTTACGATGTGGCACGGTCATGTTGAATGTTAAGTGCATCTACAGTATTACAGTCATTTAAATGACATCGCACTTGTAAACGTTTTACCAAAAGATGAAGGAAGCTTAAAAGATCCTTGTAACCAAATCCTTTCAGGAGCAATAGATGTAAAAGTATCCCAATAGATGATAGTTGTTGGGGTATATTGTTCTTAAATTCATTGCAGTTGTACATCTATGCTTAGCTTAGAACACGGTATTCTTGACAATAAAATAATCCCCCATTTGGTTTAAGTTAGTCGGGTTTAATGTCACTTTGAACAGTATTGCATTCTAATGAGTGGTGTAAGCATCATGTGGGAGGAACATCCAAAGTGAGGGAGGTCTTGGACGTTTCCCACTTTGTGAGGCCCACAAACACTGGTAAGGTGCTGGCAAAACGTGGAACTGGATCATTGTATCTGAATCCACGATCACAGGTTTCTGGCACTCTTCAGGAAGACATCACTTTACATCGAATTGATACAGATCCTTAAGACCCACCAACACACACTCACACATGCAGGTCGCGCTGCCAGGTAACAAGGTCTTAGCTTAATTTGAAACATATCATTCATTTAAAGCATACAGTAAAATCTGCTTAGCTCAAATACCTAGTGTTATACCATAGTCCATATACTATAGAGTCATCCATTGTTCGATATAAGTGAAGTGGTGAAATAAGGCCACTTTTTCGCAATCGCCAGTTTCAATTAGTGATAATTTGGGCACGCATACCAAGATTACTAATTGGTTCCAAATCACCAGGTTTTAAACCAAACGGAAGGAAACAATCATATGCAGTATTCTCTAACTTGGAATCGGCAGAGACGTCCCCTGGCGTAACATGAGAATGTCAATACTGCAGGTTTCAGGACAATAAAATAAATCCAATAATAGGAATTCCGTGTTGTGTAAGGAGCTGACAATATAAATTTTCATCATAAAGATTTGATTGTGTTCTGCATTTCAACAACTCAATACACGCGACTATTAGCATACCTCTGTTATTGTAAATGTTCTTTACACAGAAACTGTTTCCTTTGTAAAGCACATGTGAGAGGACCAAGAAAATAACCACTGTTTATGCTTTTTCTCATGAATAATTCAATACCGAGCTCCAAGGTTGAGACTGACATGGATTTCGTACCTATTTATGATCAGTTGCTGGTAACAAGTAAGCTTGGTACGAATGGTTTGAATGACACAACGAGACTGAAAAACGAATTCTGAAATACAATCCACGTGTGCTGGCTGGTACATAAATAGAAGTTACAAAAGTTACCAGCCAGTGTCCATTTCGACATTACTCTAGTTCCAGTTCAGGTCCGGAAGCCAATTGTCTTTACGACAATTCTTGAACGTAACCATCGATATACCTAAATCTTTAGTTAAACGTCTTGGCCACATTCTCGTGCATTACTTCTGCCAATCCGACCAGAAAATCTGATCGATTAATATGCATAAATAAGCACATCGGCAACACATTTTGTTATATCTTGCCTAAATGAAATATCCTCGAAACTTAGATGTTCCTTATGTATGAGCATTTTGTACACATTCCTTTCTCAGTAGACTGCAGATGACACGACAGGTGCTGCTGGAAAACTCCAGGGTATATAGGGTAAGTTAAAAAATGATATGTAAACTTAAGTCATTCCTCTTTTTGTACTGTAATATGGGCAGTTTAAATTCAAACAATTAAAAGGCTATTTAAGTAGCTACTGTCATTGATGAGTTACACATAATGTCATTAGGATTCTTCGGGTTTATTTTCTCAATACGAGCATATCAATATGTAAGTACAAAGTAATGCAGGACACGGTTTTGTGAAATCGCAAGTTTATGTGATAACACATGATGGAATAGGTGCTCAAATTTTAATCTTTGAGTGTATGATAGCCTGCCAGGAAAGTCCGAAATGACATCCACGAACTAACATCAAATCACAGATTACAAGAAACGAGCAAACTAAATACACATTCATTTTTGATGGTTGCTGTAAGTTAAACAAAGCAGAAATTATATATTTCTTTCAGAGATCATTGCTGTGTTTTGGATATTGTGTTACCAGAATTTCGGGGACTCTTTTCAACCTAGTGACGCGTTGACAACATTTGGATTATGTTTTTTTTTCTCAAATAATATTTTCAAGTGTTTCACTTTATTTTGATAGGCAGTTAACCTACACAAGATGATGGTACCACCATATATACTGACTACCCGAACTACCAAGAGTGTGGAAATCCAACAGTAAACTGTTTTTGTTGTGTGATATTTCAGCAGCACCAGTATTTAGTGTCGGCATTTCCCACCTTTTGGGGTTTGATCATACATGCTCTTCCTACTTGGGGGGCGGTGGGGTAGCCTAGTGGTTAAAGCGTTGGCTCGTCACGCCGAAGACCCTGGTTCGAATCCCCACATGGGTACAATGTGTGAAGCCCATTTCCGGTGTCCCCCGCCGTGATGTTGCTGGAATATTGCTAAAAGCGGCGTAAAACCAAACTCAGTCAGTCAGTCAGTCAGTCTTCCTACTTGGATTTCAGAGAGCGTCATACGAATCTCGCTGAACATTCATGACCTCAGTTAATCTTTGAAAAGTTCTGAAGCTAGAAATGTGGAGGTCATTTGTTTCATTAAAACAATGCTCACGATACGGTCGGAATCGTACAATCGACTCTGACTTTAGCAGTGATTCTTTTAGGAATATGGAAAGTAACTCAGTAAGTACATCAATATTAGGTGCAGGATACATGATAGATTATTTTGTTCAGATCAGCATGTATTGGTCTCTGTAATGTAACCTGACTGGATATTTGAGGGGAAATGTGTGGGAAGCTATCTATTGTACTGTCTAACCAGACATAAGACTGACATTCGTGGTAACAGGGTCTGTCATCTAAGTCTTGTCATAGTAATTATTAACATAAGATTAGATAAGGCTGGGAAGTATCAGTACCTCGACACGTCCCTAGATTCCTACTCAGCATGCAAAACAGAACAGGTACTGGGTAACAGAATTGGCCTGACAAATCTTAAAATGAGAAATGAATTCACCAAGCAATTAGCGTTAACGAATACAAGCTGCTACTGTTACAAAATGAATTTGTTATGATACGCGATGAAGGGAACGTTTTCTTTTGATCTGCACTGTACATGTCTGAAAGAAATCAAAGTCTGGAACAAATATCGTGTCCATGAAGCAAACACATTTCTCACCTTACACCGGACCATGAAAGATAGATCAAAACACTTCATAAACTACGAGTTAGGAAAAGCTGTAATATTTTTTAATTGTGTGCACTTTACCCAAAGTGAATAAAAATCAAAGGGTGACAATTGCTATTCCACAGACGACGTAATACTAAAATACTTAATGTCTTAACAGATTTAGAAGAACAATAAAATACTAAATGTATAGCCAGACATGTTTCAATCGGACACTCTGAAATAATATACATGAGAGATTTCCGAGGTTGTGTGCAGCCAGTGTAGGAGGATTTATTTTGGAATTCTCCTTTTGGTTGAAAAATGGAGCATTTGAACCGAAAACCTTAGTTCAATTACAACAGAAGCTTTATACGTAGAGGTGTCTGAATTACGAGCTTGAAATACATCTGTGATCTCTCTGGGCGTCACTGGTCTTATCATATCTAAAACTAATTTATACCAGCAGTGGTCTTCCAAAGTAATAAATTGCAGCCCCAATACCAATTTTCCAAATAATTTGGCTATCTAATTTATGAAGGTGATATTTGGGACCATTAATAGTTAGGAAATCGGGATTGCCGCCAATTTGATAAATGTACTTTAAATTGACTAAATCAATAACTTCACAAAACACTACTCAAAACCTTGCTGCACTCGAGGATCATTTTACAATGAATGTCATGAGAGGTCTTGGTGCCCTAGTGTGAACCCACCAGCACATAATGTTCTACACGATGTGATAATGTATCCGTGTTCTTAAACTCCGGATAAATATTCGCTACAATTCTTCGATTTTCGATCCAAAGGTTGTCAAGCTGATTTATGCTTTGGCTAATCATATCAGTGTTTCCATTCCTTGGTGTTAAATTAATTCATGTGTTCTTATTGAATGAATGTTTTCATAATGGCAGTTTTCTGGAATTGAATAAAGCTTCGAGCTTTCACCAATGATTCTGAAATAAATTCTGAAAAGAATGGTGATAGAAATTAATCCTAATAGCATAGAAATACAGTCTGAGTTTGATGAATGTCATGTCGCTTTTGACCCGGTATAAACGAGCTATTTCAATCTGGTACATGATTGGTTTCACTGCACGTCAGCAACACATTTGTATTCATCATTAAAGTGTTTCAACTCCTTCCAAAGGCACATCTAATGAGTAACTGTCAAGACATGGTTCATGTATTTCAACTAACGCTGAAAAATGACAAAACACAATGCAAGTAATCATGTGTGGTAATGTTTCTTATGTAACAAAATACTTTTAGCTGTATTATCCTGGAAGAACATTTCTGGGACACGTATGTCTCAATAATTGAACCATAACTGGAATGTGACTTTATTAGCTTAAAGACGAATACGCACTAAGTCGTCACCGAGGCAAGATAAATGACTATAGCTCTCTGAACGTGCATGCCTTTCTTTTATGGACTCTTTAATCTGTAGACATCGCCCATTGAATGATTTGTCCTTATCGGAATGATTCTTTAGGGCAACGTGAAGTACACCATGTCCTCCCAAATTTGCAAAACATGTTCAGTCCCTCACCCCTTCCCTCACTCACACATACATGGCACCAGCTGCGGTCACCAGTTTGTCACCCTGTGATGGCTTGAATGTCTACCTGGCGCGGTAAAACAACATTCACATCAAGCTATGTATTATATCAACCAACTGTAGAATGTGAGTGTAACGTAATGGACTATAAATATAGAACCTATTTGTCGATAGAAAACAAACTGCTAAAGTTATTTCAGTGTTGACGTTGAACTGTCGTTTGATGTACATTAACATCCCGTCATCATTGTCGTTATCCTGTAATGTGAAACTTGGCTCAGGTGGCAGACAGTGAAGAGAAACAGAAGACGTTAACAAAAGACAGGGTGCTTACCATTATTGCGAATCTCTGGAACGTGTTGTACGCAGGTGGCATTACTATTCTATAGCATACGTCTTTGACAAAGTAAGAAGACAAACTGAAATAAGGGTGGGTACATGGGTTGCACTGTTTGTGGGAGGGTGAGACATGTGTGATGATTCCAAGACTGGGAGAGTCCATAATACCACATATGTGTTGCCTGTGGTGATTCCAGGTCTGGGAGGGTCCCTAATTCCACATGTATGTTGCCTGTGGTGATTCCAGGTCTGGGAGGGTCCCTAATACCACATGTATGTTGTCTGTGGTGATTCCAGGTCTGGGAGGGTCCCTAATACCACATATGTGTTGCCTGTGGTGATTCCAGGTCTGGGAGGGTCCCTAATACCACATGTATGTTGCCTGTGGTGATTCCAGGTCTGGGAGGGTCCCTAATTCCACATGTATGTTGCCTGTGGTGATTCCAGGTCTGGGAGGGTCCCTAATACCACATGTATGTTGCCTGTGGTGATTCCAGGTCTGGGAGGGTCCCTAATACCACATGTATGTTGCCTGTGGTGATTCCAGGTCTGGGAGGGTCCCTAATACCACATGTGTGTTGCCTGTGGTGATTCCAGGTCTGGGAGGGTCCCTAACACCACATGTGTGTTGCCTGTGGTGATTCCAGGTCTGGGAGGGTCCCTTATACCACATGTGTGTTGCCTGTGGTGATTCCAGGTCTGGGAGGGTCCCTAATACCACATGTGTGTTGCCTGTGGTGATTCCAGGTCTGGGAGGGTCCCTAATTCCACATGTATGTTGCCTGTGGTGATTCCAGGTCTGGGAGTGTCCCTAATACCACATGTGTGTTGCCTGTGGTGATTCCAGGTCTGGGAGGGTCCCTCATACCACATGTGTGTTGCCTGTGGTGATCCAGGTCTGGGAGGATCCCTAATACCACATGTGTGAAGCCTGTGGTGATTCCAGGTCCGAAAAGCCCCCTAGTACCACACGTGTGTCTCCCTCGGTGATTCCAGATTACAAAAGATCCCAAACTCACATGCATGTTCCCTGTAATGATTTCAGGTCGCATTAGGCCCTTCGTGCCCATATGTATCTCCATGTGATGATTCGAGATCAGATTAGGTCATTCGTACACATTCCTAACCTTTGTTATGATTCCAGATTCCAGGTGATTACTTCGTGATCATAGCCTGGAAGTTAAATTTGTCTGTGGTTAGTGTGTTGAGGAATACGACAGACCAACATTTTCCGATGTGTCTTAGACGTAGGAGCTATGTAATTGGTAGAGTGAAAGACACATATTGTTGTGGAAAAGGTGATGCTATTGGTAATAGTACTACACTAGTCAGGGTAGACGTTAGGGAGACATGTCAAGGTGGCCAAATACACTGTGATTATATTAAAGAACTTCCAGCACTGCCCACCTCAACCAAACAGGTTGTGGTACAGACAGAATGTTCTTCCTCGATCAGTGGCAATGTGGCAAATTATGAGGTTACTGGACAGAAAATGAAGTCTCCATAGCAACAAATACATCACAAACGCCAATTTCCACCGTCTGGCAACCTGGTCGGTCCCATTCCCCAGACTCAGAACGTCCTTCATCCCCTAATGCGCACGTCTTCCAGAGAAATCTGATTTACGGATGGTCGCGGTGTGAAGTTTTGGTTTGTTTCAAATCGTCATTGGTGGTTTGACGTCAAGGTATACAGCGATAAGAAAGTAAGATTGTTTATGGATAACAACTTCTTTTATTATATATGATGCGACGTTTCGGTATGGATTCTTATACCGTTGTCAAGCAAGAGTGAAGTACTACAGCACAGAACAACAGACTTATATACATCAACAGGGATTAAGTGTTGCCCTCCTGCAACACCTCAACCAACAGCACCCCCGGGTCCAGTTCACCGTAGAAGCAGAATCAATGGTCAACTTCCCTTTCTAGATGTCCTCGTAACCAGAACCCCAGCTAACAAGATCCAAACCAGTGTCTGTAGAAAGCCAACCCACCCCGACCAATACATTCATTTTGACTCCAACCACCCCTTGAGAACCAAAACTGGCATTATCTCCACCCTCACCAGACGAGCCATCAACCTCTCCTCCACCAGTCCCACTACAGAAATACAGCACCTCCGCCATGTTTTCACCAAGTTCAACCACTACCCGTCAAAGCTAGTCGATGAAATTATCGGCTCCTCACTCCACCCAACAAGAAAACCGGCCTCCAACAAACCTGAACCAGCACCTATTCGTATCTCCCTCCCTTCATAGGGAAGACCTCCCACCACATCAGCCGTCTCCTGAAGCGACAAGCAGGCATCGAAACCTACTTTACCAGCTCTACACCACTGAAAACCCTACTGAAAGCTAATGGCAGGAACACCTCTAAACGACAACAACCCAAAGGTGTTGTCTACAAAATCAATTGTGACTGTGGCGAGGCCTATGCAGGCGAAACCTCCCGGCCCATAAATATCAGAATCAAAGAACACTTATCATCTACCACTAAATCTGACAGAAAATCGGCACTATCCGACCACATCATCAACTGTCCCAATCACAACATAATTTGGGACAATGTAGAGATATTATCGAAAAACCACCAGGACTTCACCAAAAGATAACTTGCAGAAGCAGTTCAAATCCGGAGACAGAAGCCCTCAATCAACAGAGACCAGGGCTATCTCATCCCTTCTGCATACAATGAACTGATAAAAACAACAGATTAGAGCACTCTAGTTATCATTGCTAATTAATCTCATCAGCCATGTATGTTTTGTTTCTGCCTCTAGGACCATTGGCTTCCTCCTATTGTCACTACATTATTACCACCGTGCCTTGTTGTTGTTGTTAATCCCCTTGATTCATACCTACATGTTCTTATTACTTAATCCCTGTTCATGTGTATAAGTCTGTTCTGTGCTGTAGTACTTCACTCTTGCTTGACAACGGTATAGGTATCCATACCAAAACGTGGCATCATATATAATAAAGAAGTTGTTATCCATAAACAATCTTACTTTCTTATTAGTCACCAACTTCTAAATGACAATCAAACAGATCAAGGTATACAGCGGTTTTATTCGTGTTACCGCAATTGAATATTTGATGTTAATCAGTCACAGTGTCTCAAAAAATGCCCGTTTTAACAAAATATACAATTATCCATTATTCGTATAATTTTTTTTGCGAAAATGCTGTTGTGGTTGTTAACTCCATGACTGCGTCAGTCACCGCCCTGTTATCTTGGAACAAAGGTGCCGTATAGTCTTGTCTTTATTATACAGCTATCACCATGCTCCACTTTCTTCACTTTGTAACATTGCTTTGTACTGACAGCAACTAAATCACTTCAAATGTTCCACCCTCCACCAACTGTTTTCATTTGTGTCTATATGTAATATTGATTTTCAAAAGTATTAAAGCTACGGGTCTGGTAGCACAGATGACGTCATGACATTGATTCAGGGGAATCTGACAGGTCAAGGTCGTCGTGAGCGACGCCGGTGTCTGACGCGGCATGCGTATCTATCGATTTCAGGGATTACATTATAGAGCATGTATCTGCGTTGTGATAATTTTTTAAGTACTGTGTTGGTGTGAAGGTTGTTTTTGTTACAAAGCTATCAATGAACTGAAATACGTTAAATGAAAAACGCCCTATGATATAATAAGTTTAGAATGTTAAATCTGTCGCCAGTTATCAAGTTACTTCATAGTGTCATACAAATACTTGCAGTCAATCCTGGTCCAGGCAAACCTGTGGTTGACAGCATGAGCACCAGAAGAAGCCTCCGGGATACAGTGACACACAGTTTACCTGGTCACACAATGTGACTAAACGATCCCCCATTAAATGTCTCTTACATTTGAGCACGGTCATGTACGAATGTTAAGAGCATCCACTGAGTGTTACAGTCGTTTGAATGACATCACACTTGTTAACGTTTTACCAAATGATGAGGGAACCATACAACGAAGATCCTTGTAACCAAATCCTTTGTGTAGATAAAGATGTCAACGTCTCCCAATGGATGAAAGTTGTTGGGGTATATTGTTCTTAAATTCTTAAATGTCTATACTCAGTACACCGTATTTGTTTGTATTAGTGAGTTGACAGATGAATGATAGTCCCCCATTTTGAGCTCGTGTGTGGGGCTTAATGCCACTTTGAACAGGATTTCACTTATATCACACGTGTTTACATCACGTGTGAGGCAGGTCTTGGGCGTTTACCACTTGTGAGGCCCCCACACACTGGTAAGGTGCCGACAAAACGTGGAACGTCATCATGGTATCTGAATCCATGACCACAGAGGCCACACCTTACTTACATCGAATTGATGAAGATCCTCCATACACCACCAACACCCCCACACACGTATTCTGAATCACGTAACACGGAGGGTGTCTTCTTGAGAAATCATGCGCTGTTGTGGAAGTCGTACTGTCAGGTGACAAGGTCTTGGCTGAATGTACAAATCTTTCTTTCAAAGCGTACAGTAAAACCATCATTGAACATATACCATAGAGTCATTCATAGTTCGATACAAGCAGAGTGATGGAATTAGGCCACATTCGATAACAAATTTGTTGGCATGATCTATTTATACAACTTTAACCAGAGTAAAGTAGTTCAATATTAAATATATATCCTTATGTACACTGAAAACTCGTTAACTCAAAATCAATTTATACATCTCGAGTTATATGTAGAATGAGATAATAATGGCTGTGATGTCTCCCACTCCATCATGCCGTGACAGACGTTGCAGCAGTCGTCAATTTCCATCAGTGTTTATTTTTGACACGCCTAACAAATTTTCTATTTGGATCCAAATGAATAATTATGTTTTTAAACCAAACAGAATGAAACAATCACATGCATATTCTCTAACTTAGAATCTGCACAGACGCCCCTTGGCTCCACATGAGAATGTCAATACTGCAGGTTTGATGACAATAAAAAAAATCCAATAATAGGAATTCCGTGTTGTGTAAGGAGCTGACAACATAAATTTTCATAAAAAAGATTTGATTGTGTGTTCTGCATTCCAACAACTCAATACACGCGACTATTAGCATATCTCCTGTGGTTGACAGCATGAGCACATAAAGGAGCAGCCAGAGACATAGTGAGACACAGTGAGCAAGTGTCTCTTACAATGGGGCACGGTCGTGTACGAATGCTAAGAGCATATTCTGAATCTCAACATCGACTGCAGATCCTTCACACACAGACACACACACACGCACGCACGCACGCACGCACGCACGCACACATACACACACACACACACACCAACCCACCTCCCTGAATCACGTATCATGAATGATGTCCCCTTGACAAAATTTGCACTATTGTGCAGGTCGTGCTGCCAGGTGACAAGGTCTTGGCTTAATTTGAAACTTCAAATCATTCTTTTAAAGCATACAGTAAAATCTGCTTAACTCAACTACCTAGCGTTATACCATAGTCCATATACCATAAAGTCCTTCATTGTTCAGTGAAGTGGTGAAATTGGCAGTTGCCAGTTTCCATCAGTGATAATGTTTTACACGCATACCAAAATAACTAATTGGATCCAAATAACCACGTTCTTAAACCACACGGAAGGAAACAATCACATGCATATTCTCTAACTTGGAATCTGCACAGACGCCCCTTGGCTCCACATGAGAATGGAAATACTGCAGGTTTGATGACAATAAAAAAAATCCAATAATTGGAATTCCGTGTTGTGTAAGGAGCTGACAACATACATTTTCATAAAAAAGATTTGATTGTGTGTTCTGCATTCCAACAACTCAATACAAGCGACTATTAGCATATCTCTGTTATTGTAAATGTTCTTTACACAGAAACTGTTTCCTTTGTAAAGCACATGTTTGTGAGAGGACCCAGGATATAGCCACTGTTTATGCTTCTTCACATGAATAATACAAACCCGATATGATGGTTTGAAGTTGACGTGGATTTTGCACCTCTGTGCCTCATCTTCACGATCAGTTGCTGGTTTGAAAACTACCTGGTGCGACTTGAATGCAGTTCTGACTCGCTTAGAATGGCACAAAGAGCTTGAAAAACGACATGCTAAAATACAATCCACTAGCTGAAACTCCCGGTGCTATAGCCATAGAACTTGGCTGTCGGGTAGCCTAGTGGTTAAAGCGTTCGCTCGTCACGCCGATGACTCGGGTAAGATTCCCTACATGGGTACAACGTGTGAAGTCCATTTCTGGTGTCCCCTCCGTGATATTGCTGGAATATTCCTAAAAGCGGCGTAAAACCACTCACTCACTCACTCACTCACTATAGTAATAAAAAATCTATGTATAAAAATGCAGAGTCCATTCCGGATATATCATTATTGTGTTTGTGTATGATTATCGATTATCGAGTCGTGGCAGCCGTTACACATAAAAAGGTAAGGCAAGTGTTCTGTTACATCGCATACAAGGTAAGGCGAAGGTGTTGCTGCTGAGCAAACATGAGACAAAGTATAATAAGTGGATCGCATATAGTGCCATGTACCCTTTTGTGTACAATTGCTACAATTAAATGCACGTGGCGAAGGTGAGTATATTTCTTGCAGATCAGATTCACCGAAATAAATTGCAAAGATCTGATAACATCAATATTCTTAGACTTTAACAGACTGGACAACATTTGTTACATGTGCCGATATATAAAATAAATGCTCACATCGTAAATCTGAATACTTGGTACACACAAATATTACATGAAATTCACTTTAAATATTACCTGTATTACAATATTTACAAATGACTTCGTTATCAATCAAAGCTCTATTGGGTTTGCGTAAATAATGAATTTTAAAATCATGAAAACCAATTGTAAATTTACAAAAGGAGGTATTGCAGGTATTAATGATTCATCTTGTAGATTCCTAATATAAAACTCCGGCTCTAACAAAGATTTTCAAATATTCATTTCATACCTCTTCTGAAATCCACAGATAAGAAACTCCAGTCGAAAAAGTAACTGTCTAACCTGTGATGCCCAATTAAGCTTACCATTATCATCTTTTAAGTTTAAGAAAATATAACTTTGCGCTAGGGTACCTATAAAGATCCATTTTTAATAATTCCAGCCAAAGTTATATTACTCTTAATCTAGTAAGTACAACTATATTGCAATGTCCAGTTTCCCGTAATAAAGCCTTATTTGAAGCATGACTTTCCCAAATTTAGAAAACACTTAAAATATGATGCATGTACTTTTTCTATACAGTGAAAATATTTGGTTTGGTAAAATCTTACAATCAAAGATGGTACATGCAGTTTTGAAAGAAGTAAAAGAGTTCTTTTTAAATAGTTGGTATACAGACTGCATAGCCTTTGATGCTTGAGCAGCTAAACGTGTACAAGCTGTTGGCCAATTTAGTCTGAGAATACTAAGCCCAAGTATCCAAGTACGAAACACATTTAATTCTTGTATTACCATGAAACCATATTTCATCATATAAAATAGGCTTGCAGTTACTCGTGTTCAAATCTTAAACCCTGGCGTATTGATACTAAATATATTTTGAACCTTAATCGTTTAATACAAAACCTTAACGGTTGAGACGAGAGTGTGCTTATTAACATTCGATGAGCAGTTAGAAAATATATTTTATCTTATTTCATTATCAAAAAGTGTGCACTGCACACAGTGTTCCTTTCCATAAGTATGGCTGTTTCAAGAGAAGAAAAAACAGATTACACTTGAAGGAGAAAAACATTTCATGCTTGGGAACATGACGTCGATATATGTGACAGATCGATGAAAAAGTAACACACACTGACTACTCCAGCCCCAATGCAAGTCGACACAGCTCATAAATAATGTCAACTGTCCACATGAATTCATTGCGAGCAAAGGCACCCTGAAACGGCTGTTTATAAAACCAAGATAGGTTTCTCCCACAACGTGTGCCACTAGCATTCTTTGTCTTTATATTATATACTCTGTCGGACAAAAAGAAAGTATGCACTCATATTTCAAACATGGTTGAAAATTAAACGAAAATAGAATAGTTATTCGAGAGTGATATGTTTTATACGGGTTATATTAATATTTTTACCTTTATCTTCCGGGGTTTCGACGTCCGTTTTCAGCCAAATAACGCTTAGAAATCGTTTGGCCAAAATCCAGTTAGTAAGCGTATCATTACTTTGCCTGAAGGTTGACTGGGATTGTTGTCTGATGAAAGATGATTGTTATTTCACTTGGGGAACTGAAAAGTTCTTTATATAGCGATCTATAGTTTGTTATATTACAGAATGTGTGCTACCATTAAGTCACATTTTGTATACATCCTTCTTTTATCGTATCCCATTATTTCAATGTCAATATTCATTCGAGGATATGCGTCAAGGAAATACGATTATAGGCTTCACAACCTCAAAGTCCTGTTAGTGGATATAGAAATGGTACATTTGTAGATACAATTATGGTTCAATTCAGAGGGGTTTCAATTCCTAGGTCTGGAAAACTACCTCCTGTCATTGTGGTTATTGATATGCCATGAATAGAATGCGTATACAGAACAAGTGATAAGCTTTACTCCCTGCTCATGGCACTAAAACACATCAAAGACTATCTGGGCATGTCTCTACGATCCGGGATAGCCTTTCAGTGAGAAACCAGTAATCTTGTAAGTGCATAGGCATGTTGAATCGATGAATTAAAGATCACGAACAGGACAGACGAAAAAACAACCTTTGACATTATTAAGCGTAGTCTTTATCCAGTCCACTGGATTGACCGCCGATCTTGACGGTAAAAATAGGTCTACTTGATACGGAAGTGCTAGTGGTATGGTTTCGTAAAACATTAGAGCATTATTGAAATGACACCGATCACGATGGTTAATGCCATTGATCGCGGAGAAATGTGGGATGGAATGAGAATGCATTGTCACTAGAAGAAGGGGTACTCTATGTTATGTGGCGGTTGCCTCATAAATGGTTTTACTTCATTGGATAGGTATATGTGAATTTACGAATCACGAACGAGATCAACCACGGCTGTTGACTGGTTTTAACAGAGATTTACTGTCATCAAAGTCTGGGAATGCCAGATAAATTCACATCCGCTTGAATAAGTTACCTCACGCAATTACCGGTGGCAGTATACGATGATACTTTCTGGTTTCTTATTGCATTCATGGGAGCGGTAGGGATAGTCGCTCGAAACGCCGAATGCCCGAATTCGATTCCCCATAGAGATGAAGCCAATTTCTGATGTTCTAGGGCGCACTATTGTGGGTACATTGTTAAATATGGGTTAAATCCGAAAGACGCTAATTTGAAAGCAACTCAGTTATGAGCATCCGTCAAAAACATCCTACGTTCGCTGAGTATTGTGTTCAAAGTTTGCATGTACATCTTTACCACTGATCAAAGACTTAGTACATTCTCACCACTCGTCAAGGACTTAATCAATGTTCAGTGAGAGAGTATATACTTCAATATTTTCTTGGGGTTAATGCAGTGTCCAAGGCACATCGTGTTAAGACACGTGCATGTTCACTTGAAATAGAGTCACGAAATATAGCGATTATTAATTCGGAATTGTGTACCACATTAGGCAAAGTAAAAACAAGCCGCTCCGCCGATAAGGAATAGTACTTATATTACAATTTGGACCAAAACTGGTTACTACATGTATATTATATTTTGCTGACATTTTTATGTATTATTTTTTCATGCCCCAACGGTGGCTGTAACATCTTTCCATGTCCTCTCATCTCAATACATTGCCAGTTCCTTAATGACATTCAAATGAACAACCTACTTATTTTAAAAGTTTTAAAATGAGTCATAAAGTTCTGACGAACCCCTTCTTTCGCTGTGTCATTTTTAACGTGTGTATATGCACGCGTGTGATTGCCTTTACCAGTCCGGATCAGTTGCTGATTTATAGTGCCAGTTTAGTGAGTGAGTGAGTGAGTGAGTTAGTGAGTGAGCGTGTTTAGTTTCACGCCGTATTCCAGCTATATCACGGCGGGGAACACTAGTAAAAGGTTTCACACATTGTACCCATGTGTGAATCGAACCCAATTCTTCAGCGTGCTCAGCGAACACTTTAACTTCTAGGCTACCCCACCGCCTCAGCAAGGATAACCCACTGAGACAAAGTATAATAAGTGTTCTCAGTCAAAAAGTACACAAAGACGCTGACTTTTAACCCAAGCAGAAATATGCTGGTGAGATGTACCCTTTTGTGTTCCACATGTATGATGCAACAATCTCGGTTTAAAAAAGACATCTCTAAAATTACTTTTCGACAAATGTTTCGATCACAAACACAATTACATCTAAATCGTAAATCATTGACGAATTGACAGCAATTTGACAGAACAACAGACAGCAGTATAGATATATAGGTCTTATTTGATTACAGTAGATCAGATTCACCGCATCCCACTCAACACCCACTACAGCACATGCAACTATTGACAGCTTAACCGAAGGTTGTAGATATGAACAGAGAAGGTATTAAGTCTTCCCGTGCCTCTCTGACGCCCATACAGATCACGGACATCCAAGGATAACATACAATACATTTCAGTATTAGCGCTTCGCTTGTTAAAGTCTCGGACAAAACTCCTGTGTGGAAGTGATATATCGGGGAAAAGAATTAATCTACGTAAGTGGGATCCACTTCACCAGACCCATTGGTCAGGCACCCTTGACTGTGCAAGCAGGACACAAGGGTAAAGGACAGAGACATCAAGGTCCTTCCTGATTATCCTTCCGGCTAAGGAAATACATGCATTTTGATGCCGTGTTGGTCCTTCTGTGATGATGGTCCTATTATCTGGCGATCTCGTTCTCTGCGCCAAATATGACATTGGTTGGGTTTATTTGATTTTATCGTGTATCATTTTTGAGAGGGATTTTTTATGAGTTTTATCTGTCAAATAACGTTGTATTTTCTCCCACGTTGTGTGTAATGAGATTTAGGGATTTATCGCCCGTGTGTTGCGCAGCGGTACAGGGCCAGCCTGGTTATCGGTTTTAGTTGGGACATCTTAATCCTTTGTGGGTGCTTTGAATGAAATGCTGGGACGTGAATTCTTTGGAAGAGGAATGGAGGACACATCACGTAGAAGAAAGAGACGGGCAGGGAGGCATGTATAATAACGTTCACCATCTCCCGCCATGACATCAGGATATCTGTACAGGATGGGAGGCAATCGTGGCTCATTTGAAGACAGACCAAGGTCGAGATCTCGGAATGGAACCCTCGGTATCTAGACCTTCGACAACAGGGACACACCTACTGTAAATGGTTGATTTGATTGATGGATGGACAGAATAATTGGTAGATGAATGAAGAGACAATGAAATACCGTACTGGCACTTATGTACACACACAATGTGAACCATACTGACAGGATGAGAGGCATAAGAGTAACAAACAGGGAGGTTTCCACGCTTTTTGCAGCAATATTTCAGCTATATGGCGGCGGTCTGTAAATAGTCGAGTGTGGACCAGACAATCCAGTGATCAACAGCATGGGCATCGATCTGCGCCATTGGGAACCGATGACATGTGTCAAATAAGTCAGCGAGCCTGACCACCCGATCCCGTTAGTCGCCTCTTACTTTAAGCATGGGTTGCTGAAAATCAATATTCTAACCCGGACCTTCACGAATAGATAGATATTTGAAACGTTAGGTACAGATATATTTAAAAAGGTTCAAAATGAATAAATAAACAGAGAGGTAAATAAGAGGTATCTTTATAGATGGAAAAACAGAAACATATATATATAGAAAGATGAATGGATACATCTACAGATACCTCTATGGTATACGAGTAGAGATATAGATATATAGGTGTATGAATATATGAATGCTCTGAAGAACGACCCGAGGATAACCGGCTGCTGAGTTGAACATTCTATCAATTTGAGCTTCAACATTTTTATTAATTTATTTCGCCTTCAAATGAAAAAAAGTGCTTCAAACACGGATTTTCAAGTCCCCTTTCTTGTTGGTCACGACTGAATATATACTAATCTAGAGACAATTCCTAATTTGACGACATTGATGGAGAGAATGTGTCAATATTCTGAGCTGACTGGATTACATCGTCTCAATTGTATCTTCCATTCCAACCGTCACGTTGAAAACATTAACTTTGTCATGTCAGTGACAAAACAGAGTTATGCAGCGGTATCTCTAATATGCTCTTAATGGTTCCAAAGTTCATCCATCTTCTAAATTAAATGTCTCTGCTTGTCTTGGCAATGTATTTCCATACATACCGCAAAAGCGTAATTCTTGTTCTTTTTTAATAAAATGTGAAGGATGTTTTTCATATTCATATTCCGATATCACAAGCCTTGCCATTTCGTCTCATTAAAAATATGTCATTCGTCAAAAAATCGTTTCATTAATATTCGAAGGGAACGTTGAGAGAGAAAAAAATGATTAGATTCCATATTTGAAATGAGTATGCTAAAAACTGAATTCGTATGATGTGTCAGTAATGAGTAACTCCATGTTTTGCTATCGACCGTGTTTAGTTACTTGTATCACAGTAATTTTAGATAATGATGTCAGGTGTGGAGGCAAACCAAGTAGTTTCTAGTAGCGGTCAATTCTGTTAATTTCCCTGGAGGAAATCCACGATTTCCTTCAAATGTGAGGTTTAACTCTACCGAAAATCCACTCATTAAACACAAGAGACCAAGGTATCGTATTGCTTGCATGGAGAATTGTAGGCCATTTTAGCAAACCTGACCTTTTCTAAAATAATGTGCGAGAAGGTGAGTGGGTGAGTGAGTGAGTATGGTTTTACACCGCTTTTAGCAATATTCCAGCAATATCACGGCGGGGGACGCCAGAAATGGGCTTCACACATTTTACATATGTGGGCAATCGAATCTGGACCTTTGGCGTGATAAGCCAACGCTTTTACCACTAGGCTACCCACCGCCCCTGCGAGAAGGTAAAGCAAAGTAAATGTCACATGTAATCAAGCTTACGTATCTTGTTTGAAACGAAAACTAATCTAAATCAAAGAAAAGCTTTTATTTATGAAAGTCAAATATCAATAACAATACTAATGAACCAGTAATGTTTCTTTGATTTGTGTAAAGGCTGTCTTTAAAGCAAAGCTGACATTTATCACCGTCAGAAACATCGTTTGATTGCAAATTGACATTTTTCTTTCTTTGCATTCTCATAGAAACAATAGATACATTTAAGTAAAGGTTCATATATAGCGTCGAAGTACTACTGCCAAGCTTGATGACAAATATTGATTTTGATTTGTTTTTTTTATTTAGTTACGGTTCAAACTTTGACAAGAAGCTGTGGCAGATTTGGCAGCAAACAAAATCTCTTCAGGGAAAACAAAAATTGGGAAAAACGGAAAATATTCCAGGATTATTACGGTTTTTCTCAAGTAGATTAAACAAGGTTTGACCTTGGTGGGAACCGATCAGAGGACTGTATAACCGCCAGCCACTCATGACGTCAGGCTTCTGGACATTCTCCTTCCATTATCGTAATATCACTCAATCTTTCAAACAGACATTTGCCCGGGAGTGGAGCCTGTGCGACGAACGTATTAGAAAGCGTTTTTCACTCTGGGCTCAGAACTGTCTGTCAGTTTTACCGCTTGGCTGAATGGTACGAATTTCTGTGTTGGTGTTAGGGAATGCATGTGTCATTTGCGTCAATCACCTGTCAGTCAGCGTGCACCAATACCGTTAATCCATTTCATGCAACCAGTGTAGGATCTCATCGGACACCACATTGGTCTACGATGTCATTCAAACGTCCACCGTAAAATCCTTTGTTGAGATTTACCAGAGCCCCGACTGTTACAAACCTGATGGGACGATGGGGTAGCCTTGTGGTTAAAGCGTTTGCTCGTCACGCCAAAGACCAGGGTTCGATTCCCCACATGTGTACAGCGTGTGGAGCCCATTTCTGTTGTCCCCTGCCGTGATATTACTGGAATATTGCTAAAAGTGGCGTAAACATTACTCTGATCCTACAACCCCTGAACAAGAGCATTACGACGCTCCCAGAAATAGAAGCTTATTTAATGAGCACGTGCCATTGCACAACTCCGTGATCAATTTCAGCCTTCGGCTTTTTCTGTAACCCATTAGGGTAACAGGTGTCATTGAAAACCCGAATACATATACATATTGCATAAGTATATTATTATTTATATGGTTATATAAAAGCACAAGTGTTCCTATATTTGTTTCCAGTTTCCTTCACAAGCTATGCGATACAAAGCTTGTGAAGAAACCTTGGAAAAAAATAAAGGAACACTTGTGAATATATATATATATATATATATATATATATATATATATATATATATATATATATATATATATATATATATATATATATTTATAGATATATATATATTCGGAAATAAGCCTTTCAATTACTCATGTTCAAATTCTAAACCCGGGTGTATTGATGCTGAACTTTAATCGTTTAATGCATAAACCGTAACGGTTGAGACAAAATTGTGCTTATTGACATTCGACAAGCATTTACAAGATACATATTATTATATTTCATTTTTCAAGAGTGTATACTGAAATACACTGAGTGTTCTTTTCCATACACATACTGTGTCTACATGAAGGAAAAACAGATTACACTTGAAGGAGAAAAACACTCATGCTTGGGAACATGACGTCGATATATGTGACAGATCGATGAACAAAAAGCGGTTATTATTCACAAAGTAAGTAACACATACTGACTACCCTAGCCCCAATGCAAGTCAACACAGCTCATAAATAATGCCTAATGTCCAGGAATTCCATGCGACTAAAGGCTGTCTATAAAACAGGGATACGTTTCTCCCACAACATCTGACACTAATATTAAACACTCTGTCAGACAAAAGAAAATATACACTCATGTTTCAAATATGGTTGAAAATTAAACGAAAATAGAATGGTTACTCGAGAGTGATATTTTTTTATACGGGTTATGTTTTGTCATTAATTGTGTGGGGTTTCGACGTCCGTTTTCAGCCAAGTAGCGCCCAGAAAACGTTTGGGCAAAATCCAGTTAGTAAGCGTATGATTACTGTTTCCTGAAGGTTGACTGGGATTGTTGTCTGATGAAAGATGATTGTTATTTCACTTGGGGAACTGAAACGTTCATTACATAGCGATCTATAGTTTGTTATATTACAGAATGTGTGGTACTATTAAGTCACATTTTACATACACCCTTCTTTCATCACATCCCATTATTTCAATGTCAATATGAATTCGAGAACATGCGTCAAGGAAATACGATTATAGGCTTCAGAACCACATAGTCTTGTTAGTTCATATCGAAATGATACATTTTTTATGTACAATTACGGTTCGGCGGGATTCCAGTTCCTGGGCCTGGAAAGCAACCTCCTGTCATTGTGCTTATTGATAAGCCATGAATAGAATGCATCCACAGAACAAGCCACTTTGTGGTAAGCTTTACTCCCTGCTCATGGCACTAAAAAGCATCAAAGACTATCTGGGCATGTCTCTACGATCCGGGATAGCCTTTCAGTGAGAAACCAATAATCTTGTAAGTGCATAGGCATGTTGAATCGATGAATTAAAGATCACGAACAGGACAGACGAAAAAACCCCAACAACCTTTGACATTATTAGGCGTAGTCTTTATCCAGTCCACTGGATTGACCGACGATCTTGACGGTAAAAATAGGTCTACCTTGATACGGAAGTGCTAGTGGTATGGTTTCGTAAACCATTAGAGCATTACTCTGTGTTATGTGACGGTTGCCTCATAAATGGTTTTACTTCATTGGATAGGTATGTGTGAATTTACGAATCACGAACGAGATCAACCACGGCTGTTGATTGTCTTTAACAGAGATTTACTGTCATCAAAGTCTGGGAATGCCCGATAAATTCACATCCGCTTGAATAAGTTACCTCACGCAATTACAGATGGTAGTATACGATGATACTTTCTGGTGTCTTATTGCATCTACGGGGAGCGATGGGGATAGTGGTTACAGCGCTCTCGCGAAACGCTGAATGCCCGAATTCGATTCCCCTTGGAGATGGAGAAGCCAGTTTCTGATGTTCGCGGCCGCTCTGTTTTGGTCTGTTGTTAAATATGGATAAATGGACTGATATATATGGACTGATTTTAAAGCAACTCTTGATTTTGAGAATCGATAAAAAAAAATCCTACGTTCACTGAGTATTTTCAAAGTTTACATATACATTCTCACCACTAGTCAATGACTAGTCAATGTTCAGTGCGGGAGTATATACTTCGATATATTCTTGAGGTCAACGCAGTGTTCAAGTCAACTCCTGTTGATCCCTTCAGTTGAAATAAAGTCGCGTAACATAACGATGATTACTTCAGTTAGACAACTGTTCATGTGTACGAAATGAAAATAAGCCATTAAGGAAGAGTTATCATAGTTCTGACAAAAAATTCTTACTATATTATATACTGAACATCATTGAAAACGCACCAGTCTAAAATTGTCCATATTTTCATCAAGATGGATTTCAGCATGACAATGATCAATGAATATAACTAACATGAAGTCGAAGGGCATGTCCAGTTGAAAAAATACTTTAGAAACAAATTCCTGTCCACAGTATTACTCTTAATTCCAAAATGCATCAACATGCAGCCACGCCATGAAAAAAGTGCGAATTTCATTCTGAAATCATACTGACACTGACATTAAAAGCAGGTGTATGAGAACCGATTCTCTAACGATTGTGAAACGAGGACAGAGATGCCGAGGTTAACACCTCACGAAAGAGAACGTGCACTAGGCATGATTCAGGTTGGCACCAGCAGCAGGGATATTGCTTGACAACTTAGACTTGGCCGCTCCACCATCGTTAGGCTTCATAGACGACATCAGTAGACAGGCAGCACCCGTGACCTTCAATGACCTTAGCAACAACGTGTTACGACGCTCCATCAGGATAGCCATATTGACCTTGTCCATATCAGTGTTTGAACACTGCCGACTGCCAGGACTGCTGCACTAGTTCAAGGTTGACGTGGGGGTCATCAGCGGTGACTCCATGCGACGCCGTCTACACGCTACAGGGCTCCATGCTCGACGTCCTTACGTTGGACCAATTCTGACTGACAGACACCGTAATGAGCGTATACAATGGGCTAGCAGGCATTTTCAGTAAAGGTTACAACAATTGCATGGTGTGGTAGTCACTGACGATTCACGTCTTCATCTACGTAATGCTGACGGCCGATTACGTGTTTGGCGTAGACGGGGTGAACGTTATGCTGATAAGTGTGTGGTTCAGACAGACCTTTGGGTGGTGGGAGTGTCATGGTCTGGGGTGGAATAAATTACAATCACAGGACTGCCTTCATGACTGTCAAGGCAGAGTTAATGCCCTTTATTACCGTGAGCAGATTCTTCAGAATCACATCGTATCTGTCTTCAATCACCACCAAGATGTCCATACTTTTCAACAGGACAACGCACGGGCACATACAACAAGACTTTCCATGCAGTATCTGGCCCAGCAACACATCCAGGTTATTCATTGGCCAGCACAGTCGCCATATGTATCCCCCATGGAACACTTGTGGGACGAAATTGGTCAAAGTCTTTCGCGGCGACAACAGATGGGAAACATCCGGGAACTTGAGGCTGCACTACTGTAGAAGTGGAATGCCATCCTCAAGAACTCTATTCGGACGCTTATTGACTCAATGAGGAGACATTGAACTGCATGTGTCAATGCAAATGGCGGTCACACGCGATATTGACTTTTCGATTTGACCCCACGTGTGTTTGATCCTTTCTGACTGTGGAATATTTCAATGAATGAGCGTGTTTTCTGCGTTGTTGTTTTTGTCAGTCGTCCATCTGTTATTATCCACTCAAAAAATATAAATTCCTTACACGTGCTTTTAATAATCTGAACTTTTATAAGTGGTGCGTTTTCAATGATGTTCAGTATATTTGAGCTGACGTTTTCATTTATTATTTTTTCATGCCCCAACGGTGGCTGTAATACTTTTCCATGTCCTTTCCTCACAATAATATATTACCAGTTTCTAAATATCATTGAAATTTACAACCCACAAATTCAAAAATGAGTCATAGAGTTGTGACAAATTCTGGTGATACACCCTCTTTCACTGCGTCATATGTGTGTAATTCAGTGTGCCTGATTTATAGTGCTTGCCAAATAGGATATCAGGCAGCAGTTTAACATGGGCAACCCACGTAGGCACCATGTGTTAAATATTCTCAGTTTACGAACTTTTGAATTAATAGACGCTGATTTTTAATCCAAACAGAAATATGCTGGAAGCTAGTCAGCGATACCCCCTGCGTTTTTATGCCATTGTCACATGTCTGATGCAACAGTCTCGGTTTAAAAACGACATCTATAAAAACTTACTATTCGAAAAATGTTTCCATCACAAACACAATTACATCTAAATCGTATATCATTGAAGAATTGACAACAATTTGAAAGAAAAACGGACAGCAGTATAGATTTAGACATGCTAGTTGATGACAGTAGATCAGATTCACCTCGTCCGACTCAACCCCCCACTACAGCACATGCAACTATTGACAGCTTAACCGAAGGTTGTAGATATGGACAGAGAAGGTATTAAGTCTTCCCGTGCCTCTCTGACGCCCATACAGATCACGGACATCCTAGGATAACATACAATACATTTCAGTATTAGCGCTTCGCTTGTTAAAGGTTCTGACAAAACTCCTGTGTGGAAGTGATATATCGGGGAACAGAGTTAATCTACGTAAGTGGGACCCACTTCACCAGACACCCTTGACTGTGCAAGCAGGACACAAGGGTAAAGGATAGCGACATCAAGGTCCTTCCTGATTATCCTTCCGGCTAAGGAAATACATGCATTTTGATGCCGTGTTGGTCCTTCTGTGATGATGGCCTTTTTATCTTGCGATCTCGTTCTCTGCGCCAAATATGAAATTGGTTGGGTTTATGTGATTTTATCGTGAGAGGGATTTTTTATGAGTTTTATCTGTCAAATAACGGTGTTTTTTCTCCTACGTTGTGTGTAATGAGATTTAGGGATTTATCGCCTGTGTGTTGTGCAGCGGTACAGGGTCAGCCTGGTAATCGGTTTTAGTTGGGACATCTTAATCCTTTGTGGGTGCTTTGAATGAAATGCTGGGACGTGAATTCTTTGGAAGAGGAATGAAGGACACGTCACGTAGAATAAGACAGACAAGGAGGCATGAATAATAACGTTCTCCATCTCCCTTCATGACATAAGGACATTTATACAGGAGGCGAGCCAATCGTGGATCAGTTGCAGACAGACCAAGGTTGAGAATGGAGCCCAAAACCTTCGCCAACAGGGACACACCTACTGATAAATAATTGAGTAGATTGATGGACAGACAGAATAATTGGTAGATGAATGAAGAGTTACAGACATTCCGCGCTGACACTGATATACACAGGCATAGATGAAATTGCACAGTTAAGTTGATACAGTGTGAACCATACTGACACAATCAGAGACAAACAATAACAAACACAGAGTCTTCAACGCTTTTTGCACTATACCAGGAACTACAAACCTAGATTATCTATATATGGAGTCCACCGTGCTCTTTGGCAAGCCATCCCTATAGTATCCAGTGTATGACATCATCATTAATATTCATTCTAACATGAGTAATACCCTTGACCCATTTGCCATCTTAACAGAAGCTTTTCATAGGTTTCAATAAAACCAAACTGCAACATAGAGGCGATGTGAAATCCTCTTTTAGACTTTTTAGGTTTCGAAAACAACTGGAACAGCTTTTTAGCATGATGGAAGCCATACCCTTCCTGTCTTAGATCTCATGAAATCCTTTAAATCACTCGGTAAATGTTTGTTTAAAACAGACTTCAGACTCTGTGGTACATATCGAGGGCTCTCTTGGACGACGTTTGGGATGTGAACTCATGCCGAACCATAAATTCATTTTGATTGGTTGGGGGAAAAACCTCTGTGGTGATACGGAACTTGTGACGTCACTTCCGACAGAGAGCTATGGCAGTGAACGAGTGTAAGGCCTAGGTAGAACTGGGACATTAGACCCTTCTATCTTGGACCTTAACATGAACGTAATATCCAGAAGGCTAGAACCCTACTTATTCTGAGAAAATAGATGGGTAGGTTCACAGAGGGACGAATAGAAACATGCAAGATATATTCCGTTGATTCAAAACGCATGGGATAAATGTAAGATAGATGCTAGATACCAGAATCATTTATCTATTCAAATGAATGGCATGGGAGACAGATAGATTAGATAGATCGATAGATACTTGAAATGTTAGGTTCAGATATATCTAAGAAGGTTCAAAATGAATAAATAACCAGAGAGGTGGATAAGAGGTCTCTTCATAGATAGAAAAACAGATATATAGAAAGATGAAGGGTAACATCTACAGATGCGTCCAGTAGAGATATACATACATGGATACATGAATGCATTGAAGAACGACTCGGGGATAGCCGGCTGCTGAGAAGATAATTCTATCAATTCGATAGTCGATATTTTCATTAAATTATTTCGCCTTTAAATGAAAAGAAACTGCTTTAAAACGACAATACTTATTCATCTATATGGTCATGGATTTTGTTGGACACGACTTAATATACACTTATCTGGAGACAATTCTAAATTTGAAGACATTGATGAAGAGAATGTGTCAATATTCTGAGCTGACTGGATTACCCTCGTTGGATGCAGAACGTCGTCTGAATGGTATCTTCCATTCAAACCGTCACGATGAAAACATCAACTTTGTCATGTCAGTGACAAAACAGAGTAGCAATACAACGGTATCTCTTATATGCTCTTGATGATTCCAAAGTTCATCCATCTTCTAAATTAAATGTCTCTGCTTGTCTTGGCAACATATTTCCATACATACCGCAACATAACAATTCATTTATTTCAAAAAATGTCAAGGGTGTTTTTTTATATTCATTTTCTGACATCACAACCCTTGTCATTTGGTCTGATTAAAAATATGTCATTCGTAAAAATCGGGTTGCAACATTTGATTAATCACAGTGAAAGTTTCATTAAAATTCGAAGGAAACGTTGAGAGAAAAAAGTATTAGATTCCATATTTGAAATGAGTATGCCCAAAACTGAATTCGTATGATGTGTCAGTAATGAGTAACCCAATGTTTTGCTATCGACCGTGTTTAGTTACATGTATCACAGTAATTTTAGGTAATGATGTCAGGTTTTGAAGCCAACCAAGCAGTTTCTCGTACCGGTCAATTCTGTTAATTTCCCTGGAGGAAATCCACGACTTCCTTAAAATCTGAGTTTTAACTCTACCGAAAATCCACTCATTAAACACAAAAGGCCAACGTATCGTATTGCTTGCATGGAGTATTGTAGGTCATTTTACTTTTATCAAACCTGACCTTTTCTAAAATTATGTGCGAGAAGGTGAGTGAGTAAGTAAGTATCTCTTGCACCGGATTTGCAATATTCCAGCAATATCACGGCAGGGGACACCAGAAATGGGCTTCACACATAGTACCCATGTGGGGAATCGAACTGTATCTTCGGCGTAATAAGCCCACGCTTTAACCACTAGGCTACCCACCGCCCCTGCGAGAAGGTACAACAAGGTAAATATCCCTCACATCCATACACCAAGACCAGACGCATGCACGCACACACGCACACATATATCGACTGTATGAGTGTTAAGATGCTGCAAACTATTTCGTTATTCACATGTAATCAAGCTTACATACTTTGTGAAAACGAAAACTAATCTAAATCAATAAACAGCTTTCATTTATGAAAGTCAAATATCAATAACAATACTAATGAACCGTTAATGTTTGTTTGATTTGTGTAAAGGCTGTCTTTTTAAAGCAAAGCTGACATTTATCACCGTCAGAAACATCGTTTGATGGCAAATTGACATTTTAAATTTTATACATTCCCATCGAAACAATAGATACATTTAAGTAAAGGTTCATAGAGTCAAAGTAATATTGCCAAGCTTGATGACAAAATATTGATTATGATTTAGTGTTTTTTCTTTAGTTACGTTTCAAACTTTGACAAGGAATTAACTGATGCAGAGTTGACAGCAAACAAAATCTCTTCAGGAAAATGAAAACGGAGAAAAAAGGGAAATATTTCAGGATTATTACGGTTTTTCTCAAGTAGATTAAACAAGGTTTGACCTTGGTGGGAACCGATCAGAGGACTGTACAACCGCCAGCCTCTCATGAAGTCAGGCTTCTGGACATTCTCCTTCCATTATCGTAATATCACTCAATTTTTCAAACATACATTCACCCGGGAGTGGAGCCTGTGCGACGAACGTATTAAAACCATTTTTCTCTCTGGGCTAGTGGTTAAAGCATTCGCTTGTCATGCTCAATATGCCGAAGACCCGGGTTCGATTGGGTGCAATGTATGAAGCCCATTTCTGGTGTCCCAGACACGTGATGTTGCTGGAATATTGTTAAAGGTGGCGTAAAAGCATACAAACATGAAGAAACCACCCCTGAACAAGAGCAGTATGACGCTCCCAGAAATAGAAGCTTAATTAATGGGTACGTGCCATTACACAACGCCATGATCAATTTCAGCCTCCAGCTTTTTCTATAACCCATTAGAGTAACAGGTGTCATTGTAAACCCGAATACATATACATGTATATTGGACGAGGATATTATTATGTATATATGTGTGTGTGAGTGTGTGTGTGTAGGAGTGATATGCCTGTTGAACACTCACGTTAATGTGTAAAATGCAGGCACAATATGTAACACGTAGTCTCAATCCGGTAATAAATGTAATTAGTCCTGTTCAAATCTTAAACCCTGGCGTATTAATGCGCTTTTGAACGTTAATCGTTTAATACAAAAGCATTAACGGTTGAGTGAGTGAGTGAGTTTAGTTTTACGCCTCACTCAGTAATATTCAATGTTATGTGGCGGCGGTATTTAAATAATCGATTTTTGACCAGACAAACCAGTGATCAACAACATGAACATCATTCTACGCAATTGGGAACCGATGACATGTGTCAACAAAGTCAGCGAGACCGACCACCCGATCCCGTTTGTCGCCTCTTACTACATGCATGGG
Organism: Haliotis rubra; assembly: GCF_003918875.1. Classification (NCBI taxonomy): domain Eukaryota; kingdom Metazoa; phylum Mollusca; class Gastropoda; order Lepetellida; family Haliotidae; genus Haliotis; species Haliotis rubra. The sequence goes on from NW_025767058.1 coordinate 520,080, forward strand.
TTACTGAAGATCAATTCTAACCCGGATCTTCACGGGTCCTTAACGGTTCAGACGAAAGTATGCTGATTAACATTCGACGAACAGTTACAAAATAAATATTATCATATTTCTTTATCGAAAAGTGTACACTGAAAGGTAAAGTGTTCTTTTCCATACGCATGGCTGCTTCCACATGAAAAAAACACACAGATATATATACACTTGAAAGAAAAAAAATTCTCTGTCGGACAAAAAAGTATACTCTAATATTTTAGATATGGTTGAAAATTAAACGAAAATGGAATGGTTATGCGAGAGTGATATTTTTCATACGGGTTATTTTTACCTTAATTTTGTGGGGTTTTGACGTCTGTTTTCAGTAAGGTTTAGAAAACGTTTTGGAGGAAAATCCAATTTCTAAGTGTATAATTACTTTTTCCTGAAGGTTGACTGGGATTGTTGTCTGATGGAAGATGATTGTTATTTCACTTGGGGAACTGAAACGTTCATTACATAGCGATCTATAGTTTAATATTTTACAGAATATGTGGTACTATTAAGTCACATTTTGTATACATCATTCTTTTATCATATGCCATTATTTCAATGCCAATATGCATTCGAGGATATGCGTCAAGGAAATACGAGTATAGGCTTCAGGACCTCAAAGTCCTGTTAGTGCATATAGAAATGGTACATTTGTATAGACAATTATGGTTCACTTCGGTGGGGTATCAATTCCTAGGTCTGGAAAACAACCTTCTGTCATTGTGGTTATTGATATGCCATGAATAGAATACATCCACAGAACAAGTGGTAAGCTTTACTCCCTGCTCATGGCACTAAAACGCATCAAAGACTATCTGGGCATGTCCCTACGATCCGGGATAGCCTTTCAGTGAGAAACCAATAATCTTGTAAGTGCATAGGCATGTTGAATCGATGAATTAAAGATCACGAACAGGACAGACGAAAAAACCCAAAACCTTTGACATTATTAAGTGTAGTCTTTATCCAGTCCACTGGATTGACCGACGATCTTGACGGTAAAAATAGGTCTACCTTGATACGGAAGTGCTAGTGGTATGGTTTCGTAAAACATTAGAGCATTACTGAAATGACACCGATCACGGTGGTTAATGCCATTGATCGCGGAGAAATATGGGATGGAATGAGAATGCATTGTCACTGGAAGAAGGGGTACTCTATGTTATGTGGCGGTTGCCTCATAAATGGTTTTACTTCATTGGATAGGTATAGGCGAATTTACGAATCACGAACGAGATCAACCACGCCTGTTGATTGGTCTTTAACAGAGATTTACTGTCATCAAAGTCTGGGAATGCCAGATAAATTCGCATCCGCTTGAATAACTTAACTCACTCTATTGCAACTGGTAGTATACGAGGCTACTTACTGGTGTCCTATGGCATTCACAGGAGCGGTGAGGACAGGGGCTACAGCGTTCGCTCGAAATGCAAAATGCCCGAGTCCCCATGCAGATGAAGCCAATTTCTGATGGTCGAGGCCGTAATATTGTTGGTACATTCTTAGATGGATAAATCCTGACTCACTATGATTTCAAAGCAACTCTTGATTTTGAGCATCCGTCAAAAACATCCACTGAGTATTGTGTTCAAAGTTTGCATGCACATTCTCACCACTCATCAAAGACTTAGTCAGTGTTCAATGAGAGAGTACATACTTCAAAATACTCTTGGGGACAATGTAGTGTTCAAGGCAAATCGTGTTAAGGCACGTGCGCGTTGAAATAGTCACGAAACATATCGATGATTAATTCAGTCAGACAACTGTTTGTGTGCCACATTATGCAAAATGAAAACAAGCCACTGCGCCGATAAGGAATTATAGTACTTACAGTTTTGACAAAAATGCTTACTATATTATATTTTGCTGACCTTTTAATGTATTCTTTTTTCATGCCCAACGATAGCAGTAACACCTTTGGATGTCCTCTCTTCACTATAATATATTACCAGTTCCTAAATAACAATTAAATTTACAACCGACATTTATACAAAATCTTAAAAATGAGTCATAGAGTTGTGACTAATCTAGAGAAATACTGGCGATACCCCTTCTTTCCCATTATTGTCATATTTTTACGTGTTTATATGTAATGAGACAGACAACATTAGGGTGTGTGTGCGAATTATGATTCACATTGGCAAACTATAAAATGTCTTTAAGTTATTGTGTCTTGCGGTCCGGACCAGTGCCTAATTTATAATGCTGTCCAATAGGGAGATCAGGCAGCAGTTTAACATGGGCAACACACTGAGACACAGCATGCTAAGTATTCTCAGTTTACTAGCTTTATATATTATTTTTACTAAAAGACGCTGATATTTAATCCAAGCAGAAATATGCTGGAAACCAGTCAGAGGTACACTCTGCATTTTTACGCCATTGTTACAGTCACATGTCTGATGCAACAGTCTCAGTTTAAAAACGACATCTCTCTAAAATTACTATTCCACAAATGTGTCGATCACAAACACAATTACATCCAAATCGTAAATGATTGAAGAATTGACACCAATTTGAAAGAAAAACCGACAGCAGTATAGATTTAAACGTGTTAGTTGATTACAGTAGATCAGATTTACCGCATCCCACTCAACCCCCACTACAGCAAATGCAACTATTGACAGCTTAACCGAAGGTTGTAGATATGGACAGAGAAGATATTAAGTCTTCGGGTTCCTCTCTGACGCCCATACAGATCACGGACATCAAAGGATAACATACAATACATTCCTGTATTAGCGCTTCGCCTGTTAAAGTTTCGGGGAACAGAGTTAATCTACGTAAGTGGGACCCACTTCACTCGACCAATTGGTCAGGACCTTTGGCTGTGCAAGCAGGACACATGGGTAAAGGATAGAGACATCAAGGTCCTTCCTGATTATCCTTCCGGCTAAGGAAATACATGTATTTTGATGCCGTGTTGGTCCTTCTTTCATGATGGCCTTTTTATCGGTCGATCTCGTTCTCTGCGCCAAATATGAAATTGGTTGGGTTTATGTGACTTTATCGTGTATCGTTTTGGGAGGGATTGTTTATGAGTTTTATCTGCCAAATAACGGTGTTTTTTCTCCCACTGTGTGTTATGAGATTTAGGGATTTATCGCCCGTGTGTTGTGCAGCGGTACAGGGTCAGCCTGGTAATCGGTTTTAGTTGGGACATCTTAATCCTTTGTGGACGCTTTGAATGAAATGCTGGGACGTGAATTCTTTGGAAGAGGAATGAAGGACACGTCACGTAGAATAAGGAGACAGACGGTGAGGCATGTATAATAACGTTCTCCATCTCCCTTCATGACATAAGGACATTTATACAGGAGGCGAGCCAATCGTGGATCAGTTGCAGACAGACCAAGGTTGAGAATGGAGCCCAAAACCTTCGCCAACAGGGACACACCTACTCATAAATAGTTGAGTTGATTGATGGTCGGACAGAATAACAGGTAGATGTAGGAAGAGACAACCATATGGACAGGGTGAGGCAGGATGAGAGGCATAGAGTAACAAACAGGGAATTTTTCACGCTTTTGGCAGTATACCAGGAAGTATGAACCCTTCAAATGAAAAGAAACTGCTTCGAAACGAAAATACTAGTTTATCTATGGTCACGGATTTTCAAGTCTCCTGTTCTTGTTTGGCACTGTATTGTGAGCATGTGTTTTAAGTGACCTCCACATTTCTAAAATCAGACATCTTCGAAAATCAGCTGAGTTCTTGAATGTTTAGCGAGAGCAATATGACGCGCTTTGAAATCTTGATTGGAGCATGCGCGACTGAACCGGAAATGTAGACACAGAAGACTGGTGCTGCTGAAACATTACTCGTCATTATGTCAAAGTTGACTATTAGATTTCAAGTTGAAGTCATTACTGTTGTCATGTAGTCTTGAGATAGTTCACTCTTGTTTTGTCGCTGAAACATTTTGCATAGATCTAAACATAAAACAACAAGGCGGTCTCATTGGTTCTCAGTTCATGTAGTCAGTGTGTATTGTGGTTCCATTATCTTGGAAAGGTTCAAACACTTGAAAATTAGATCTGATAAAAAAGTATCGAATTTTACCAAAAGGTTAGTCAGCTGAAGAGAGTTACTGGAACCCTGCAAAGGTAACGTCTAAAACACAACCAGGATTCCCGAAATATATACATCACTATAGAATAACTGTTTCTTTCTATAACATTTATAATCACCACTAAACATGGGTATATACTTAGTTTGCTCGTTTGTTGTGATCTGTTCGTGGATGTCGTTTCTCCAAGATTAATCTTTACCACTTCTTCCTTCACATATTTTCACAGATAAAATTTACATTAAAATCATATGCTCGTACTGACAAAATATTAAATATTGAACGGTACTGAAAAAGAATACCCAGTCTTGACTATCCTCAGAGATAATGCCTTTTTGTATTTAGGAAAATGGTTGTGAAATTTATATTCACTCGTTTATAGATAATATGTCCGTTGTTTATTCATGTGTCAGTAAATGGCATCAGTGGGTATACGCTCCAAATGCTATGAAGTTAAACAGTGCGACTGAATGCATTCTAAACATCTTCCCATGAAATCAAGCTGCTAGTGTGTGTGTATCTATCACTATCAAATTCTGTAATACTAAGAGTTCGTGGAAATGTAGACGTATCCTCTCCAGATCGTACTGTCGTCAAACAGACGCTAAACATTCTTGCTCTAGCATGTACCGCTTTTCAAACGTATTTGTTACTACCAAATGATGATGAAGATGCACAAACGTGCGAAATACAAACCAACTTCAAACTAGCAGCTCCAGTTTGAATTATTCATGAGAAGAAGCATAAACAGTGGCTATTTTCTGGGTCCTCTCACAAACATGTGCTTTACAAAGGAAACAGTTTCTGTGTAAAGAACATTTACAATAACAGAGATATGCTAATAGTCGCGTGTATTGAGTTGTTGAAATGCAGAACACACAATCAAGTCCTTGTGATGAAAATTTATATTGTCGGCTCCTTACGAAACACGGAATTCCTATTATTGGATTTATTTTATTGTCATCAAACCTGCAATATTGACCTTCCGATGAGGAGCCAGGGGGCGTCTCTGCAGATTCCAAGTTAGAGAATATGCATGTGATTGTTTCATTCTGTTTGGTTTAAAACATATTCATATGGATCTGATTAGAAAATTTGTTATGCGTGTCAAAAATAAACACTGCTGCAACGTCTGCCACGGCTTCATGGAGTGGGAGACATCACAGCCATGATTCTCATTCTACATATAACTCGAGATGTATAATTTGGTTTTGAGTTAACGAGTTTTCAGCGTACATATGGATACATACTAAGCAGCAAAAGAAACGTCAGTTTGGAACTTTCCTTCGCAGAAACGGATAACTGTAAACTCATTTAATGTTTTGATTGTATATATTTTACAACATCTCCAACTTTACCTGAGCAAAGACATTCCTTCCCAAACTCAGAATGGAACCCAGGAACTGGTCTCAAAAACGCAACCTGATCTCGGAGATGGTACGATGTTCTCCATGCTTTTCATGCAACTCATGCTACACGTGCTGTTCACAAGGACCAGCCCTATAAAATGCACCCCCAAACCTGGTTGAAACATTCACATTACAACGTCAGCAGGATGCCGCGACTCACGACAGCTCAGAGGAACCAGGCATTAGGAAAACCTGAAGCTGGCCACACTGCACAAGCCGTTGCCAATCACTTCCAGGTCAACGTTCGGACAATCTACAGGCTGCAGCAACGTTTCCGGGGCACCAACACCACCAACACCACAAATGATCGCCCCGGTACTGGCAGATTAAGGGTGACCACAAGACGACAAGACCGCCATGCTGTGCGACAGCATGTACAGAATCCTTTCATGCAGGCATCCGAAACAGCACGCCAGACAGGGGGAACCCACGGAAGACCAATCAGTACTGATACAGTACGCCGACGTCTTAACAGCGGGAACCTCCATTGCCGTAGACCTTACCGTGGACCTATCCTCACCCCTCGTCATCGGCGTGAACGTCTACAGTTTGCCATACAACACCAAAACTGGCGATACAGGCAATGGAGAACAGTTCTGTTCACAGATGAGAGGCGGTACTGCAGATGGCAGAACAAGAATATGGCGACGACGTGGCCAGCGTTAGTCAGACCAATGTGTTATCATGGAAAGAGACTCATGGGGAGGTGCAAGCATCATGGTATGGGGTGGAATAGGCCTGGGCCCCTATTCTCGAAAGGATCCTAGCCCAAGGATGTCCTAACTTTGATCCTAGGGTCTAGGATAGGTGTCCTACCTTATTCTCGAAAAGTATCCTAGCGCTAGGATGTCCTAACTTAGGACAAATACTAGGATAGGTTCTGACGTGTCCTAAGTCTATCTTAGTGGAAGTCAACATAGAGCGGTTCTTGTTTGTTCACCAATTTTGACGTCAAACAAAATAACTCGTCAAACTTACATTTGAATTTACAACAGCACACAGTTTTGATGAGTTACAAAGAGTTTCTTCAGTTCATATTATCAATTTATCGGTAATGAATAGAAACACTTGTTGCAATGCACGCATTCTTTAGATCTACAAAAGAGATTTGTTCAATTCTTACCTATTCTCGGCCTTTTTAATCACAACATTGCTCTTTTCAGTCACATTCACGTAAAATGTCAATGTCAAGGCCAACTTGATAGGGGAAGTAACTACTGTTTATTTCCTAGGTGAATTTTTCAGTTTGTGAGATGACGCATAATGAGAGTTCAAGTCATGATTTTCATAAAAAAATAAATACAATGAAAATATGTTTTTACACATATCTTTAATATTCTTATTTCTTTTTGGCAGACTTTCAAATTCTGAAGTAAAATTGTTATCGCCTTGTCAAAAAATGAATTTTCCAATTACTATAATGTGATGAAAATATCGAATAATTTCTTTTAGATCTACTAAGTCCTTCAAAAGCTGAATTTCCTTATATTATGTGTTTTTTTATGCAACGAATCATGGGTATTATTTAGGGGAATCCCCAACTAAATGAAGGTTTTTCTATCTCACCTACTGAAGAGCTCGCTATCCTAGCTAGGGTAGGTAGCACAAGTTAGGACAGGGATAGGATCATTTCGAGAATGGGTCTTATCCTAACGGTAGGATGTCCTAACTTCTGTCTTAACTACTTAGGATCTGTCTTAGCTGGGACACTTTTGAGAATAGGGGCCAAGAACCAGAGAGTGGGTCATGTGGTGTTCCAGAACCTTGGTCCAGGGAGAGGAGGCGGCATCACAGCGGTACGCTACATCGACCAAGCTCTCAGACACAAAGTCATACCACATTTCGCACGTCACCGGAACAACATTTTCCAGCATGATAATGCCCGGGCCCATACTGTCAGAGCTACACGGGACTTCCTACAGCAGAACGGTGTCAACATTAAGCAGTGACCAGCCCTTAGTCCTGATTTAAACCCCCATCTTTGGGATAAACTTCAGAGGAGACTGAATAATTTCATACCAAGGCCGAACACAGCCGATTTATTGTGCCAGGCCTTTCTCAGAGTGTGGTTCCAGGTGCCAATGGCCTTCATCAATCGATTGGTGCACTCCATGCATAGACGCTGTGCTGCAGTTATTGCCGCTTGTGGTGGTCACATAGATACTGAAGTCAAGGCTCTGAATGGACTGCAAACGTTCACGTAATGTCTTGAAATTATGCTGAGTTATTCATTGATGTGTCAAGTTATTGTACACAAAAAATGTTTTTGATCCGCTTATCATGTCCATTTCTGTAATGATTTGATTAAAGTGCCTAACTAATTTTTGAATTCGTACTGACGTTTTGTTTTGCTGCTGAGTATAAATTTAACATTGAACTACTTTACTCTGGTTAAAGTTGTATAAATTGATCATGTCAACAAAATCTTTATCAAATATGTGGCCTAATTTCATCACTCCGCTTGTATCGAACTATGAAGGAATCTGTGGTATAAGTTCAATGCTGGGTTTACTGTATGCTTTGATATTTTAAGTCACGATCTGGCTTAAATACTGCCGCTGTGACTGTAAACTTTAACTCACTCACTCACTCACTCACTCGCTGTATGCCTTGAAAGAAAGATTTGTACATTCAGCCAAGACCTTGTCACCTAACAACACTACTCCCAGAACAGCGCATGATTCGTCAAGAAGACATCATCCATGTTACGTGATTCAGAATACGTGTGAACCCGTGAAGGTCCGGGTTAGAATGAACCTTCAGGAACCCATGCTTGTCGTAAGAGGCGACTAACGGGATCGGGTGGTCAGGCTCGGTCACTTGGTTGACACATGTCATCGGTTCCCAATTGTGCAGGTCGATGCTCATGCTGTTGATCACTGGATTGCCTGGTCCAGACTCGATTATTTACAGACCGCCGCCATATAGCTGGAATATTGCTGAGTGCGGCGTAAAACTAAACTCACTCACTGACTCAGAACACGTGTGTGGGGGTGTTGGTGGTGTATGGAGGATCTGCATCAATTCGATGTAAGTAAGGTGTGGCATCCCTTAAGAGTGCAAGAAATCTGTGATCTTGAATTCAGATACCATGATCACGTTCCACGTTTTGCCAGCATGTTACCAGTGTGTGTGGGCCTCACAAGTGGTAAACGCCCAAGACCTGCCTCACACGTGATGTAAACACGTGTGATATACGTGAAATCCTGTTCAAAGTGGCATTAAGCCCTACACACTCGCTCAAAATAGGGGACTATCATTCAGCGGTCAACTCACTAATACAAACAAATACGGTGTATAGACATTTAAGAATTTAAGAACAATATACCCCAACAACTTTCATCCATTGGGAGACGTTGACATCTTTATCTACACAAAGGATTTGGTTACAAGGATCTTCGTTGTATGGTTCCCTCATCATTTGGTAAAACGTTAACAAGTGTGATGTCATCCAACTGAGTGTAACACTCAGTGGATGCTCTTAACATGCCCAAATGTAAGAGACGTTTAATGGGGGGATCGTTTAGTTACATTGTGTGACCTGGTATATTGTGTGTCACTGTATCTCGGTGGCTTCTTCTGGTGCTCATTCTGTCAACCACAGGTTTGCCTGGACCAGGATTGACTGCAAGTATGTGTATGATACTATGAAGTAACTTGATAACTGGCGACAGATTTAACATTCTAAACTTATTATATCATACGACGTTTTCGTATAAAGTATTTCTGTTCATTGATAGCTTTGTAACAAAAACAACCTTCACACCAACACAGTACTTAAAAAATTACCACAACGAAGATGCATCCTTTATAATGTTATCCCTGAGATCGATAGATACTTATACCGCGTCAGACACCGGCTCTACTCACGACGACCTTGACCTGTCAGGTTCCTCTGAATCAATGTCATGACGTCATCTGTGCTACCAGACCCGTAGATTTAATACTTTTGAAAATCAATATCACATATAGACACAAATGAAAACAGTTGGTGGAGGGTGGAGTATTTGAAGTGATTTAGTTGCTGTCAGTACAAAGCAATGTTACACACTGAAGTGAGTGGAGCATGGTGATAGCTGTATATTAAAGACAGGACTATACGGCACCTTTGTTCCAAGATAACAGGGCTGTGACTGACGCAGTCGTGGAGTTAACAACCACCACCGCATTTTCGCATAAAACCTACGAATAATAGATAATTGTATATTTTGTTAAAACGGGCATTTTTGAGACACTGTGTGTTTAACATCCAATATTCAATTGAGCGTAACACGGATAAAACCGTTGTATACCTTGACGTGAAGCCACCGATGACAATTTGAAACAAACCACAACTTCACACCGCAACCATCCGTAAATCAGATTTCTCTGGAAGACGTGCAAATTAGAGAATGAAGGACGTTCTGAGTCTGAAGGAGGGGACCGACCAGGTTGCCAGACGGTGGAAATTTGCGCTTGTGATGTATTTGTTGCTATGGAGACTTCATTTTCTGTCCAGTAACCTCATAATTTGCCACATTGCGACTGATCGAGGAAGAACATTCTGTCTGTACCACAACCTGTGTGGTTGAGGTAGGCAGTGCTGGAAGATCTTTAATACAATCACAATGTATTTTGCCACCTTGACATGTCTCCCTAACGTCTACTCTGACTTGTGTAGTACTATTACCAAATAGCATCGCCTTTTCCATAACAATCTGTGTCTCTCACTCTACCAATTACATAGCTCCTACGTCTAAGACACTTCGGACCTTGTTGGTCAGTCGTGATGGTCAACTGACTAACCACAGACAAATCAAACTTGTCTGATAAGATTCCACGAAGTAATCACCTGGAATCTGGAATCATCACAAAGGTCAGACATGTGTTCGAAGGACTTAATCTGATCTCGAATCATCACATGGAGATGCATATGGGCACGAAGGGCCTAATGCGGCCTGAAATCATCACAGGGAACATGCATGTGAGTTTGGGATCTGTTGTAATCTGGAATCACCGAGGTGAGACACACGTGTGGTGCTCGAGGGCTTTTCGGACTTGGAATCACCACAGGAAACTCATATGTGGTGTTAGGGACCCTCTCAAACCTGGAATCCCCACAGGCAACATACATGTGGAATAAGGGACCCTCCCAGACCTGGAATCACCCTCCCAGACCTGGAATCACCACAGGCAACACACATGTGGTATTAGGGACCCTCCCAGACCTGGAATCACCACAGGCAACATACATGTGGTATTAGGGACCCTTCCAGACCTGGAATCACCACAGGCAACATACATGTGGTATTAGGGACCCTTCCAGACCTGGAATCACCACAGGCAACATACATGTGGTATTAGGGACCCTTCCAGACCTGGAATCACCACAGGCAACATACATGTGGTATTAGGGATCCTTCCAGACCTGGAATCACCACAGGCAACATACATGTGGTAGGGACCCTTCCAGACCTGGAATCACCACAGGCAACATACATGTGGTATTAGGGACCCTTCCAGACCTGGAATCACCACCAACATACATGTGGTATTAGGGACCCTTCCAGACCTGGAATCACCACAGGCAACATACATGTGGTATTAGGGACCCTTCCAGACCTGGAATCACCACAGGCAACATACATGTGGTATTAGGGATCCTTCCAGACCTGGAATCACCACAGGCAACATACATGTGGTATATAAGGGACCCTCCAGACCTGGAATCACCACAGGCAACATACATGTGGTATTAGGGACCCTTCCAGACCTGGAATCACCACAGGCAACATACATGTGGTATTAGGGACCCTTCCAGACCTGGAATCACCACAGGCAACATACATGTGGTATAAGGGATCCTTCCAGACCTGGAATCACCACAGGCAACATACATGTGGTATTAGGGACCCCAGACCTGGAATCACCAGGGACCTTCCAGACCTGGAATCACCACAGGCAACATAACAGGGACTTCCAGACCTGGAATGGTATATTAGGGATCCTTCCTGGAATCACCACAGGCAACATACATACCTTAGGGATCCTTCCAGACCTGGAATCACCACAGGCAACACACATGTGGTATTCGGGATCCTAGACCTGGAATCACCACAGGCAACATACATGTGGTATAAGGGATCCTCCCATACTTAGAATCATCACACATGTCTCTCCCTGTGCAAACAGTGCAACCCATGTACCCACCCTTATTTCAGTTTGTCTTCTTACTTTGTCAAAGACGTATGCTATAGAATTGTAATGCCACCTGCGTACACGATATTCCAGAGACTCGCAGTAGTGGTAAGCACCTTTTGTTAACGTCTTCTGTTTCTCTTCACTGTCTGCCACCTGAGCCAAGTTTCACATTACAGGATAACGACAATGATGACGGGATGTTAATGTACATCAACGACAGTTCAACGTCAACACTGAAATAACTTTAGCAGTTTGTTTTCTATCGACAAATAGGTTCTATATTTATAGTCCATTACGTTACACTCACATTCTACAGTTGGTTGATATAATACATAGCTTGATGTGAATGTTGTTTTACCGCACCAGGAAGACATTCCAGCCATCACAGGGTAACAAACTGGTGACCACAGCTGGTGCCATGGATGTGTGAGTGAGGGAAGGGGTGGGAGACTGAACATGTTTTGCAAATTTGGGAGGACATGGTGTATTTCACGTTGCCCTAAAGAAATCATTCCGATAAGGACAAATCATTCAATGGGCGATATCTACAGATTAAAGAGTCCATAAAAGGAAGGCATGCACGTTTAGAGAGCTATAGTCATTTATCTTGCCTCGGTACCACTTTCAGGGTCTAAAGATGACGACTTAGTGCGTATTCGTCTTTAAGCTAATAAAATCACATTCCAGTTATGGTTCAATTATTGAGACATACGTATCCCAGAAATGTTCTTCCAGGATAATACAGTGAAAAAAGTATGCAAGCCTTTAGTTATATAAGAAAAAATACCACACGTTGCTACTTGCATGGTATTTCGTCATTTTTTAGCTTTTGTTTAGATACAACATGAACCATGTCTTGACAGTTACTCATTAGATGTGCCTTTGGAAGGAGTTGAAACACTTTAATGATGAATACAAATGTGTTGCTGACGTGCAGTGAAACCAATCATGTACCAGATTGAAATAGCTCGTTTATACCGGGTCAAAAGCGACATGACATTCATCAAACTCAGACTGTATTTCTATGATATTAGGATTAATTTCTATCACCACACTTTTCAGGAAATATTTCAGAATCATTGGTGAAAGCTCGAATTTTTATTCAATTCCAGGAAACTGCCATTATGAAAGTAATCTAAATGGAATTCGTTCAATAAGAACACATGAATTAATTTAACACCAAGGAATGAAAACACTTATAAGATTAGCCAAATCATAAATCAGTAGCTTGACAACTTTTGAATCGAAAATCGAAGAATTGTAGCGAATATGTATCCGGAGTTTAAGAACACGGATAAATTATCACATCGTGTAGAACATTATGTGCTGGTGGGTTCACACTAGGGCACCTAGACCTCTCATGACATTCATTGTAAAATGATCCTCGAATGCAGCAAGGTTTTGAGTAGTGTTTTGTGAAGTTATTGATTTAGTCAATTTAAAGTACATTTATCAAATTGCTGGCAATCTCGATTTCTTAACTTTTAATGTTCCCAACCATCACCTTCATAAATTAGATAGCCAAATTATTTGGAAAAGTGGTATTGGGGCTGCAATTTATTACTTTGGAAGACCACTGCTGGTTTAAATGAGTTTAAATATAATAAGACCAGTGACGTCCAGACAGATCATAGATGTTTCAAGCTCGTAATTCAGACCCTTTAAGTATAAAGCTTCTGTTGTAATTGGACTAAGGTTTTCGGTTCAAATGCTCAATATTTCAACCAGATAGAGAATTCCAAAATAAATTCTCCTACACTGACTACACAAACCTCGGAAATCTTTCGTGTTTATCATTTCAGAGTGTCCGGTTAAAATATGTCTGGCTGTACATTTAGTATTTCATCACTTCATCTAAATCTGTTAAGACGTTGAGCATTTTAGTATAACGTCGTCTGTGGAATAACAATTGTCACCCTTTGATTTTTATTCACTTTGGGTAAAGTGCACACTTACAGCTTGTCCTAACTCGTAGTTTATGAAGTTTTGTGATCTATCTTTCATGGTCCGGTGTAAGGTGAGAAATGTGTTTGCTTTATGGACAAGATATTTCTTCCAGATTTTGATTTCTTTCAGACATGTACAGTGCAGATCAAAAGAAAACGTTCCCTTCATCGCGCATCATAACAAATTCATTTTGTAACAGTAGCAGCTTGTATTCGTTTAACGCTAATTGTTTGGTGAATTCATTTCTCATTTTAAGATTTGTCAGGCCAATTCTGTTACCCAGTACCTGTTCTGTTTTGCATGCTGAGTAGGAATCTAGGGACGTGTCGAGGTTAATAATTACTATGACAAGACTTAGATGACAGACCCTGTTACCACGAATGTCAGTCTTATGTCTGGTTAGACAGTGAAATAGATAGCTACCCCCACATATCCTCTCGAATATTCAGTCAGGTGTGAGCCATTACAGAGACCAATACATGCTTATCTGGACAATATAATCTATCTTGTATCTTGCACTTAATATTGATGCACTTTCCATATTCCTAAAAGAATCTCTGCTAAAGTCAGAGTCGATTTTTACGATTCCGACCGTATCTTGAGCATTGTTTTTATGAAACAAATGACCTCCACATTCTAGCTTTAGACCTTTTCACAGATCAACTGAGGTCATAAATGTTGAGCGAGAGTCGTATGACGCTCTCTGAAATCCAAGTAGGAAGAGCATGTATGATTAAACCCCAAAAGGTGGGACATGCCGACACTAAATTCTGGTGCTGCTGAAACATTACACCACAAATAAAGTTCACTGTTGGATTTCAACACTCTTGGTAGTTCAGGTAGTTAGTATATATGGTGGTACCATCATCTCGTGTAGGTTAACTGCCTATTAAAATAAAGTTAAACACTTGAAAATATGATTTGAGAAAAAACAACATAATCCAAATGTTATCAAGGCGTCAATAGGCTGAAAATAGTAACATAAACTCCAAACCACAACAATGATATTTGAAAGAAATGTATCGTTTCTGTTTTGTTTCACTTACAGCAAGCACCCCACCAAATGAATGTGTATTTAGTTTGCTCGTTTCTTGTAATCTGGGGTTTGATGTGTGTTCCTGGATGACATTTCGGGCTTTGTTGGCACGCTGTAATACTCTCAAAGATTAAAATTTAGCACCTCTTCCTTCATGTGTTATCGCATTATTTTGTACTTTCAAAATGATATTCTCGTATTGACAATATAAAACCAAGTAATCCCAATGACATTATCTGTAACTCACCAATGACAGTAGCTACTTAAATAGCCGTTTAAATGTTTGAATTTAAACTGCCCATATTACTGTACAAAAAAAGGAATGACTTCAGTTTACATACAATTTGTCAACTTACATAAAGAACATCTGAGTTTCGAAGATATTGCGTTTAGACAAGAAATAATCAAATGTGTTGCATTGTGAAATATGAAAGGAATATTGCATTTGTGCATATGAAAGGGATCTTTTGGTTGTTAGTAATATACCATAATGAGGCCAAGAAGTGTAACTAAAGCTTTAGGTATAACGATGACCTGGTTACGTTCAAGAATTGTCATAAAGACAATTGTCTTCCGAATCTGAACTGGAACTAGAGTAATGTCGGAATGGAAACAGATTTGTAACTTTTGTAACTTCTATTTATGTACCCACCAGCACACGTGGAATGTATTTCAGAACTCGTTTTTCTTTTGTCATTCCAAACGAGACATTCAAACCATTCGTACCAGGCTTATTTGGTACCAGCAACTGATCATAAAGACGGAGTATCGAGGTACGAAATCCACGTCAGTCTCAACCTTGGAGCTCGGTATTGAATTATTCATGAGAAGAAGCATAGACAGTGGCTATTTTCTGGGTCCTCTCACAAACATGTGCTTAACAAAGGAAACAGTTTCTGTGTAAAGAACCTTTACAGTAGCAGAGATATGCTAATAGTCGCGTGTGTTGAGTTGTTGAAATGTAGAGCACACGATCAAATCTTTGTGGTGAAAATTTATATTGTCAGCTCCTTACAAAACACGGAATTCCTATTATTGGATTTATGTTATTGTCATCAAACCTGCAGTATTTCCTTCTCATGTGGAGCCAGGGGCGTCTCTACAGATTCAAAGTTAGAGAATATGCATGTGATTGTTTCCTTCCGTGTGGTTTAAGAACGTGGTTATTTGGATCCAATTAGTTATTTTGGTATGCGTGTAAAACATTATCACTGATGGAAACTGGCAACTGCCAATTTCACCACTTCACTGAACAATGAAGGACTTTATGGTATATGGACTATGGTATAAAGTTAGGTAGTTGAGTTAAGCAGATTTTACTGTATGCTTTAAATGAATGATTTGAAGTTTCAAATTAAGCCAAGACCTTGTCACCTGGCAGCACGACCTGCACAATAGTGCATATTTTGTCAAGGGGACATCATTCATGATACGTGATTCAGGGAGGTGTGTGTGTGTGTGTGTGTGTGTGTGTGTGTGTGTGTGTGTGTGTGTGTGTGTGTGTGTGTGTGTGTGTGTGTGTGTGTGTGTGTGTGTGTGTGTGTGTGTGTGTGTGTGTGTGTGTGTGTGTGAAGGATCTGCAGTCGATGTAGAGATTCAGAATATGCTCTTACCATTCGTACACGACCGTGCCCCATCGTAAGAGACACTTGCTCACTGTGTCTCACTATGTTTCTGGCTGCTCCTTCAGGTGCTCATGCTGTCAACCACAGGTGTGACGGCTTGTATTTGCATGACACCATGACATAACTTGACTATTGCTTACTGTTTTAATAATCTACATTAATTCGATCCTCATATCTATCTTCATAACAAAAACACCTTTTACACCAACACAGTACTTAAAACATTATCACAACGAAGATATATCCCCCATATAGAAAGCCCTGAGATAGATAGATACGCCTACCACATCAGACATCGGTTATTACTTCGGCGTCGCTCACGACGACCTTGACCTGTCAGATTCCTCTGAATCAATGCCATGACGTCATCTGTGCTACCAGACCCGTAGATTTAATACTTTTGAAAATCAATATTACATACACAAATGAAAACAGTTGGTGGAAGTTGGGGTATTTGAAGTGATTTAGTTGCTGCCAGTACAAAGCAATGTTACAAAGCAAAGTAAGTGTTGCATGATGATAGCTGTATAATAAAGACAAGACTATACGGCACCTTTGTTCCAAGATAACAGGGCTGTGATTGACGCATTCAGCAGCCGTCGCACAAATCTAGGAATTATGGATACATGTACATTTTGTTAAAACGGACATTTTTGAGACGCTGAGGCTAATTAAATTCCCGAGCAAGAACAACATGGAACATCTTCACTTGAGGGTACACGGATAAAACCGTGGTATACCTTGATGTCAAACCACCGATGACAATTTGCAACAACCCACAACTTCAGACCTAGACCATCCATAAATCAGATTCCTCTGGAAGACCGTGCAGATTAGGGTATGAAAGACGTTCTGAGTGTGGGGGAGGGAACCTTCCTCCCTGGACCGGCTTCAGGTTTCCAGTCGGTGGAAATTGGCGTTTGTGATGTATTTGTTGCTATGGAGACTTCATCTTCTGTCCACTAACCTCATAATTTTGCCACATTGCGACTGATCGAGGAAGAACATTCTGTCTGTAACACAACCTTTGGTTGGGATAGGTCAACTCTGACTTGTATAGTACTATTACCAATAGCATCACCTTTTCCATAACAATCTGTGTCTCACTCTACCAATTACATAGCTCCACCACGTCGAACACTTCGGATCTTGTTGGTCAGCTGTGTTGGTCAACTCACTAACCACGGACAAATTATACTTGTCTGACAAGATCGTGGGCTTTGATCACGAAGTAATGACCACTGAGTGGACATTGATTGTACAGGACTTCACCAACGCACACCATGACGTGTCTTTCTTCAGTGTTACAGTCGTTTCCAGTAGAGAGGCACAGTGTATACAACAAACACTGATTCGATCTAACCGACAATTTCTTTGAAAGAACGGTGTCTCCAGGACAATGTTTGCTCACGTTGACATAACAAAATTTGATGAAGGACAAAGTTTGTGATAGATTTTGTTTTAGGCTGTGGAAGCCATGTATGTGGGAATTGAGGTTTTGTGAAGTTACATAGCTGGTTTAAAGGAGGCCGACGACCGATATCTAAAGACTAGACGACCTAAAGTAACCTCAATATATACTGTAAGCCATTAAAAACGCAATTTGACATTCATACTTTCTTTACTCACACTAATTTCAACATATATAAACCTAACTGGCAGATATGTTTTAAGTGAACATCTGTGAATAATTTCATCTGAAAATGTCCAGTCAACAACAACATCAGTGACGCAACAACGACATCAAACAAAGGAGGGGTCACTTGCAGTCAATATCGCGTGTGTCCACCGTGCGCTGCAAGACATGCTCGCAGTCTTTGGGGCATTGAAAGACACACATTTCTCAGGAACAGTTGTTGGATGGTCTGCAGCCTCTGATGGTCTGTGGTCTGATCATAACACCACCCCCTCCAAAACGATCATGCTCAAGGACACAGTTTGGTGCAAGTCTTTCTCCTTTACGTCGATAAATCTGTTGACGTCCATCTGCAAAGGATAAGTTAAAAGTGGATTCATCTGAAAAAATGACATCCGGCCATGTCCTGTTGCCAAGATTGGCCCCATTTGCTGCCCATCGCTGTCTGGCAAGTCTGTGACGATGCAATAAGGTTGGACCACGGTACGGGTGACGACACCGGATGTTGAAGGCAGCAAGGCGTCGTTGCACCTTTTAGGCGCTGAAATGGCGTTGACTTGTCCCAATTGTCCTCCTTGCCTAATCATCAGCTGTTTGGAACCGATTTCGCAAGTGTGAAACTCGGATATTGCGGTTTTGTCGAGCTGTTATCACAGGTGGTGCACCAGGTCGCGGACGATCAGCAACACTTCCGGTAGCCCGAAAACGTTGTCTGAGTCGACTTACAGTGGATGGATGCACATTAAAGTGCCTGGCAATCATCACATCTGAAGCACCTTGGCTGACCATACCGATAACCTGTTTCCTTTCGTGTTGTGTCAAGTGTGGCAGTTTCTCAAAGTGATTGAGTTCCACAATTCATTGTGCCTTTACAGGGCCTGGGTGCAGGTAATGCATGTGCACAACGTGTTTCATGAATGTGGTTGTGTTTACGAGAAATGTCAAAGGGTCAGTTTTAAGTATCACAGTTCATGTGAGAGGAATGCTCCGGGACTCGAACTCGAAATGGGCCAGAATAACAGCCTTTTATCCCTACATCCTCTGTATCGCAGGAAAAAATCTTCAATAGAACTTTTATAAGTTTCAGGACAAAAATACCAATTGCGTTTTTAATGGCTTACAGTATATAATCAAGTGATAAAATAGCCAGATACAATACGTCTTGATTTGGGGATTAAGCAGCGTTTTGTCTGAGCGCTCAATGGTTACCTTTATTAGTGTACATTTACGCCTCCCGCACCATTACTAGCGAGCAATTTATTATGTGTGTTCTTGTTAGGATACAAGAGACTATCGTCAGAATTTTGGTTATATCGCAACATGTCATTTGTCTTACATTGGGGGGTGGGGGTGGGGGGGTTTAGCCTAGTGGTTAAAGCGTTGGCTCGTCACGCCGAAGACCCGGGTTCGAATCCCCACATAGGTACAATGTGTGAAGCCCATTTCTGTTGTCCCCCGCCGTGATGTTGCTGGAATATTGCTAAAAGCGGTGTAAAACCAAACTCAGTCAGTCTTACATTGGAAATGTCAGTTACTGACGTGAAGTGAAAATATGTGCAGAAATGATAAGGTGGTTCCCAAGAACCTAAACAATCCTTTCCTACTTAGATGTTAGAGTAAGGTGTGTAAGTAATACCGCATCTGGGAAAGACGTGTATTGTAAGGCACAGGGTTTTATAAAGATCAGGCACGTGACAGTCGGTAGCAAGTTCCATTAGCATACCGATAACACGTCCACCATGCATGAATCAAGGTGATAGCAGGTGTTCTCCGGTGCTGTAAATGCTGATCAACAGGTGGTCATTTAAAGTGTAATTACGTCTTACACCATGGAAGTCATGCCATGTGTGACGACCTCATCTCTGTACAGAAAGGAAATCAAAGACGTGGTGATATCCTGGACCCAAAATATACGTCACGGTTGATGAGTTCTGTTTCAATGTTTCAGTTACATCACTGCTTGTCAGCCTCATGTGGGAGAAAGCCGGAATAATGAATATCCTGGACGGTTACCACTTTGGTGAAACCCACGAACGCTGCTATGGTGTTGACAGACCTAGACACATTATCATTGAAATCGTTCTCTTATCACGCCGAAGGACCATGTTCGATTCGGAACAAGTGTAAAGCCCATTTCCGATGACCCCTGCTGTGATACTGCAGCAAGAGTTCCAAAAACGACGTAATAGTGCAGTGGTGAAGCACAAAAGTGCAGTGGTAAGGCGTCTACCTATCACGCTGAAGTCCCGGGTTCGATCCCCGGTGGAGGCACCTAGGTTCGGGTCCCGAGGTGGGCACATTTGCGAAGTATCCTTGGACAAGATACTTAGATCCACATCGTCTTATTTCACCCAGCTGTAAAATGGGTACCCGTGAGAATGTGCTGGCAATGTGAGTGTTTAGTTCATTGCGCCTAACAGGCAGCATGGCTATATGATCCACAGAGAGTCGAAAAAGAATCGGAAAGTACGACAGTGTCCTATGATCGGGGATAGTAATGTACGTAGCGCCGTGATCAGGCAATGTGCCTGGATATGAGCGCCATATAAGCGGACCGTTGCAATTACCTTAAGTTTATTTTTCAACACAGGATTAACTAAGATCTGCACACCAGATAGAATATGACATTAAGCAGTAAATTTGTGTTACAGTGTTCTGTTTCAGGTATTTAAGGTGCGATGATGCCTACTGTGACGTGCTCTGACGCAGTAAACGAAAATGAAGAGATCACCAGCCTCTTACAAAACCAATCAAATATTTTACATTATCGACTGACCCAAAATGCATTAAAACCAGTGATAGTGTTTGTGTGTTTCACGTCATCACAGCAGTATATATCTCGTACATCTCAATACAGATCAGACCCGTGAAGATCCGGGGTAGAAAAGGTCTTCAGCAACCCATGCTTGCCACAAAAGGCGATTATGCTTGTCGTAAGAGGCGACTAACGGGATCGGGTGGTCAGGCTTACTGACTTGGTTGACACATGTCATCGGTTCCCACTTGCGCAGATCGGTGCTCATGCTGTTGATCACTGGATTGTCTGGTCCAGACTCGATTATTTACAGACCGCCGCCATATATCGGGAATATTGCTGAGTGCGGCGTAAAACTAAACTCACTCACTCACTCAATACATATCCACTAAGATATCTTGTGTGTGTTTGACCATTGTACAATACATGTACACCTGTCTGGACAAACATGGGTGGTAAATATCACAATATATGCCCCGCTGACCACTCCGTGTAGAGTCTTGTAAAGAACACTACACAAATAGGTATAATGGAGACTGTCTGTGTTGTGTTTCATGTTTGTTGCTCGGAGGGAAGACATTAATTGAGATCGTATGTGGGTTGTCATTTACTCAGCAGTGGTATCTGATATTTAATACTTGTAATATTAATAAAACCAGACCAAAACAGCGTCTTCATGCGAATATTTAGTTCTGGTGTATTCACGATATGTCATTGGGCAGAAGATGAGGACCTGGCGGGGATGATATACGTGGTATCGGCATGATACAGAGGCATGTCAAGGAAACAGGCATCATCGCACCTAAAATACCTGAAACAGAACTCTGTAACACAAATTTACTTCTTAATTTCATGGTCTATCTGGTGTGCGGATCTTAGTGAATCCAGTGTTGAACAACAAAATGTAACCAATGTTCCCTGATACAGAGGAAATGACGTAATTGTAGGATGTTCTATTCAACATGAAAGTTTTACATATCAAGTCAAATGGGCCATGTGGAGCTTCTGGGGCACGTTGTTAACTACGAGTTTGGACAGACTGTAATACTTCAATAGTGTGAACTTTACCCAAAGAGAACAAAATAAAACAGTGTCAAGTACATGTATTACTTCTGAGGAGACGTAATACTAAGACACCTAGCGTCTTAACAGATTATTAAATGCCATCAACAGCCAGACAAATATTATTCGGACCCTCTGAAACATTAAACATGAGAGATTTCCGAGGTTGTGTGCCACAATGCAACTAGCCAATGTAGGAGGATCTAGTGCGGAATTCTCTCTGTTGGAAACATTTAGCATTCGAACCGAAAAATGTAGTCCAATTAAAGCGGATGCTTTATACATTGAGGTGTCTGAATTACGAGCTTGAAATACATCTGTGATCTCTCTGGACATCATTGGTCATATCATATCCAAACTAATTTATACCTGCAGTGCTCTTGCTAAGTAATAAATTGCAGCCCCAATACTAATTTTACAAATCATTTCGCCATCTAATTTATGAAGGTGATGGTTGGGAAATCGGGATTGCCACCAATTTGATAAATGAACTGCAATTTGAGTAAATAAGAAAACGTCCAAAAATCAAAACATTGCACTCGAGGATCATTTTACGGCGTACGGTAGGAGATGTCTCGGTGCCCGAGTAGGAACCCACTATCACAAAATGCTCTACATGATGAGATAATTCATCCCTATTATTAAATTCCGGATAAATATTCGCAACATACTTCCATTTTCGATCCATAAGTTGTCAGACTACTGAATCCTACTTTGGCTAATCATATCAATGTTTTCATCAATTTGAAATAAACGTAGCTGAATTTATTCATGTGTTTTGATCGAATGAATGTCATTTAGATTATTTTCACAATGACAGGGTTTTGGAATTGAATAAAACATTCTGCTGGTGTTGATAGTTTTACCACTGATATGAAATAATTCCTGAAGGGGGCGGTGAAAGAAATTAATCATAATATCATAAATTCATCTGAGTTTGATGAATCTCGTGCCGTTCTTGAAACGGTATAAAACGAGCTATTTCAATCTGGTTCATGATTGGTTTCACTGCACGTCAGTAACACATTTGTATTCATCATCAAGTTGTTCAAAGGCACATCTGATGAGTAACTGTCAAGATATGGTTCATGGTGCATTTAAAGAAAAATGTCAAAACACAATGCGACTTGCTCCGTGTTGTGTTTCTTAAATAACTAAAATCTTCCCCTGTTCTTGGAAGTACATTTTCTTGGGAACGTATGCCTCAATAATTGAACCATAGCTGGAATTTAATGTAATTAGTGGAAGGACGAACACACACTATTTCGTCATCTTGAGAGCTGAAGGTCGTAGCGAGATTGCTACAGCTCTCTTGTCGTGTTCGGAAGTTATTGTTTATTGGTTTCTTTTAACTTATCGAAATGATATTTTGTAGGCAACGCGAAGCACCACCACTTTGTAAAGAATGCTCAGTCCCTCGCTGAGGGGTGGTGGGGTGGTTGAAGCTATTGTTCGTCTGGACGAAGACCTGGGTGCAACTGGTACAATGTATGAAACGTATGGAGTCTCCCGTTCATCGGATCGATAATATTTCTCAAGTGGATTTCATCAAGCCTTTTTCATCTTCGATGTATTGCTAATGCCATGATTTTGGTAACCACATTATTGCACACGTGGTTTACCAGATCTTTGCTGTCACGTGCTCTGACGCAGTAAACGAAAATAAAGAAATGACCAGCCTCCTACTTAAAAAGCAAATGGTTGACATTATCGACTTACCCAAAATGCATTAAAACCATTGATAGTGTTTATATGTTTCAGGTCAATACAGTGTTATATATCCCGTACATAAACGTAATGCACATCTCCACTAAGATATCTTAAGGTGTTTGACCATTGTACAACACAGGTTTACCTGTCTGGACAAACATGGGTAATAAATATCACAATATATACCCCGCTGACCACTCCGTATAGAGTCTTGTAAAGAACACTACACAAATACATATAATGGAGACCGTCTGTGTTGTGTTTCATGTTTGTTGCTCGGAGGGAAGACTTTTATTGGGATCGTATGTAGGTTGTCATTTACTCAACAGGGCCTCTGATCAAATACTTGCAACAATAATGACACCATAGAGTCGTCATGCGAATACATAAAGCAATGTACGATATTACTGAAGAACTGGAGGGGAAGATATACGTGGTACTGGCATGATACAGAGGCATGTGATGGAAACAGGTAACCCGAACCACCTAAACCAGAGTGCAACAACACAGATTATGAGGGGGTACGAACCGGGGCCCCTTTCACGAAGCACTAAGGTGATCGTAAGTCACTAAGGTAACCTTAGTGCAATGTTAAAGAATGGGAGTTAAGGTTAACCTTAGTAAAGGTTGCTTCGAGAAAGGAGCACCGGTCCTTTGGCGTGACCATATAACGCTTTTACCTAACTATGTTTCTAGGCTTGTCAGCACTGTACACATAATTGTAGGATTCACCACAGTAGTAAGAGCGGCATCGTTTCCGGCTTTCCTCGTACAGGATGTTGACACGCCGTAACTAGAACAGTCAAACCAAACCCATCACCTGTGACCTATATTGTGGATCAAGTAGTATCATCCGGGTCAGTGCCTTCCTTTCTGTACATAGCCGTGGTTCTCATACATGACTTGCTTTACATGGTGTAAGACGTGATCACTTTCTCTGTGACTACCTGTCGATCTAGCATTTATACCGGAGAACACCTACTATCATCTTGAATCATGCATGGAGGACGTGTTGTCCGAATGTTGTAACGTTAATGGAAGTTGATGCTTGCTTGCGGCCTATTAAACCCTATATCCAGGGCTTGTTTATCTTCCGAGATCTAAAGGTAGTCATCGAGCGCTCAGTCAAAGCTGCTTAGTCTCCAAAGGAACATATAAACTATCATCTTAGTTTAGCGTCACTTGATTTGTCATAGTAAAAGGACCTTAATGTCCAGGGTTTGTTCATCTTCTAAATTGTAGATCTGGATGAAACCCAGAGCATTCTAAAACACAAAATAATCACTGTTCATCAGCTTGTAAGAAAAACTATTAAAGGTATCCAACGAGAGCTCAATCAAAGCTTCTTAAGCCCGTAATGAAGACACAAACTACCATGCAAGTATAGCGTCACTTGAGTTTTCATAGTAAACAGGACCTTACTGAATGTACAGCCACCGGAAACGTGTTGGGGCTGGCACAAACTAATCACTGTTCATCACGTTGTAGACAGTACAACCCATTCCACCATATACTATTGCTATGAGTTCCTTAACCCTGCCAGGATCTGCTCACTCTACCTGGAGTAACAGAGTCATCCTGCTTCGCCAGAGATTTCTCTCCATATTTTGATGACAGGCCGTTGTATCTCTATCAAACGTCTCAGTAAGACAGGAATCATTTAGGCAGATATATGTGTATTCACAACCATAATTGAGATATTTAAATGAAAACAAATGACACGTCAGGATATAACCCAAACATTCAAGCTTATTGTAACCCAACTAAATCGGGTGAATTAAATCACTCACTTGTAATGGCGCGAGAGTGTCATACCTTAAAGGTAGCCATCAAACACATAGTCCAAACGCTGCCTAATCCTTAAAATCGAGAGAAGTACCGTGCTATTGTAACGACAATGATTTATCACAAACTTGAACGTACTGGTAGTACAGCCACCTGACACTTGCCTAGGTAAGTAATTCCATAGTGGTGTACTTATGTCATGCGTTACGTGGGGTCATCAAGCCTTTGGATATCGGTCAATGACTTTCTTTAAACCAACAATATAACCACACCAAATCTAAATACACACTCCCAGACCATAGTAGTAGCTGCCAAAGCGTAAAACAAAATCTATAACACATTCTTTTAAAACTCTGTCCTTCGTCTTACATGTAAACACGAAGACGGCATCCTTTTCAAGGAATTGTCTGTTAGATCGAATCAGTATCTGTTGAATACACTGTGCCTCTCTTCTGGAAACACTGAAGAAAGACACCTTATGGTGTGCGTTGGTGATGTCCTGTACAATCAATGTCCACTCGCTGGTCATTACATCGTGATCAAAGCCCACAATCTGGTCAGACAAGTTTAATTTGTCTGTGGTTAGTGAGTTGACCAACACGACTGACCAA
The DNA here is from genome assembly GCF_003918875.1 of Haliotis rubra. Lineage (NCBI taxonomy): Eukaryota > Metazoa > Mollusca > Gastropoda > Lepetellida > Haliotidae > Haliotis > Haliotis rubra. Next base: position 545,932 of record NW_025767058.1, read on the forward strand.
CAAGTTCCGACGTGGATGGGCTATGTAATTGGTAGAGTGAGAGACACAGATTGTTATGGAAAAGGTGATGCTATTGGTAATAGTACTGCACTAGTCAGAGTAGACGTTAGGGAGACACGTGAAGAGGGCCAATTACATAGTGATTGTATTAAAGATCTTTCAGCATTGCCTACCTCCACCAAACAGGTTGTGGGACAGACAGAATGTTCTTCCTCGATCATTGGCAATGTGGCAAATTATGAGGTTAGTGGACAGAAAATCAAGTTTCCATAGCAACAAATACATCACAAACGCCAATTTCCAACGTCTGGCAACCTGAAGCCGGTCCAGAAAGGTAGGTCCCCTCCCCCAAAAGTCTGAACGTCTTCCATTCATTAATTTGCACGCCAGAAATCTGATTTACGGATGGTCGCGGTCTGAAGTTTTGGTTTGTTTCAAATCAGCCACAGTGTTTAAAACAAATGTCCGTTTTAACAAAATATACAATTATCCATAATTGTTTTGCGAAAATGCGGTGGTGGTTGTTACTCCAAGAGTGCGTCAGTCACCGCCCTGTTATCTTGGAACAAAGGTGTCGTATAGTCCTGTCTTTAATATACAGCTATCACGATGCTCCACTTTCTTCACTGTGCAACACTGCTTTGTATTGACAGCTACTAAATCACTTCAAATACTCCACCCTCTACCAAATGTTTTCATTTGTTTATTTAATATTGCCTGCATAAAATCTACGGGTTTGGTACCATGGAAGACTTCATGACATTGATCTAGTAGAATCTGGCAGGTCAAGGCCGTTGTGAGTAGAGCTGAAGTAATAACTGGTGTCTCAGATGGTTTGCGTATCTTCCCGTCTCATGGATGTTTATGTTTAGGAAATATCGCTGTTGTGATATTTTGTATAGGTTGTGACAGTTGTATCGGTTATAACGCTACCAGGGAACTGAAATGATATTAGAGGAAAAACGAGCTGTGACAAAAATGATTTTGTGTTTGAATGACATCGCACTTGTGAAATATTTACCAAATGACAATGGAACTTCAAAAGAAGATCCTCAAAACTCATTCAACCTTTTGAGGAGGCAATGGTGCAAAAGTCGCATGACCCAGAATAGTTTGTTAGAGTATGTCGAGATCTTAATCCAGAGTGGTCTTTAAATTCACTGCAGTTGAATGACAGGGATGATGTTTTCTTGATATCATGCGCTATTGTACCTTATACAGTAGATCATATACCATAGTCATTCATAGTTCGACACAAGCGGAGTGGTGAAATTAGGCTACTTATTCGATAAAGATTTAGTTCACATAACATATTAATTCATTTTAACCAGCTTAAAGGATTTCATTGTAACTTCACATTGGAAGAAGAGCCATATCCATATGTACACTGAAAACTCATTAACTCAAGATAATTTGAAACATCTCGAGTTATCTGTAGTATTCTTATACTCATGAAATGCTGGTATGAGATAATAATGGCAGTGATGTCTCCCACTCCATCAAGCCGTGACAGACATTGCAGCAGTCGCCAATTTCCATCAGTGATCATTTTTGACACGCATACCAAATTTTCTAATCAGATCAAATAATGATGTTGGAATGAAAGCGTCACATGCATATTCTCTAACTTTGAATCTGCAGAGACACCCCTTGGCTCCATATGAAAAGGTCAATACTGCAGGTTTGAGGACAATAAAATAAATCCAATAATAGGAATTCCGTGTTTTGTAAGGAGCTGACAATATACATTTTCATCACATGGATTTGATTGTGTGTTCTGCATTTCAACAACTTAATACAAGCGACTATTAGCATATCTCTGTTATTGTAAATGTTCTTTACACAGAAACTGTTTCCTTTGTAAAGCACATGTTTGTGAGAGGACCCAGAAAATAGCCACTGTTTATACTTCTTCTCATGAATAATTCAAACTGGAGCTGCTAGTTTGAAGTTGGTTTGGATTTCGCACGTTTGTGCATCTTCATCATCATTTGGTAGTAACAAATACGTTTGAAAAACCGGTACATGCTAGAATGAGAATGTTTATCGTCTGTTTGACGACAGTACGATCTGGAGAGGATACGTCTACATTTCCACGAACTCATAGTTTTACAGAATTTGATAGTGGTAGATACACACACACTAGCAGTTTCATTTCTGATTATCATGGAAATAAGTTGAGAATGCATTCAGTCACATTGTTTAACTTCATAGCATTTGGAGCGTATACCCATTGATGTCATTTACAACAGATCGTCTGTTTGGCGACACCACGATGTTGGGAGGATGTGGCGAGATTTCCACGAATTCTTGGTGTTACAGAATTTGATAGTGGTAGATGCACACACACTAGCAGTTTCATTTCTGATTATCATGGAAAGATGTTTAGAATGCATTCAGTCACATTGCTTAATTTCATAGCATTTGGAGCGTATACCCAATGATGCCATTTACAACCGATTAAACCACAGATCACAACAAACGAGCGAACTAAGTACACACCCATGTTTGTTGGGGATTATACATGTTACAGAAAATAATGGTGCTGTATATATTTCGGGAATCATGGTTGTGTTTTGGACGTTTTCTTTGCAGTGTTTCGGTAACTGTCTTCAGCTGCCTCACCTTCTGATAAAATTAGCAATTTTTAATCATATCGAATTTTTAAATGTGTAACCTTTCGAAGATAGGGGATCAAGAAATCATATCAAAGTTGAAAAAAACAATAAAAGATAGCTAAACTACAGAATAAAGAATCCATAAAAGGGGGTATGCACGACAAGAGAGCTGTAGCAAACTCGCTACGACCTTTAGCTCTCAAGATGACGAAATGGTGTGTTTGTCCTTCCACTAATTACATGACATTCCAGCTATGGTTCAGGTATTGAGGCATTCATTCCCGAGAAATGTTCTTGAAAGACCGTACAGAGTAACATGTGCAAGAATTTAATTATTTCAGAAACATACCACACGAGGCAGCTCACATTGTGTTTCGACATTTTCGAACGTTTCTTTAAATGCATCATGAACTATATCTTGACAGTTACTCGCCAGATGTGCCTTTGAACAATTTGATGATAAATACAAATGTGCTGCTGACGTGCAGTGAAACCAACCATGTACCAGATTGAAATACCTCGTGTTATACCGTTATCTCATGTATTTTTTTTTATATTATGATTAATTTCTTTCACCTCCCCCTTCAGGAATTATTTCATACCGGCGGTAAACTCTCAACACCAGCAGAATGTTTTATTCAATTCCAAAATACTGTCATTATGAAAATAATCTAAATGGCATTCATTCAATCAAACCACATGAATAAATCAACTACGTTTATTTCCAATTAATGAAAGCATATGCTTAGCCTAAGTAGGAGTCAGTTGTCTGACAACTTATGGATCGAAAATGGAAGTATTTTCGCGAATATGTTTAATAACAGGGATGAATTATCACATCATGTAGAGCATTTTGTTATGGTGGGTTCACACTTAGGCACCGAGACCTCTCCTAGCATACGTTGTATAATGATCCTCGAGTGCAAAGTTTTGAGTTATGTTTAGAACTTTTTTATTCACTCAATTCACAGTACATTTATCAAATTGTTGGCAATCCCAATTTCCCAACCATCACCTTCATAAATTAGATGGCGAAATTATTTGGAAAATTGGTATTAGGGCTGCAATTTATTAGTTAGCAAGGGGGCGGTGGGGTAGCCTAGTGCTTAAAGCGTTGGCTCGTCACGCCGAAGACCCGGGTTCGTATCCCCACATGGGTACAATGTGTGAAGCCCATTTCTGGTGTCCCCCGCCGTGATGTTGCTGGAATATTGCTAAAAGCGGCGTAAAACCAAACTCAGTCAGTCAGTATTAGTTAGCAAGACCACTGCAGGTATAAATCAGTTTGGATATGATAAGACCAATGACGTCCAGAGAGATCACAGATGTATTTCAAGCTCGTAATTCAAACCCCTCAATGTCTAAAGCATCCGCTGTAATTGGACCACATTTTTCGGTTCGAATGCTCAATTTTTCGACCAGATGGACAATCCCGAATTAAATCTTTCTACGTTGGCTAGTTGCATTGCGACACACAACCTCGAAAATCTCCCATGTTTAATGTTTCACAGGGTCCGAATAATATATATCTGGCTGTTGTAGATGATATTGAATAATCTGTTAATATTACATCGCCTGAGAAATAATAATTGACATCGTTTCATTTCTATTCACGTTGGGTAAAGTGCACACTATTGAATTATTACAGCCTGTTCAAACCCGTAGTTAACGACAAGGGTTGTAGTCTTTGTTTCATTATCGTGGACACGCCTACTGATGTAAGGTGAGAAGTTTTTTGAAGACTTTAATGTCTTACAGACATTTCCAACTCGTATTATATTTAAGTGCAAAAACACAAAAGAAGATTTGTCAGGCAAGTTCTGATATCCAATACAGCTTTACACAGTGATACAAATCCGGGATTTGTCGAGCGAGTCAGACTTCCCAGTCTTTTTCCATCTAATCTTATCTTAATTACTACTAAGGCAAGAGTTTACATAGCAGATCCTGTTGCAACATATGTCAATCATATGTCTGGTTAGGCAGTCAGATAGATAACAGCCTGTAGCTCAAACGTATCCTCTCGAAATCCAGATAGGTAGTAATACATGTTTGTCTCAGCTCAATAATCCATCGTGTTGTCTACATGTAATACAGAGCTGATTGTACAATTCCGACTGCATTGTGAGTATGGGTTTATGAATGTTGAGCGAGAGTAATATTACGGTCTTTGAAATCTTGATAGGAGCATGCACGACTGAACCTGAAATGTAGTCACATATGAGTGGTGCCGCTGAATCATTACTTGTCATTAGGTCAAAGTTGACTACTAGACTGAAGTTGAAGTCATTACTGTTGTCATGTAGTCTTGAGATAGTTCACTTGTTGTTTTGTCGCTGAAACATTTATCATGGATCTAAATATAAAGCAAACGAGGCGGTCTCATTGGCTTTCAGATCATGTAGTCAATGTATATTATGGTTGCATTATCTTGGAAAGGTTCAAACACTTGACAATTTTAATTAGAATTAGCACCAATTGTATCAAAAGCTATATCAGCTGAAGACAACTGCAAAGATAACGTCGAAATATATACATCACCATCGAATAAACATTTCTTTCTATAACACTCATTGCTTGTGGTCTGTTGTTCGTTGATGTCGTTTCTTCAGGATTAAAGTTTATCACCTCTTCCTGCATATAGTAATAACTTAAAATAACTTTGCATTAAAATCATATGTTCGTATTGACAAAATATAGAATGGTAATGAAAAAGAATACCCACTCTTGACTATCCTCAGAGACAAATTCATTTTTGTGTTCCAAAATAATGGCTGTGAAATTTATATGAATGGATCACTGAAGTTCGCAAAAAAGGGTAAGCATTTCCTGCCCTCCCGGTAGCCCCCGCCATTCACAAAATTTGTGCACAGATGGAAGCAGTTATTGATATATTTTAAAACAATTTAAAACAAATTTGCATCAAAATGATATGTTCGTATTGACAAAATGTAGAACGATACTGAAAAGGGATACCCTCTCGGAGACAAATTCCATTTTGTGTTCAGAAAAATGGCTGGGAAATGTATATAAATGGATCAGTGATGGCACCGATATTCACAAAAAGGTTAAGCATGTCCTGCCCTCCCTATAGCCCCCGTGATTCACAAAATTCGTTCACAGATAAAACAGTGTTTGATCTGTTCAATTTCTCATGGATACTAAAAGTTTTATGGCAGTGTTTCACAAATATGAGATGTAGTTGGAATCGTACAATGGAGATTGTTTTGCAATAATGTCATATTTTCTTTCTCAGCTCTTTGAATGGCATTTAGAAGTGATACACATAAACAAGAGAGATTTTATGGATGTGAACTTCTTTATTATGAGGAATACAAAGTTATTCAGGCGAATGAATGGTATGATTCAGAGAGGATATATATGTTTTGCAAGAATGTTACGTGACTGGTTATTTGACTATATTTTTTCTCCATCTGGAAAATTATATAGTGTTCTCTCAGAGCTATCGGTATGATGCTGGATATGGATCAAAATTAGATGGATCTCGTATGTTATCTCCCCAAACTATAGAACGTAGGGATATTTGGAAATATAGAAATGTTGCAAATTTTGGCAATTTTTAAAATTTCAACTGGGGAGTTATGGTCGATGCTGTGTTATAACTCACATCCGAGAACCAGCCACACTCAATTCATTCACTCGTTTATAGACAACATGTCCGTTGTCTATTGAAAAAATTACTAATTTTATCAAAAGGTGAGGCAATCGGTTGTAAATGGTATCAATGGGTATACGCTCCAAATGCTATGAAGTTAAACAATGTGACTAAATGCATTCTAAACATCTTTCCATGATAATCAGAAATCAAACTGCTGGTGTGTTTATTCATCACTATCAAATTCTGTAATACTGTGGGTTCGTGGAAATGTAGACGTATCCTCCCCAAATCGTGGTGTTGTCAAACAGACGATAAACATTCTCAGTCGTTGGTGTACCGGTTTTCAAACGTATTTGTTACTACCAAATGATGATGAAGATGCACAAACGTGCGAAATCCAAACCAACTTCAAACTAGCAGCTCCAGTTTGAATTATTCATGAGAAGAAGTATAAACAGTGGCTATTTTCTGGGTCCTCTCACAAACATGTGCTTTACAAAGGAAACAGTTTCTGCTTAAAGAACATTTACAATAACAGAGATATGCTAATAGTCGCTTGTATTAAGTTGTTGAAATGCAGAACACACAATCAAATCCATGTGATGAAAATGTATATTGTCAGCTCCTTCACAACACGGAATTCCTATTATTGGATTTATTTTATTGTCCTCAAACCTGCAGTATTGACCTTCTCATATGGAGCCAAGGGGCGTCTCTGAAGATTCAAAGTTAGAGAATATGCATGTGACGCTTTCATTCCAACATGATTATTTGGATGTGATTAGAAAATTTGGTATGCGTGTCAAAAATGATCACTGATGGAAATTGGCGACTGCTGCAACGTCTGTCACGGCTTGATGGAGTGGGAGACATCACTGCCATTATTATCTCATACCAGCATTTCATGAGTATAAGAATACTACAGATAACTCGAGATGTTTCAAATTATCTTGAGTTAATGAGTTTTCAGTGTACATATGGATATGGCTCTTCTCCCATATAATTTTACACTGAAATCCTTTAGGCTGGTTAAATGTTTTGATATATTATGTCAACTAAATCTTTATCGAATAAGTGGTCTAATTGCATCATTCCGCTTGTGTCGAACTATGAATGACTCTATGGTATATGATCTGTATAAGGTACAATCGCGCATGATATCAAGAAAACATCATCCCTGTCTTTTAACTGCAGTGAATTTAAAAAACACTCTGGATTAAGATCTCGGCATACTCTAACAAACCATTCTGGGTCATGCGACTTTTGCACCATTGTCTCCTCAAAAAGATCCTTGAGGATCTTCTTTTGAGGTTCCATTGCCATTTGGTAAATATTTCACAAGTGCGACGTCATTATAACCGATACAACTGTCACAACCTATACAAAATATCACAACAGCGATATTTCCTAAACATAAACATCCATGAGACCGGTAGATACGCAAACCATCTGAGACACCAGTTATTACTTCGGCTCTACTCAGAACGACCCTGACCTGCCAGATTCTACTAGATCAATGTCATGAAGTCTTCCATGGTACCAAACCCGTAGATTTTATGCAGGCAATATTAAATAAACAAATGAAAACATTTGGTAGAGGGTGGAGTATTTGAAGTGATTTAGTTGCTGTCAGTACAAACAGTGTTGCACAGTGAAGAAAGTGGAGCATCGTGATAGCTGTATAATAAAGACAGGACTATACGACACCTTTGTTCCAAGATAACAGGGCGGTGACTGACGCACTCGTGGAGTTAACAACCACCACCGCATTTTAGCAAAAAAATCTACGAATTATAGATAATAGTATATTTTGTTAAAACGGGCATTTTTGAGACACTGTGGCTGATTTGAAACAAACCCAAACTTTAGACCGCGACCATCCGTAAATGAGATTCCTGTGGAAGACGTGCAGATTAGGGAATGAAAGACGTTTTCAGTTTCGGGGGTAGTGAACCTACCTTTCGGGACCGGCTTCAGGTTGCCAGACGTTGGAAATTGGCGTTTGTGATGTATTTGTTGCCATGGAGACTTGATTTTCTGTCCACTAACCTCATAATCTGCCACATTGCCACTGATCGAGGAAGAACATTCTGTCTGTCCCACAACCTGTTTGACTGAGGTAGGCATTGCTCGAAGATCTTTAATACAATCACTATGTAATTGGCCCTCTTCACGTGTCTCCCTAACGTCTACTCTGAGTACTAGTAGTACTATTACCAATAGCATCACCTTTTCCATAACAATCTGTGTCTCTCACTCTACCAATTACATAGCTCATCCACGCCGGACCTTGTTGGTCAGTCGTGTTGGTCAACTCACTAACCACAGACAAATTAAACTTGTCTGACAAGATTGTGGGCTTTGATCACGATGTAATGACCAGCGAGTGGACATTGATTGTACAGGACATCACCAACACACACCAGCAGGCGTCTTTCTTCAGTGTTTCCAGAAGAGAAGCACAGTGTATTCAACAGATACTGATTCGATCTAACAGACAATTCCTTGAAAAGGATGCCGTCTTCGTGTTTACATCTGAGATGTGTTTACTTATGAAGAACACAATTTTAAAAGAATGTGTTATAGATTTTGTTTTACGCTTTGGCGGCTCTGTATAAACTACGATGGTCTGGGAGAGAGCATTTAGATTGTGTGGTTACATTGTTGGTTTAAAGAAAGTCAATGACCGATATCCAAAGGCTTGATGACCCAATGTAACACATGACATAAGTACACCACTATGGAATTACTTACCTGGGCAAGACTCAGGTGGCTGTACGTTCAAGTTTGTGATAAATCATTTGTCGCTAAAATAGTATGGTAGTCTGTGTCTCGATGTTAGGAATTAGGCAGCGTTTGGACTATGCGTTCGATTGCTACCTTTAAGGTATGACACTCTCGCGCCATTACAAGTGAGTGATTTAATTCACGCGCTCTAGTTGGGTTACAATAAGCTTTTAATGTTTGGGTTATATCCTGACGTGTCATTTGTTTCATATCTCAATTATGGTTGTGAATACACATATATCTGCCTAAATTATTCCTGTCTTACTGAGACGTTTGATAGAGATACCACGGGCTGTCATCAAAATATGGAGAGAAATCTCTGGCGAAGCAGGATGACTCTGTTACTCCAGGTAGAGTGAGCAGATCCTGGCAGGGTTAAGGAACTCATAGCAATAGTATATGGTGAAATGGGTGGTAATGTCTACAACCTGATGAACAGTGATTAGTTTGTGCCAGCCCCAACACGATTCCGGTGGCTGTACATTCAGTAAAGTCCTGTTTACTATGAAAACTCAAGTGACGCTATACTTGCATGATAGTTTGTGTCTTCATTACGGGCTTAAGAAGCTTTGATTGAGCTCTCGTTGGATACCTTTAATAGTATTTCTTACAAGCTGATGAACAGTGATTATTTTGTGTTTTAGAATGCTCTGGGTTTCATCCAGATCTACAATTTAGGAGATGAACAAACCCTGGACATTAAGGTCCTATTTACTATGACAAATCAAGTGACGCTAAACTAAGATGATAGTTTATATGTTCCTTTGAGACTAAGCAGCTTTGACTGAGCACTCGATGACTACCTTTAGATCTCCGAAGATAAACAAGCCCTGGATATAGGGTTTAATAGGCCGCAAGCAAGCATCAACTTCCATTAACGCTACAACATTCGGCCAACACGTCCACCATGCATGATTCAAGATGATAGCAGGTATTCTTCCGGTGGTATAAATGCTAGATCGACAGGTAGTCACAGAGAAAATGATCACGTGTTACACCATGTAAAGCAAGTCATGTATGAGAACCACGGCTATGTACAGAAAGGAAGGCACTGACCCGGATGATACTACTTGATCCACAATATAGGTCACAGGTGATGGGTTTGGTTTGACTGTTCTAGTTACGGCGTGTCAACTTCCTGTACGAGGAAAGCCGGAAACGATGCCGCTCTTACTACTGTGGTGAATCCTACAATTATGTGTACAGTGCTGACAAGCCTAGAAACATAATCAGGTAAAAGCGTTATATGGTCACGCCAAAGGACCGGGGGTCCTTTCTCGAAGCAACCTTTACTAAGGTTAACCTTAACTCCCATTCTTTAACATTGCACTAAGGTTACCTTAGTGACTTACGATCACCTTAGTGCTTCGTGAAAGGGGCCCCGGGATCGTATCCCCTCATAAGCAGTGTTGTTGCACTCTGGTTTAGGTGGTTTGGGTTACCTGTTTCCATCACATGCCTCTCTAGCATGCCTATACCACGTATATATTCCCCTCCAGTTCTTCACCATCCTCTCAATAATATCGTACATAGCTTTATGAATTCGCATGACGACTCTATGGTATTACTATAATGTTGCAAGTATTTAATCAGAGACTCTGTTGAGTAAATGACAACCTACATACGATCCTAATAAAAGTCTTCCCTCCGAGCAACAAACATGAAACACAACACAGACAGTCTCCATTATACCTATTTGTGTAGTGTTCTTTACAAGACTCTATACGGAGTGGTCAGCGGGGCATATATTGTGATATTTACCACCCATGTTTGTCCAGACAGGTAAACATGTGTTGTACAATGGTCAAACACACACAAGATATCTTGGAGATGTGCATTACGTTTATGTACGAGATATATACTGTTGTGATGACGTGGAACACACAAAGACTATTTCGAGCTGTTCAATGGGTTTAATGCATTTAGGGTCAGTCGATATGATCAAACATTTGCTTTTTAAGTAGGAGGCTGGTAATAGCTCTAATTTCGTTTACTGCGTTAGAGCACGCCCCAGTAAAGATCTCGTGAAGCCCGTGTGCAATAATGTGGTCACAAAAAGCATGGCATTAGCAATACATCGAAGGTGAAAAAGGCTCGATAAAATTCCCCTTGAGAAATATTTGTCGACCGGATTAACGGCTGAAGTACCATCTAAGTGAATTCTGTTTTTCTGTCTATGTACCAAGGAAATAAATCGAGCTTGCGAATGGGTGTTGCGTCACGAAATAGTGTGCGATGTTCCTGCTGGATCTTGTGAAACAATGGGTGATGGTATGAAGAACGTTCCCGGGGGACAATGACATACACGTCACACTTTGTATCGATCCTCATTACATCCTCGTGGGGACATAGTCAATATTCATCCCAAGCGTTGGCAGTGGCAATTTTTCTGATCTGGAATCATCACAGGGGACAAGCATGGGTCCACGATGGACCTAATCTGATCTAGAATCATCACGTGGAGACACATATGGGTCCGAGGGGCATAATGCCGCCTGAAATCACCACAGGGAACATGCATATGAATTAGTGACACACTGTGATCAAGAATCACAATGGGAAGTCACACTTGGGTAGGGGAGACCGGGGTCAATTGTAACACGAGTCAATTGTAACAAGGGCGATTACTCTAAAAGTTTTTGCTCAAGCATAATGTAGGTGAGTAGAGTTATTTCCCTTTGCTTTCCTGCGGTACACATCCGGGCGTTTTTCAGCTGCTCGCTCATGGCGAGATACAGTAGACGAAAAATCCTTTTTCACATAAGAAAGTAAATTTTCACAAAACGTAATGAAACGTTCTTAATGCAGTAAATGTTGCTTGGTATGAAATTAACTTTTCAAGTGTAAAATTGAGGTATTACGACTTATTTTGAAGTAGAAATATTTGAGAAGCCCAAAGTTGTTAACATGTGACGTGGCATGAAACAGGGCTACTAGCATCGGGGGCAATTGTAACACTGTGTTACAACTGCCCCCATGTAATTTCCCCTTATGTTATGATAATGAAGCAAATTATGATGTCGGTTTTATGTTAGTTGTTTACTAGTTTCATCATAGTAGAACATTTTCAGTGTTATGTTGATAGTATCAGCCCTCGGGTGAAAGTTTTTGGTGTTAGTCTTTGTATTATATATTTTGTGCATACGAAAACAAGAATTTTAAACTAAAAACATTTTAAATGTCGATGGTGACAAAGGTTTAATGTTAATCCATTTCCACCTCAATTGATCAAGGTAACATCTTTCCACATTTCATTTTGATTTTATATGGAAAATATACAGATTCTTACATTCGAACCTTCTTTGTTACAATTGCCCCATCCACCTGTTACAACTGCCCCGTCCTCGGGTCAATTGCAACACTTGCAGTCATTGCATTGATACGTAATGACTTTGTAACGACATGATCGTGAACTTTAAATGACTCCGAGGTTTAAAGCCAAGAAGCCAATGTATAAGTTAGTACCGATAAACTTTGTGAGAGGTCGACTAATATTGAATTACATGAACTTAAGTAAAAAGTGTTACAATTGACCCCGGTCTCCCCTACTATGGATCTTTACAAACTCGGAATCATCAAAGGAGAACACACCTGAGTACTAGGGACCCTTTGTGAATCATCACGGGATCACATGTGATATCAGAGACCTTTTCAGACCTGGAATCGCCGCAGGGGAAAACACGAGGTACTAGGGAGAGCATAACGTACCTTCAGTTGGTTTATTTGACGACAAATAGGTTCTTTGAAGTTCATTACGTTCAGATCTCTACCGTCCCCTCAGTAAGTGAGGGAATTAACAGTCTTTGCAAATTGGTGGTGCTTCACGTTGTCTGCAAAGAAATCACATCGATATATTAAAAGAAACCACCAATAACAGATAACTTCAGAATAAAGAATCCATACAAGGAAGGGATGCGAGACCAGAGAGCTGTAGCAATCTCACTTCGACCTTCAGCTCTAAAGATGACGAAATGGTGCGTGTTCGTCCTTCCACTAATTACATTACAGCTATGGTTCAATTATTGAGGCATACGTTAGCGAGAAATGTTCTTTCAAGACATTACAGAGGAAGATTTTAGTTATTTAAGAAAAGGTACCACACGTGGCAACTCGCATTGTGTTTAGAGTATTTTGAACGTTTGTTTAGATACACCATGAACCCTGTCTTGACAGTTACTCATTAGATGTGCCTTTGGAAGGAGCTGAAACATAGTGATGATAACTACAAATGTGTTGCTGACGTGCAGTGAAACCAATCATGTACCAGATTGAAATAGCTCGTTTATACTGGGTCAAGAACGACATGACATCCATCATTATCAGACAGTATTTCTATGTTATTATGATTAATGTTTTACACCAACCCTTTCAAGAATTACTCCATGTCATTCGTGAAATTACCAATGTCAGCACGAGTTTTCAATTCCAGAAAACTGTCATTGTGAAAGTAATCTAAATTGAATTCATTCAATAGAAAACATGAATAGATTCAACGTCGTTAATTTTAAAGTAATGAAAACACTGACATGATTAGCCGAAACATAAAGCGGTAGCTTGACAACTTATGGATCGAAAATCGAAGTATTTTTGCGAATATTTATCCGGAGTTGAAGAACACGGGTGAATTATCACATCGTGTAGAGCATTTTGTGCTGGTGAGTTCACCCTAGGGCACCGAGATCTCTCGTGACATACATTGTAAAATGATCTTGAGTGCAGTTTTGAGTAATGTTTTTGTGAAGTTATTGATTTGCTAAGTTCAAAGAACATTTATCAAAATGCTGGCAATCCCGATTTTTGAACTTATAATGTTCCCAGCAATTAGCTTCATAAATTAGATGGCTAAATTATTTGGAAGATTTGTTTTGGGCTGCAATTTATTACTAAGCAAGACCACTACAGATATAAACTACTTTTGAAATATGATAAGACCGATGACGTCCTGAGAGATTACAGATGTATTTCAAGCTCGTAATTTAGGCTCCTCAACGTCAGCCATGATTGGACTAAAGTTTTCGGTTTGAATAGTTATTTTTTCAACCAGATGGGGAATTTCCTCGTGTATTGGCTAGTTGCATTGCGGCACACAACTTAAGAAATCTCTCATGTTTAATATTTCAGGGTGTCGGAGTGAGTGAGTGAGTGAGTTAGTTGGGTTTTAGCAATATTGCAGCAATATCACGGAGGGGGACACCAGAAATGGTCTTCACACATTATAATGCAGGACACGGTCCTGAGAAATCACATGTGATATTACATGAAGGAATAGGGGCTAAACTCTTGTCTTTGAGAATATGACAGCGTGTCAGGAATGATGGCCAAAATGATGACATCCAAATGATGACAAACTAAAGATACCAACAAACGAGCAAACCATGTTTGGTGGTGGTGGTGGATATGAATAACAAAGAGTGAGAGAGTTTAGTTTTACGCCGCTTTTAGCAATATCCCAGCAATATCACGGCGGGGGATACCAGAAATGGGCTGCACACATTGTACCATCTGAGGAATCGAACCCGGGCCCTCGGCGTGACGAGCGAACGTTTTAACCACTAGGCTCCCATCAGGATGTCGGATAAAAATATTTCTGGACGCACTGGACGACATTTAGTATTGTATCACTTCTAACTGTGAAGACTGTGAAGTTTCTGAGTATTACGTCGCCTGTGGAATAACAATTGACACCTTTTGATTTTTATTCACGTTTGGTGAAGTGCAAACTATTGAAATAGTACAGCCTTTCCTACTTCAGCCTTGTGATGTACGGTGATAAATATGTTTGCTTCATACACAAGATTACACTACAGTTCAAAGAAAACGTTCTCTTCATCCATCGCGTCTGGAGAAGGTGTATAATAAACAACGTCGTGTCTCAACACTAGTGATTCTAAAACCCTAACGGTTTGGCGAATTATAGACAGGTACACTACAGTCCTAAAGTAACTCGTATTCTATAACGCTAAATGTTTGGTGAATTCATTTCGCATTTTGAACTCATTTCGTATTTTGTGCACAAACAGAAAAAAATTATTTGTCAGGTTTGTTCTGTTTTACAATACCAGGGCTCCTTTCACAAAGTACTAAGGTGATCGTAAGTCACTAAGGTAACCTTAGTGCAGTGGTTAAGAATGGGAGTGAAAGGAGCCCCTGATGTACAGGCTGATTACGAATCCAGGGATGTGTGGAGTGAGTTTCTTTCCAAATCAATGTTGTTTTAATTATTGCTAAGGTAAGAGTTTAGATGACGGACAGGGATACTGCGAAGGTCAGCCATATGTCCGGTTTGGCAGTGAGATAGATATTGTTGGCTGTAGACCACACGTATCCTTTTTTAATATCCAGTTAGGTGTGAGCCATCACAGATAGAAATGCAAGTTGGTCTTAACACAATAATATATTTGGTTGTCTACATGTAATACTAATGCATTTTCCATATTTAAAGAGAACATGTACTATAAACAGAGCCAACCGTGCGATGCCGACTGTATTGTGAGCATGTGTTTATAAAAAAAAAGAATTCCCCATTTTTAAAATCAGACCTTTTGAATGATCAACTGAGGTCTTGAATGCTGAGCGAGAGTCGGATGACGCTCTTTGAAATCTTGACAGAAAGAGCATGCACGATTGAACACCAAACGGTCGAAAACGTAGACACAAAAACTGGTGCTGCTGAAATATTACTAGGCAGAAAGTTGCCCTTTGGATTCCAGTTTAAGTCATTCCTCTTGTTTTACAATGCTTTATGAGTTGTTTTCTCACCGAGTCTTGTTGCACAGATCTAACTATGAAACTGACGAGGGGGTATCAATGGTCTTCAGTTCAGACAGCCAGTGTGTATGGCTTTACCATTATGTTGGCACGGTAAACTTCTGGCCGAAAGCAAGTAAAAACACTTGAAAATTTGGTTCAACTAAAGAATTAGAAATCATATCAAAACGCTACTAGGCTGAAATGTTCAACAAAACCCTACAAAGACAAAGTCCAAAGCACAACAATTTAACCCAAAAGAAATACATCACCACCGCATAACCATTTCTTCTTTGTTATTCATAGACACCACCAAACATCCAAAGTGTATCCTTAGTTCGCTTGCTTGTTGGTATCTTTAGCTGGTATCATTTGGGCGTTTCCTGACACGCTGTCATATTCTCCAAGACAAAAGTTTAGCCCCTATTTTTTCATGTAATATCACATATACTAACGATTTCTCAGGAACGTATCCTACATTATAATGTATCAAAATTATAAACTCAGACTGACAAAAGAAACCCACATTATGCTAATCACATTCTCTGTCGCCGGTCATTGAAATACTTGGAATGTACAACACAGATATCCTACGACAGTGTCGCTTTTTTATTCATATGACGTATTCATGTCGTTTCTGCAGTTATCGGTTGTATCTTATCTACTGATCAAAATTCGATGGATGGCGAATGTTTTCCCCCGAGATGGGATATATGGGAAATATAGAAGGAATGTTATTTTTGTCGGATTTGATTGACTGAGTTAAAGTCGATGCTGTGGTGCTTTGTAATTCAGATCCAGATCTAGTTAAACAAGCGTTCAAGACGGAGTCAAACTCACTGATTCATGACTATAAATCATACATCAGTTCTCTATTGGTGTGTCAGCAGCTGTAACTTGGTGGTACTGGATGTATAAGTCTGATATTATCTACACAGCATAACCTCACAACAGGCGTGACATGGCGTGAAGTGATATTTACTGAACATATTTTATCATGCATACTCATAAGAAACCACAATGCTTGTGTTTATTTATCACTATCAAATAATGTGATACCAGGAGTTCATCTTGCCCAAACGAAGACATTGTCAAAAACACATGCAATGGCAAGTCAATTAAGTAGCTGAAAACATGGGAACATAATGACACAAGTCAAGACATTGACTTACATCCGGAATGGTCCCCAGCATGTCTACCGTAGAACGTTTCAGAAATATCACTTGACATCACGGGAAAGTTGGCGTGGAAAGTTGAAGTCATTCATGTATTTTGATTCCTCAAAGGCTATGCATAAAGAAACAGATCAGCAAGGAGGTAAATACAATTGGTGCCCATGTGGATGCCTAAAATATCCCAAAATGTCGCAGAGGAGGTCCAGCTTAGTGGTAGGTTTTGGATGATAGGAATTTATCAAATGAGATAGCACTTAGATTAATATGGCATGAAGTAAACTTTGTATAAATACCAACAACGCAGACGTTTAAGTCCTGAACTTTAAATCGTTTTCGATTTCTTAAAATATGAATATTCCAGCCTGATATAAATGATATTTGGCTAAGTATTCTCGATATATTGGAATACAGTGAATTGTATGCAAAGTAGCATATTTCATTTTGCAGGCAATATTGGTTTGAAAGTTTATACAATAACTGGGTATTGCTGATTCAGAGAACTGATTTGTCTGGAGTTAAGTGTGTTTACGAGAATTTCTATGCCATTTTACCTTATTTATTCCCAGAAATTTTATATTGAAATTTGTTCTATTACAGTTCTCCAGTACCTTGAGTTCGTCGTAGTATTGCTAAACTTCGGTACCTTGTGTTCTTTGCATGAATAGTCTCCAGTACCTTGTGAGCATCTAATGACTTTCCTCCAGGAAATTGTCACGTACCTTTTGTCCGTGGTGTACGTGGTTCCCAGTACATGGGCGGACCCAGGGGGGGGGGCCTTTTGCAAATGACTTAAGACCACATTGAAGATTTATTTTTGCGTTGGCGGAGCCAAGGTGAGGCCCAGGGGGACACACCCCCCCCCCCCTTCAAAATACCTGGACCCGCCCATGCAGTACCTTGCCGTATCACTGATCCCCAGAACCCTGTAGTAATGGTATTACTGGTCTCGAGTACCCTGTGTTCGTCGTATGATCAGACCACAGAACGCTGTGTTTGTTGTTAACGTGGTTCTCAGAAACTCACGGTTGCCTGACAAATAATCCCTGCGGAGGGATTACGCAGTACCCTATACCCTCACGTTCGTCACACACTAAAGGTAAAACTCTAATCGGTTGACATAACATAAATATGAATGATGGAATCTTCATCATGACCGTACAATCTTTACTCAGATAACCTGCACCAACGCACCTAATGTCCTACATTATCATTGCTATGCCACACCATGTACCGGACGTACCAAGAGTGTCAAGTCTGTTCGCTTATACACATGCTCAAACAGCCTCTCTGGGACCCAATCCTTATTCAATAAATCAAGAAATGAGCAACAACTGTCATTGAACTTGGTGCTCCGCGCTGTGAGTGTTAATCTCTGTTTAAGTTATTCGGCGTTCACGTTGTCGCAGAAAACAACAGGCGAGTTGGAGGATATCTGTGGAATAATTCCAAATCTAAATACATTAGTGACAAATCTCACCCACCAGAGGATTTGCTTCAGTGAGAGGCAACATCATCCATTATCGCAGCAAGCCTTCATGTGATGTCTGACAGATTACCCTGCACTAACAAATGCATGATTCACTTCTCACAATGCACAGTTTTTGTTCAATTTTAATAAGCACACGTGCGTCCTCGGAGACTGTTTGCACTGTGTCGATAGATGGACAAAGAAAATTGAACTGCCCTGTTTCTTGCATTCCAATGACTCACGATTTGCAGGTCTTCTGTCATTGTGGCATTTGAATTTAAACACGATCGTCATTTGGGAACTTTTTATCATTGAGTATTAACACATTTATAGACCCGAACATATGTACATCTTCACCATTTGGTCTTCACAAAGCGATGCCTTTACCTTGGTTATATGATTAATTCATAAGATTTCATGTGGATCATGTTCGCTGATAGAAATGTGTCATTTCATTTTCATGCTGTTACATCCTGGTAATACCAACCTGATGATGAAAAAAATCTGCCCACATTACATTTTTTATATTCATTTAATTTTAGCACGTAAAATGGAATGCACGTACATTTACAGGATATTGAAATATGTTGAACACTGTGGAATAGCAATGTATACACAATAATTTCTTGTGATGATTTTCAGTTTTGTTAATAAACAGATATTCAATTAGGGTTCATCAGAGGGGATTCATTCTTATCACTGTTCATAAATGAGGGTGTTAATCTATCCCATCCCCATTGTAAATTTAGTTAAGACCAAATATGCTTCATGCCGGAGTATCCTTCAAGACGATTCCAACCACACCATAGATACATATATTTCCTTATCACACGAGAATCATAACTCCAAATGTGCCATGGTAATAAGTCACTGTGCAAATTCATTATAGCTTGCTGTGAAACAAGGATGAGACACGTATGATGTGTTATGTTTTGCATTTTTAATTTCAAATGTACATTAAAAAGTGATATAATAAGGTTAAATAATGTATCAACTTATAATGCTAAAAGTGAAATTTGGACAGATATGGACAGATATTAAGGCATTAACATTAATTCACCACAATAAAACGATTATCGAAGCGTATGGAGAAGACCAGTACTTAAAGACTGAGCAAGCGGTTTATTTTATCATTAGCCATACAATCTCAGAGTGATCCACCAATTACGTCTTTGGTTTTGCAAATATTACACTTACGCTTGAATTAAAGTGACCCCACCCCACATTTAAGTGACCACAAATTCAAATTCCCTGATGCTATTAATTTGTCAGTAGCTGCCTGCAGATATTAATTTGTCATATCTTTATTTGCTGGGTGGAGTGAATCTCGTCCATTAGCATGTTTCTCCTTCATTAGCTCCAGAAACATTTTTCTTCCATGATTTCAGATGGGGCAAAGATTTATATATTGCGGGAAATAATACTCTACCGAATGCATATAACTATGTATAAAACATCATAATGAAAGTTGATTTGAATCATCTTTTTTATAAGAGTCTTGAAGAATGTTTCTTATAGAAGAAAATAGTGTGTTCTGAATCACTCCAGACTCTCTCATTGGTCATCTGTGCAGTTACATTGCGAATATTCGGCATTACGCGATTATATGCCCTGGACTTTGTTTACATAGTTTGGTAAAATAATTAAAACTTAAACACTCAATTAATTTAAATGTTATAAAGATGAATACACAATGACATTTAGAAAGTGGTCAAATGTAACACATTTGGGATAACACTTTCTCAGTAAAGTACAGATTCTAGTACCGGTGGAAGCGCGGTGGCTGAGCGGTTTAGGCGGCTGACTTTATGTGCTGGCGATTAGGTGCCTGACTCTGAGGGTGTGGTTCGAATCCCGGATGGGACTCATCCCAACAAAAGTACTAGAATCTGTACTTTGCTGAGAAAGTGTAATCCCAAATATAACATATGTTACAAAGTATGTTTTGGGTAAAGCATCGCTAAACATCTTGTGAATGGCACTGTCAATACAGTTCCGCACTGCCATATGTCTTTAAGGGTGTTTTATTAACTACCTAACTGTTAACTGGGGAAGAATTCTGCCCAAACGACACATCTGTACTCTGACGTTTGACTTGCCTCAAAAGTCTGAAAACTGGAACATTAACCACCATGACAATAAGTATAATAAACATACCACTGAATGCGTCTCAAACATAATCCTAAAACAATCATATGCGGATTTTATTCATATTTATAGCATTTGAGACGTGCGGGATTAAATACACGTACAATGAACACTGCTTTTAGCAGAACATATTTATGATCCTTGAGTTTTTTCACTTTAATCTAAGGACATTAACTCGGCTCATCCCAGTTCCACATTAATCTTGACAAACATAGGGATGACCGGAGGAATTGATATTGAAGTACACTGGATACATTGTAATTAGTTTCAGTTGGTCACCTGACTATCTCACACACACACATCCTGAGGGATATGTTCATACAGTGTGTACATCGGAGGCACAGATTACAATGGGAGAATGTTGTGTGACCAGTCTGCTGCTTCGCGAAGTATTTGGCAATAAGGCAAAGTGCCTGAAATGAATAAGCGGAATTACAGGAGCTAGATTCTTGCAAAAACATTTTCCCTAATTGTATATCATCTATATTCTCCACTCTGTGGTTTCAAGTGGTACGGTCTATTTTCAGCCAACGGGTGAGTGTTTGAGTGAGAGCTGGAGTCATTGAGTGCCTGTGTCCCTGAGAGAGAGCGTAAGTGCTTGCTTTAGTGATTGCTTGAATGCGTGAGTGCGTGAGTGAGCGAGCGAGTGAGTGAGTGACACATTGTTTACAAAAGCGTCAAGTCGTCTCTGCTTCCTGAGGGAGGGAAACCCGACGTCATCCAGCCCACGACCTTGCACAACTAATTGCGGTATCCAAGGAAATCAGACCATCCGTGCCCCCTCCCCTCTATCTTCGATTGAACCGAACATCCAACGAACTGACAACTAAGTAACAGATCTATAGCAGGAAACGTTTTGCCTAGAGCATAATCCTTCACAAGTTGACAACTATACCTCCTGCGTACCCACACTTTAAAGAGACCTCTTACAAAAAACAGCGAAATAATTCCAGCGACCGATTACTACACCGTGGAAATCCTAAGTGGTGGTTGAAGATTTTCCTCACCCCATGTCTTCCATTGCCAGATGAGGAACAGCTATTTTTTCGTTTGGGTTCCATAGCCTATGTGTGTCTATGCAGGTGAGAAAAACTCTTTTTCTCATCGGCCTGTTTGTAGAGTACAGAAATCATCACTATCAACTTCTGAACACGTATACCACTGATCTCGCTTTGAACAAATATCTAGATTTGAAAGAAATGGAACACTTCTCCCAGAGACAAACTGTAGAAAGAGACGAGGAAAGAACAGAGAGTAAAAATAATGGACACTTAAAGAACCATATTGATTCTACTGGCCGGACTCAGTGTTTGGAAGTGACGCCGTTAATTACAACCTGGAGTCTCCTAAACATCTGCTTCTACAAGCACGCAATCTACATGCACACGTACATACACACACACGCACAACTTCTCATTCAATTATGAAAGCCTCTTGTGCATACTTAAGATTAACAATGAATGATACGTGATATTGTAATGCTTCAGTTACTTCAGTGAGTGAGTGAGTGAGTGGTAATAACGGTATTTTAATCAGTGTTAGTAGTGTTACAGTTTTGTCACTAGTTCATCTTAGTTTGAGGCAAAGTCCTCAAAGACTCAGATCAGGCCCCGATTTCTCGAAACAAACTTAAGTCTGAGTTTGAGAGGTTGAACGTACCACCCTGCCCTACCAGTGCCATCCGTCACGAATACTTGCAAAGGCAAGTCAACAGTCACTTGAAGAACATATCCAACGGACCCAGAACATTAAGAGACAGATGTTTCGACACACCCGGACCTACTCTGAACTGTCTACATCATGAACTGTCAGCGTTCAAAGCAAATCTGGGCGGTGGGGTAGCCTAGTGGTTAAAGCGTTGGCTCGTCACGCCGAAGACCCGGGTTCGATTCCCCACATGGGCACAATGTGTTAAGCCCATTTCTGGTGTCCCCCGCCGTGATGTTGCTGGAATATTGCTAAAAGCGGCGTAAAACTAAACTCACTCACTCACTCAAAGCAAATCTAAAGACCTACGTCTTCCGAAAGGCATACGAGGTTTCCTCAATAAGACCCTTAACAAGTTTTTAACTGCCTGTTACTAGCTCAGTATAGCGATTTTAAGTGGTTAGGTTGCAAGAACAAAATTGCATCGCACATCACACTGTCCATCGATGTGCAAATCAGAAGATCTGAAATTGTGCTCACAAATCTCGGATCCAAAATCAGCGGATCCTGGCAACGCTTAGGGATGCAACTCTGTACAGGCAATGTATTTATCAGGCTCATTCAACACGATGATTCACTTTGTCAGCCAGGCCACAAGTGGTACTATACTGACGTCAATAGTGCGACTACATGCATCGGCTGATCGAGTGACATGGTTGATTGCAGTCCCCGTATCCCGACGGCGTGAAACGTTCTTCATTGTCGTCGTCAATTCCTGGATTGTTTGAACTAGAGACGATGAAGTACAAGCCATACAGCTGGAACATTGCCGAGTGCAGCGTTTAAAATAGTCACTGAAGTAGTGGTAGTGATGGAAGTAGTAGCAGTAGCAGCAGCAGTAGTAGCAGCAGTTGTTGTTGTTGTTGTAGTAGTAGTAGTAGTAGTAATTAGTTGTACAAGCAACAGAAGTAGTAAGTAGAAGCAGTAGTAGTAAGTAGTAGTAGAGTAGTAGTAGTAGTAGTAGTAGTAGTA
This sequence comes from Haliotis rubra, assembly GCF_003918875.1. Classification (NCBI taxonomy): domain Eukaryota; kingdom Metazoa; phylum Mollusca; class Gastropoda; order Lepetellida; family Haliotidae; genus Haliotis; species Haliotis rubra. Next base: position 569,173 of record NW_025767058.1, read on the forward strand.
GTAGCAGAGTAGTAAGTAGTAGCAGCAGCAGCAATAGTAGTAGCAGCAGCAGCAGCAGTAGTAGTAAGTAATAGCAGTAGTAGCAGCAGTAGTAGTAGTGGCAGTAGTAGTAGTAGTAACAGTAGTAGTAGTAGTAGTAGTAGTAGTGGTAATAGTAGCAGCCGCAGTAGTAGTAGTAGTAGCAGTAGTAGTGGTAATAGTAGCAGTAGTAATAGTAGTAGATGTAGTAGTAGTAACAGTAGGAGTAGTAGTAGTAGTAGTAGTAGTAGTAGTAGTAGTAGTAGTAGTAGTAGTAGTAGTAGTAGTAGTAGTAGAAACAACACGACCAGTTTAGACTTTTATGATCAAGTACCGACATGCTGCTGAGAAATTCAGTTATGTGTTGTATATTTCGAAGAGAAATGAAGGCCATTTTTAAACAGATTTTGTCAGCATCTCTCTGACTGCAAGAAACTGAAACATCATATGTAGAATTTCAATTCCATTATATGAAAATTGTTTGGAAATGTCATACTTTAAGAGGTGTTTATATGAAAATCTATACTGCTACAAGAAATACTTGGTTTGGCGTATTTAAGTTGAATTTTTAACCACCACGCTAAGAAAACATCTTAGGATAAAGTACAACATTCACGTCAATGCCCGCGTCTGAAACAACATATTTGATGGACTTTGATTGCAAATAATAACTGTAAGGTGATTCAGTTTAAAATTGATTTCCTAGGGCCAGTTTTCAGCCGCCATGCGATTAGATAAGAATCAAATTATATTTGGATCGTCAAAGGCTCTGAGAGACATCAGTACCTGAGAAGAGACTCAAGGTTTAGAGGAGAGCTTAGGCTAGAGCTGACTGTTCCAGCAAGTTATTCAATTACAAAAACCCATTGTCTCTTGTATATATATATTTAATGCCTTTGGCCAATTTAGTAAGCAATGACTATCCAAGCTAGAGTGAGACGTTGTCTGGGTGTCTTACTGGGTATCAAAACTGAGCGAAATGTTCATCACCCATCGTCAACCTGGTTATATTGGTACACATTTAAACCCACTGCAGGTGAACATTTTGGTACTTTTGACCCTAAGTGTAGTCGTTCCTGATTCGACAGTCTGAGTCTAATAGTTATTTTGTGATGGAAGTATTTAAAAACCCAGTGAAGCCCATTTCTGGTGTCCCCCGCCGTGATATTGTTGGAACATTGCTACAAGCGGCGTAAAACCATACTCACTCATTCTCGCTTTGTGCATGTATTCCATCAGCAACTTCTTTGAGTGGCATTTGTCTACGTTAAGAAGTACAATGTAGGCAAACTTTATGGATAACAACTTCCTTATTTCGTGAGTGCGACGTTTCTATATAGATTACTGTACCGTATCAAGCAGGCATGTGGAGGTGACGTAATATATTAATTTTGTTGTTGTCTTTGTTACACTCAGTACATATACGTCGCCTCCTTCATGGTATTCCATCAGCAGATTAACGCAACTACTCCCCTTGTACAACAACATTACCCAAACAACACACGTAATGCGGCAATCTATAAGCACAGTCAATTTGAAGTAGAGTCCGCTAATGGCATACAGTAAGTCAGCATAGTTTACTATGACTTCCAAAACAGGCATTTACCTGAAATATCTAGCTAAATTTAACGATCTAGACTGCTATTCTTGACATATTGCGAGATGACAAGGCGAGCGCGGTTCCCATTTTACATATACATATATATGAGGAAACATATACATAGGAAACGTATTTTCCTGTACCGTTTTACCTAAGGCTTTAGGTCAGTAAAACAGCTTCATTGGGTTTAGTTAATGTCATGTACAGACATACATCTATATTAGAAAATGTATTTATCGGCATTTTCTGTGATAACGTACCTTGTCTGAAACTGTCATGCAAATTGTGACTGGCAACTTGTAGATTACTTTGCTGCATATTTAGCCTGATTATACACGGAAAAAACGAGGAGAATTTATCTAGGGCGAAATAGATGACCATCACTTATTTGTATGATGTAGAGGACCCAAGATTACAATATACACTGTACCACTGAATTTAATATAGCTCGAGTGTGGAACGGCTGTTAAATGCTAAAGGTTTTCATGTGGAAAAGGTTTTCTGAAATACGACCAGACGCATTAAGCCTGCTAATACGAGAAAATATGAAGAGTTTGATTTGAGTGTCCATCTACATAAGTAAAGTATACCATATCCAGCCATTTACGACCTGCAGCTCCAGGGTACGTTCCAAGGTTATCATCATCAAATCGGTTAGCTTTCCGTATCACACAACACATGCTCGTCGAGGGCGACTAAATGGATCGGGTGGTCAGACTCGCTGACGTGGCTGACTGTGTGTCATCTTCCATAGTAGTAGCCGTAGAGTCGTAGTTGTGGTAGTAATCGTGGTAGTAGTCGTAGTAGTAGTAGTAGTAGTAGTAGTAGTAGTAGTAGTAGTAGTAGTCGTTGTTGTTGTAGTCGGAGTCGTAGCAGTTATTTGTGACCAGATCCAACTAATGGAGACTTGGATGGGTAGGCTACCTTCATGACGTGGATCTTTGTTCTTGCTATCAACCACTAGTATTCCGTCCGAGTCCAGGCACCATGATGTGCAGCTCTCCATGTTGATGGGATATTGCTGAAGTCTTTAAGGTAATCTTCGCTGGCAAATCCACTCACTCACTCACTTCCTCATCTCATTCACTACCTCATCTCATATATATATATATATATATATATATATATATATTCACACGTACCTACGACACACACACACACACACACACACACAGAGGTCGCCTGTTTCTGACACGCATCTGTATCATGCCAATACCACGTATGTCACGCCTTTCAGTTTTTCATCCTCAGCTCAGTAATATCGTGCATAACGTTACGCCTTCGCATGACGAGTCTATAACATCATTATTGTTGCAAGTATTTAATCAGAGACCCTTTTGAGTAAATGACAACCTACATACGATCCCAATAAATGTCTTCCCTCCGAGCAACAAACATGAAACACAACACAGACAGTCTCCAGTATACGTATTTGTGTAGTGTTCTATACAAGACTCTACACGGAGTGGTCAGGGGGGCATATATTGTGATATTTACCACCCATGTTTGTCCAGACAGGTAAACATATGTTGTACAATGGTCAAACACCCACAAGATATCTTAGTGGATATGTATTGAGTGAGTGAGTGAGTTTAGTTTTACGCCGCACTCAGCAATATTCCAGCTATATGGCGGCGGTCTGTAAATAATCGAGTCTGGACCAGACAATCCAGTGATCAACATCATGAGCATCCCCGCCAGGTCCTCATCCTCTGCCCAATGACATATCGTGAATACACCAGAACTACATATTCGCATGAAGACGTTGTGTTTGATCTGGTTTTATTAATATGTGTATTAAGTTTATATATGCGATATACACTACTGTGATGACGTGGAAAACGCACGCACGCACACATACATAGTCAAATCCGATTGATTTTTAGCATCCGAAAGTATCACATTACATAAAGATACGTCTCCCATGAATCGAGTTCATCCGTTACGGTAGTAACACCAGCCTCCTCAAACACGGTGCCAGTGAAAGGAGGACAGAGGCCAATTGGTGTGAAACTGGATCACCCCACGGCATTGGAGCGCCCCGAGGACCTAGTCTCGAACAAGGGTTGTGATAAATTACAACCCATTCATCCTGCAGTTCACAAGTTTCAATTTCAGAGTTGAACCTCCGTCGAAATTTCAAAAAAATACAACTAAGACCGTCTCGTTTGGCATTAATAATTCCGCTCAGTTCGAGCCAGTCAAGTCAAAGGAACACCACAGACCGTCCTCCAATATCTTAGGCCTGTGGGAAGCAACGTATTTTGGAGATAATTGCATTTTGATACCATTGAGTTTTCTACAACGAAGTTGCTGCGAGGGATAAAGGTTTCCAAACTTGATTTATCGAACAATACAAAACAGGAAAAAAACATCAGGAATCTCCTACATGCAATGATTCCACCCAGGGGCTCTGTTTCCTCCCCGACCAATTCTTGATCATTCGGGCAGTGTCGAGCATCCATACTCCTTAGCACCCTCTCGTAATAAATTGTTTTCCGGAAGAGAAAACTCACGCATGTGTTGTGTGTCTTAACAAAGTCACGAGTACTGAAAAGAAACCTTATTTCGTTCAGTACCTGTGACATTTGAAACAGGCAGCCATGTAACTGTTAAATCCTTGTCACGTTCGCTTCAAGGAGACAGTATGCTTATCAGAAAGAGACATAGAAACAAATTTTGATTTTCTATGAGCCCCAGGAAAATATTTAGCCCCAAGACCTATGTTGTCTTATTAAAATACATATCTACAAAATATAACATAAATTCTGAATGGAGTGAGTTTTACATCGCATCGGCGTTTTTTCAACCATGTTGCAACAAGTCAAGTTGGAACCCAGAACTGAGGCAATCAAGACTTGACAACTTCAATTGGATAATCTGTTTAAAACGTATTCTCAAAAGTCTGCAAGTCAAACTGTACAAGTCCCACCGAAATAGACTCGAGTATCAAAATGTTCATTCCCGCAGCCTACGGAAAATTCAACATGTGATAAAAAGAAATGCCTTTCGAAGCTCCAAAATGTCAAGTTTACTCCCAAATGAGCAAGAAAATCCTAAATATAGAAGAAACTACTGAAAAGATAACGCAAATTATGTACATTGAACAGTAAAAAGATTTGAATGTATTTCCACAGTGTGCAGTTGGCTCATCGTGGTACAAATACACATAATTGTGAAAGGCTAAAAACTAAAATTAAAATAACGAAAAGTAGAAGAAACCATTGAAAGGCATTCCGCAGCGAAAATTGCGATTATTTCCCTAAAGGGCGACGGTAAGAGATTGGTTTTTACATGCGCAGTTGGTGGTTGTACGCCAAAGAACAAGTGACAATACTCAAACCTCGATCTATTAACACAACGACAAACCTGTTGCATAGTATGTTTGTTGTAACGGACGTCAAATGGTTAATATCCAAACTTAATGTCATTAACATTGAGTGGTATCATTTCTTATAGTAACTAAAGAGTACATCTACACATTACAGGTCAGCCAAGTAACGTGTCCATAATGTTTGGAATTTTGCGGTCAAATACACTTATCAGGTGTATTCTTTCTTTTATAACTGAATTTCGTTTGCATTTGGTGTTGCCTTTATGAAATAGGTTCCTCCACATCCATCATCTGATATTGAGGACAACTCGAAACATATTCGATTATCCCCACGACAACTTAATGCATTTTCTTCTGCACTTGAAAGATGAAAAAAACTAAAACTAAAGTAAATAAGGTGTGTTTTATATTAATGAAATGCTTGCTAAAAGAACACCGTTAACCCATACTCATTCTACCTATAAAGTGATTGAATATGGTTTTAAAACGCTTCCAGCTATATTCACAACGGGGAGACTCCAGAATACGGCTTCAACCATTGTACCAAAATGTGAATCCGACCCCGACATACCGCGTCATGAGGATATGTTTCAACCACTCGGCTACCCCGTCGTTCCTCGAATCAAGAACCAAATCTGAGAACGGAGTATGTAGATAGCGCAGCGGGTACTTAAACATTGGGCAAGTTCTTTTTTTGTGACTTTCCCATACATGCTTGTTCATTTTAATGTGGACTCTTGCCATATCGCTAGATTACCCAAGACAGTTGTCAAGAACATTCACACTAATGCTATCAAAATGGGTTTCGGTGACTCCATTCAGACGCTTACCCTAATGATTAGCAACGTAAGCCCGGGTTCGGATAAAGAACGAACACTGACATTGACAATTTAAGTACATCACGTGATGTCCTATTATGACCACTTGTTACTCTACCACCATCACAATGGACGGCACGAGAAATTGGCAGTGTACCCATGTTGGAATTAAACCCGGACATACAGAGTGACGTGCGAATACTTCAGCAACTGGACCACCACACAGCCCCTTGAATCCTGACACGAATAGACCAAATCCTGAGAACACAAATACTTTTAATAGAGAAGGAATGATATGGACAGTACAAGACATGTAATTCGCGAAAATATTTCGAATAATCCATATTCGACATAGAAATACTTTCACTTTCATCACAGAATGTTGAAGCTTAGTCCAATTCGAATGCCTAAAATGTTTGTTGCGTAAACCATGGCATGCAATAAATCGTTCAGACATGAAACAGCACTCATATATTCAATAACGTATTGATTCCTCTTGAGATAACGGTGTCAGTGGAAGCTAATTATAACGGGCACCAGACTAACACCTGACGTTACAAACCAGGTAACGGTATTGCATCACGACAGAACGCACGGCGCTAATGGTCATCATATCCCTGTCACACACATCGTAACAAAAGCTTTATTGAATTGCAACATGCATTCCCAGAGGAATCAACGGTTTGGTCGAGAATATTGGCGAAGACATATAAGGACATAATTGTATTAACATTTCGACGAATGGTCGTTGTACCGTCAGCCGTTACGACGTTTCACACACGCCTTCGTGAGTACATATGGCAGGAAACTAGCCTCTTTATAGATCAATGAATCACCGGGACTAATATTCAGATAATATATCACCCTGGTAGGCGACAGTATTTGGAAATTGGTTGTTTTTTATTTAGATCTGCTGAAGAAGGATAGACTAACAAAAAACAGTTTCATAATATTAATGTCTTCGAAGATTACCGCGTGTCTACCCCCACTGAAATATTACAGCCTTTCCACTTCATGTGGGAGGTGACGTGTTGCGCATATTGTTGAGTGCCACGAGCTTGGGCATGACATCGAGAAACCAAGTATTATATTATATATGCAATATGTTTCCGAAACATGTTCATTTCAGCAATTCTCATTGGTGCTTGGTCAGATGAAGCACAATGCCGTCACAATAGGACGTCACAAAATGCTGACCTCATGACGTCACAAATTGCTGACATTACGTGCTATAGGTTCTAAGTTGAGTTGCGTTTTATTCTTAAAACTGATCAATAGAAAAATCGTCATAATTAAGAAATACAGTTCAGTCTACCCCCAATGGATAGTGTAATAAAGTACATTTTTGCCCTGAACTATTATAGTTAAAGTAAGAGGACGCTTGATAAAGTACTGTCGGCGCCTTTGATCTTTTAGCGAAGCGTCTTAGAGCGGATAAACTAAGCCTCGTGACTGATTGTTGTAAGTTCCTCGATAAGGCTCCGGGAAAACACCATTCCTGCATTGGGAAGAGACAGTCCAGAATGTCTTGGAGTTCGTTGGTTAATTTGTCTATTTTCAAGCTTGACACATATAAAACTATCTACATTTGACATGTAGAGATGTGCCCTTTAGCGAGCCTCTCCATGCAAATTACAAGGGCAAATTGTATACGTTTATACCTAAAGGCGATGTATCTTAACTGATGATCCCAAGTAAACAGATATTTTATTGCCGCCGATTAAAACTGAGACTATCCCGATAGCTGAAAATGCCCTATATAAACGTACATGTTAAGTTCCTTTAGTATAATAGTGTTTTTCTGTGTTAGCGGTAGCACTGTCTTAATGACTGGATAAACATAAAAATTATATTTTCTAATTCTCGATGATAGTCCGAAGGAAAATTTTAACGGTATATTTATGGCGACGAGAGCACGTAAACATTTCGCCAGTGTAAGTTTAATTTTATGATATTCCCTGCATTCTTGTTCATTTTAATGTGGAAGGTTGTCATAACGCTAGATTACCCAAGAAAATTGTCGAACAAATTGACACGAATATTGACAATATGGATTTTGGCGTCCCTTGTCAGAAGGGCGCCGATCCGTCTTACTGAGCGACGTCAGCAAGGATTTCCGAGTTCAAGAAAACAACCACATAAAGACCATTTATAATGTCACGTGTTGAACCCCGCTTATTGGGCGAATTAAAACCTCAAAACAAGCCCTGGCTTCCATGAACACAACGTTAACACCACGTGCGTTAGAAAGCAAAGCTAAGAGCCAAAGCTTTTCCTTTCGCACCAAATTCAAGCTACATATTTACGCCGCTTGTGCCAAATTCTGATCAGGTAGGAAACTCTTCTCCTACTGGGTCGTGAAAGCTCATATAACACTATCAATATCTACTATGGTCTGACATGCCTTATTCAAGCGAGATATGTGCTATCCAGACAATGTGTATCAAGACCCACAGAGCCAATCCGCTCTTTAACTATGGAGAGGGGCCAGACAGCCGTACCGAGATGTCTTCCTTAGATGACCAAGATGAGGAGAACATGGTCCACCGATTCCGTCCAGACTCATAAACAACCCAAATAGGAAGCCCCAACCGAGGAAATGATAAAGGATTGAGCTATCAGCTCATACACCTTAGTCCCATGAATTCACGGAATATAGAGGAGAAATAGATAGGGCTAAAATACGTCTATGTCATGGTTTGCACGAAAACCTACCTCGTACCAACCGGTATAATAAGAAGCAAACTAGTGATGGAAAATTTGAGTGTAAGTGCGTTGTCATGGTACCACTCGTGTGGTACCAATCTTCCCTGATGGTGACATGCGAGACGTCACAGCCAACCACTCTGACTGGGCTCCTGTCCACCTAACGAGTACGCCGGCGGTGACCGATGTCTCGTTGGCTGCGATTCGATGACACTAATCATAACATTCATTGGTCTTTGGTGTAGAATGTCAACGAATTTTTGCTGCAGTAAAATCGATCTCAACACAACCTCGTCAGAGCGCATTGTCAGAAGTTTTTATCATCCAAAACAAACGTTTGATGTGTAGACATGTCGTCATGTTCATTTGCAGCATGTAAAAGTGCAGGTTTGGAACAGCAAGTGAAATATCTCCTTGTTTAGAAGAAATAATTGGTGAATCAACGAATGCGCCAGTAGTATTGCTGCAGCAGCTCCTGTAAATAAGTCTGGGGACCTATTTTGTCCGGCATCCTCACAAGATTTCAACTAAGTCAATACCGATCCTGAGAGATATGCTATTTAGCTGTAGCACATAACAAATAATCCTTCACGCCTTGCAGTTCAGCCCGACAAGGTTTCTATCTGAGTAGCATTAGGACGTTAACACTTCAGAAGCCGAAGGAAGAGTCAGCTCCAGCCCTCGATCTATTTCTTGCACAGGGGCGTTGTTACAAATTAGAAAACCCCAGGATCACTATGGCCCCACCAGGGGAAAGAAAAACACATCATTACCTACGCAGGCATTGATAAAGCTCTAGGTGGTCCTCTGAGACTCGACCTAAGAGTTTTATTTTCAGTGATTTATGCATACAAGGATGGAAATGTCACTGAAGAGAAGTCCTCACTGTGACGTAATAAGAGGACGAGGACCTGGTTGATTGATTGTTTCTCGGCCTCCACACGCTAAGATATAGTCAGAATGTCAGACGAAATACAAAAATACATTCGGATACTATTTGAACCAAAACGATTGATAAGGAAGTGGCAGAAAGAAGGGGACTAATGAGGAAAGAAGTTCCGATCCTGGCTGCCCGCTTCCTTGGAGGTGTATCAGGTGAAGTGGCAAGACATCAAACCGAGGAGGGCCTGGTTGTATCACTTTTCCACCACACATAGCTGGAAACCGTACATCACAATGCTAACTTAAGCTAAATCATGTTGTATAATCTTACGTGTACAAAAAAAAATACAAGGCGGACTGTAACACATCTCGCACTAGTAGGTCGAGGGTCCGGTTATCAAGCCGAGAGTGGTTGTATATTCTGACGACACAGATACAGTTCAATGCAAGGCAGACTTTAACAAATCTCGCACTAGTAGTAGAGGGTCCGGTTATCAAGCTGAGAATCTGGTTGTATTATCTTATGAGTACAACACAAAGCAGACTTTAAAACATGTCGCACTAGTAGCTCAAGGGCCTGGATATCAAGCCGAGAGTGTGGTTGTACAATCTTACGACACTGAAACAGTACAACACAAGGCATACTGTAACAAATCTCGCACCAGTAGGTCGAGGGTCCGGTTATCAAGCCGAGAGTGTGGTTGTACAATCTTTTGACACAGAAACAATACAACATAAGGCGGACTATAACAAATATCGCACTAGTAGTAGAGGGCCCGGTTATCAAGTCAAGAATATGGTTGTATAATCCTACGACACAGATACAGTACAACACAAGGCAGACTTCAACAGATTTTTCACTAGTACCTCGAGGGTCCGGTTATCAAGCCGAGAGTGTGGTCGTACAATCTTACGACACTGAAACAGTACAACACAAGGCAGACTGTAACAAATCTCGCACTAGGAGCTCGAGGGCCCGGTTATCAAGTCTAGAGTGTGATTGTATAATCTCACGACATTTAAACACTACAACACAAGACTGACTTCAACAAATCTGACACCAGTAGCTGGAGGGTTCAATGGAGGTAAATGGCTACCCGCTACCACGAAGGGAAGACGTACAGCAGGAAAACCTTATAGCCGGGGGATTGACCGTTTCTGTCGGTCCCTGAGATCAAACCTTTCAACTGTTTTCTGGACATTGGATTGGAACGACCGAAACCTAATAAGTGTGAACATTCTGATGGTCTGACTACTATTGTGCCAAGCAATACCTCTTTGTGATATTTTCTGTAAGCCAGATGTTTGCCATGTCAGGATACTGACCAGGGCCCCGTTCCTCAAAGCGATCGTAGCGCTACGACAGTCGTTAGTCTATGTTAAAGTATGGGAGTTACGATCATCTTAGCGCTACGACAGTCGTAAGTCTATGTTAAAGTATGGGAGTTACGATCATCTTAGCGCTACGACAGTCGTAAGCTATGCTACGATGGAGTTTGATCATCTTAGGGAACTGGGCCCTGGCCACATTATTTTGCCTTATCATTGTAACATTGCCTGAGCTATACTCCATAAGTGCCAGAGATCGTTATAATGTCAACTGGTTCGCCCGCGCCATACGTGTTCATGGGATTTGGTGCCCGTCACTCAACCGATCAATTTAGACAACACTTTCATTTATCTAGCGAAAACAGATCACGCAGACAGAACTTATAAAACATATTTATGGAATGGATTTTCACCTTATCTTGTCTATGGGTTCCACCATTTTGAGACTTCAATGCATTGTAATTGCACTTAACTACGTTTGCGACGACTGACTGACTGAGTTTTGGTTTTACGCCACTTTTAGCAATATTCCAGCAACATCACGGCGGGGGACACCAGAAATGGGCTTCACACATTGTACCCATGTGGGGATTCGAACACGGGTCTTTGGCGTGACGAGCCAACGCTTTAACCACTAGGCTATCCCACCGCCCCCGTTTGCGACGAACTGAAAGGGACCATCAAACGTTCGTTATAGCCATGGTTCGTTATACGTGGTTCGTTATTTACTAAAATATACAACAAGTGTATAAGACGGGTATATGGATGGCAATCTTCTTCTTTATTGTGTAACACGACGTTTTAGGGCTACTTCCTGCCCCTTCTTCGGGTGATTCGGTGACCTGGAGAAGGGGCAAGAAGTAGCCCAGAAACGTTGTGTTATACAATAATGAAGAAGTTGTCATTCATATACTCGTATTATATATTCACCAACTTCTGGTGCCTCTCAAGAATCTCATACAACAAGTGGTCGGGACAAAAAACATTTCGATATGGTTATAGTTAACTGTACGTGTCACGATGAAAATTTAAATCCTTTCCACTCGCTTTTTGTTGTTGTTACTGAATAAATTGCTGGTGTAATCTCTCACGAATTCATCATTGCAGTAACAACGAATGGTGACGAATTCCAGCGCTGAAGCACCAAAGCAAGGATGCAAAACTGCTTGTAACATAATTAAGGCTATCCAACAGCCCATTTCAGGCCTGTTACGTGTGTTTTAAGCATAGGGTTTGATTTAGTAGTATGTCCTATATATTTGCGTTCCGGTTGTCTTGCATTATATTGTGTGACATGTGAGGTGATTCATATTTCTCCCGTCCCCAAAACACTGTGGGTCCGACTGAGGTATTGGTGCTCCGTGTCAAAGCGTTCACATAACCGTGATCGAACTTTACAGCAAAGACATAAACAGGGTAATGAATCTGAGTGCCTAATGCTAAGACCTCTAATGCTGAAACCTATTCTCAATGGATTGCTAAATTTAGGGGAAAGAAGACAGCTTGTCACCAAAGTACCAGACTGTTTAAAATATCCACTTTGGGTCAAAATTGAGATATCAGTTTTATGTTCCGTGGTATTAGGCCACAGCATGAGAAACGGCGTTGAAGGAAATTACGTGTGTAAAACACTCTTTGACTGTCGACTTCAAGTCGTTTTTGGCCCAATGGATCACACGGATAAATCAAGATGGCGTCGGTTTTATAGCGAGCAGACGACAGGAGAATTTGGCAGACGCCGGTCATGTTTGCGGGGGTTGTCTTCGCGCCAGAGGTCGTAGATCGCAACAACAACGTGACTGACGGTGTCTTGCCGGAAATGACCTCCATTTGATTATCCCATTTCATTTTGGATAACGGGATAGAGAGGCCCTTGTTGCACAATTGGTGTCGGACGAACGTAACGTAATGGCTGTAGATGGTAAAGCTTTTTTTCTTTATGAGCAAGATCGATTTGGGAGTCACAGAGTATATTTGGTTTCTAGGATGTATACAGGACACATAACCAGAATAATACATCACATTTGACAAGAAGATACAGTTAACTTGACAACGATGTACTTCAGATGGTCCTGTCATACAGTATACAATGAAACCTTGCTCACTCGAACTCCGACGTAACGTTCTGATCATTTATCAACATCTGCCTTTCTCTGTTAATTGTCACACTGTGTGTTAAGTCAGTTTGCCTTCAGGCAGGTATTCCAATGGGCACGGGTTGTGCTCTCCTCTTTGCTGATCGGTCCTTTTATGAATATGAGTCAGAATTTCTGCTTGGATATAATTTAGCAATATGGCCGACAACATAGACATAGGGATATCTATGATCTCACATCATTCAATAATTGTCAAGTAACCAATTGCTTTCTTTTGATTTACGTGACCAAATTGGAAGAGAAAGAGACAACAACCGAGGGAGAAACAACCTCTTAGATCTATGCATAAAGACAAATAGCGATAAAGCACCATCTACAAGACTGTATGACAAGAGGGATGACTTCAATTTCCCTATAGTCAACTTTCCCGTTATGTCGAGCAATATTCCAGCAGCTTCAGCCTTGGGTGTCTACAATTCACAACTTTTGTGGTACGATCGATCATATTCTTTCTGCGAGGATTGCAACGAGTGTCTTCTCACTCTTGCTCATAAGGTAATTGGTTACAACATTCAAGCCCTCAGTTTGGGTTTTCATATGGTTTTGGGGTAAACATTTATTTCAGGGAGGACATTTCCAAATTTGACTCGTCAGTGGCAAAACGGATTTCTAAGAAAGTCAGTATTTTGACCAGTGCTACAATTATGTCCCCGTGTATTTTCAGATGAACAATAAGTGTTTGTGAAAGGCCCGAATACGCTCACCTTTTTCACCAACACCTTTTATAATCACGTTTTGATAGACATTCATAAACACACGGTTATGATGCTTTTTGTTTGGATTTCTTATGATTATTAAATGGCATCAATGATACCTGTTGTACTTTTTCGATGGCTGTATGGACGGTTAGTAGGAGTGAGTGAGTTTATATTTACGCCGCTTTTGGCAATATCCCAGGCAACATCATGGCGGGGGACACCAGAAATGGACTTCACACGTTGTACCCATGTGGGGAATCGAACCTGCATCTTCGGCATGACGAGCGAACTCTTCAACCAGGAGGCTACCCCACCGCCCCGGGCTAGTACCACGGCATTACTAAACATCGTGGTGTACATGCCGCATCAATAAATAAATGAACGAATGTTGTTTTATGCCGAGTCAGCAATGTCCATTTACATCACGTCAGAGGGGCGGCGCGCCGGTAGCCTAGTGGTTAAAGCGTTCGCTAGTCACGCAGAAGACCCGGGTTTGATTCCCCATATGGGTACAATGTGTGAAGCCCATTTCTGGTGTCCCAGCCGTGATATTGCTGGAATATTGCTAAAAGTGGCGTAAAACTAAACTCACTCACATACATCACTTCTGCTTCAACTTATGGACAAGGGTCGGACAAAACAGTGGATGACATCATGAGCAACATTACCTAGTATCGGTGACACACAGTCAGCTTTGTCATACACTGTAATTGCCAACTTGATCCTAACTTTATTGATTATTATTGGCAATATTACCTGTTGTGCCCCCAGCCTCCACGCAGGGAACAGACGCCTGAGTCAACCCCCTACAACTTAAACATGAAAATAATGTCGATAACGATTTTATTCAAATTGAATTATCCAACAACTTAAACTGATTTACTATACATGTAACTGACGTTTATCATCCCGATGCCATTTCAACACAAACGGCCAGTCTATACATTTCTTTCGCAATTTACCAAATTGAATTTAACAAAATACATGCAATGCAGCATTCTACTTGATCACAATCAATATGAAATGGCTAACGTAGGCATCTAACACCTACTGGTCAGGGCTGTGTAGTCTAGGCAATAGGCAACAGCAGGGCAATTTCAGTAGGAAATATGGAGCCTTGATTGATAGGCTGATTACGTTCCTAGTCGTAAAGTGACCATAAGGAGCCTGGTCCACATTAAGCCACACGCCATTGCCCAATCATTGGAACGTGTTGAATCGGAAGAAAAATGTACTGTGTGTTAGTCAGCGAGATGGTCTAGATTAATGATAAACGGTTTTTCATATCTTTTCATTAAAATTATTGTTTATGTTTTTGCTGACAAAATACGATATGCACATCCCTGAGGTATTGACGATTTTAATTTAATATAAAATATCGTCGGATTAAATTCCGTTAAAAAGCGCACGGGTTTGGGGATTCAGCGCATTGGTCTTGCGCTAAGATGATGCTGAAACGATTTTCCTGTACGTTTTTATCTAAACCTATTTGGTTCCGTTGGTGAAGTGGACAACGTTGCCTCTTCACGATACACTGGTTGTTAGTTCGACTCTACGTGCTCCATATATTTGTCAGCACCATACCATGGTCATACGTTTCGTTTTCTTTCAGGCTCTAAAATAGTGAAATACAGCATTATAGGTTCATTTCAGACCAAAATCTAAACTGACCGACAATTTTTTCATATATTCTCCACCTGTTTCAGCCTGATGGTGAATTGATCACATTGCTGTCTAAAGGGCTTTGTTCTACAGTTTGCCGTCCATGGTACCAAACTGGATTCAATATATAATGAACGTTGAATCCAAGCCTTGCGTTTCTGTTTGAAATTGGTCCCTTTTTTAGCTTTTGATATATGAACAGCATAAATAAATATATGCGTTTTTTAACCATAAATGTTCATCACATATGAACTTTCTGATTTTTTAGAAAACATCTGATGACCATTAAACTGTCTGCTTAAACTATTTTTGTAACCAAACAAATTTAAGATAAGAAAGACATCTAATATTTAACATTCAAACGGTTGATCCGGTAATTTGCTTCGAATCAAATGTCACCAGATGCTCGTCGATTATCAGGTCACGTTCCAGCACTAACCGGTGGTTATACTGAGAGCGAACAGTATGGATTGATGTTGTTGGACGCCACAAGCAGCAACATTTTAGTAATCTGACAAAAGCAAACCGGTGGTTGGTGAAAACAGAATGAGTATATTGTTTACTTGATGCTATGCATGTTTGTGTTCACCGCGATTTGCTGTACAGTCAGATCAAGATTAGTCCCGAGCACCATACCCTTTCTCTTGGGTTATATACCCGTGACGGTCCGGGTTAGAATATTGGCCATCAGTAACCCATGCTTGTCGTTAGCGGCGACTAACGGGATCGGGTTGTCAGGCTCGCTGACTTGGTTGACACATGTCATCGGTCCCCAATTGCGCAGATCGATGCTCATGCTGTTGATCACTGGATTGTCTGGTCCAGACTCGATTATTTACAGACCGCCGCCATGTAGCTGGAATATTGCTGTGTGCGGCGTAAAACTCAACTCACTCATTCACTCTTGGGTAATACAGGCAAGATCTTCAATATGCGTCACTTTCCTTCGTAAAACTGTCACGACGCCATGTAGCTCAGACTACGCTCCCACCACGTCAGTTTGGATTTTGTCTCAAGTAACTCACGAAACTACAAGTAACCGACCCGTTAGTATCAAGTAGAAACAGATATGTTTTGTCTTATTTCAATCAAACACCCTACTCTATTTAAAACCCTTTCCGTCTCCCGAGGCGACAGTCGGATTCTATTCAAGGTTTTGTATTTGGTAGTTACATTAGCTATAATTAGAGTTACTGCGTGTTAATGTCGCTGGACTGATTCGGCTGACCAACATAATCACAGTTCCTGATGTTGTAAAATTCTTCATTACAGTAAATCCATATGCTAGTACATTGCGCCTATTACAACCTGAGTACGCATACTAAGTAAATAAGATGGCATACCTGCAAACAGTCACGCTGTAAAATAACATATACAGACTTAGATGAATAGATACATAACCCGCTCGTATGTATTCCTGCGTTGACAGCGGCGGCTAGGCAGCAATGAGCTATGGGGTATTCATATGAATACTTTGTTGCGTTCAGCGTAACTCAGTTATTTCATTTCTACTTCATCCTTGACATTATGGCCTAATGGCTATGCTATTAAATATTTCTTCCAATGTGTATATGGGTATGCGTATGTGTTATATACACATTCGATACATTGTTTCCATTTGATAAAACCTAATTTAATCCATTGAAGAAATGAATGGCAGATGATTAGACAGTTGGTACCCACCATCTGAAGATGTGGTGGGTGTGTGAAGGGGGTGGCGGAGGTGGGTGGGGAGAGCGTGGATTGGGTGACTTGCATGGAGATTAGATATGTTATATATTAAAAGTCATCTGGCCAACATTGTATTTCTTTGTCTAAATATGAAATTTACATAGAATGCTAAGATTGTTTTTCTCTTCTACTGAGCTTAGCATGTGACCTTCTTATATATCTATGTGACGTAAATGTTTGCTGAGGTGGACAAATCCTACCTAAATATTGCTAAACACAATATTATCATTATCGTTTGGAATGACAATTTCATAATGTTGTGCTCTAAACATCTTTAACAATATCCATGAGTATATTGACAGTTATACACTGGGAAGGTTTGAATTGGTACAGAGTCCCTGCAACCGAATGATGAGATACTGGTATGTTGCTGGTGTTTGGTCTCTATATCTCTATATCGGGGCCCATTTAACGCCTCATTACCGCCTGTCATCATATCTGCTCTATATCGTGCCTTGACATTTTACTAGAATAGTGCTTATCAAACCTTTATATCTTCATGAGGATGTTTACCCTTCTTTAGGTATCCGGATCATAACTCAAGAAGCATAGGTCGGATATTTTATGCATATTTGCCTCTTTGTAATCCAATTAGTGCGGACAGACAAAAGTGATGCTGTAAAACATGCACTGTTCCGATCGCAACCCGATGTATATTCCACAAAGATAATAAAAGATGCCAATTTAATTCGAGGAAATAGCACTGAGAGCTCTTGGAGATCTGTAGGGAATAGTAGAGCGAGAAACTGCGAGAAAGCACGCGAGATCGAAGTGACGATCGCCATCTTAGATCCCACGCCTCTGACAGCTGCATGTTTACAGCTGGAATCGAGTCCTATTTCAAGGAATCGAGTACCCGGAAAGGGAGAGAACTCAGTAATGACAAGGGCAGGTAACTCTAACCTAGAGCAATAGAGCAATATGGACGACACGCATGCTAAGTTGAGTGTTTGGGCTCATTTTGAGCTTGATGCAAATGGCAAGAGAACAAAATGCCGACTCTGTGGTATCATGTCTGAAATTGATAGTACAGTCTGCTTATGGTTTTGAGATTTATCAATGTTAGACCCTGCAAGTGAATTCTACTGAAGTGGTGAAGGTGTGGGACTTGCGCTACTCCTGGGCTTCATCCCTTATGAAGCTGACACGCCAAGATCAGGATATACTTAATCTCATAATTTAACACAGTTACAAATTTGAAGACCCATGCGGTTTTTCAATCTAATATGTCAATCTACTGCGGAAGCTGTACAAGGTCAATGCAAAAACATCTTGCACTAAAACACAACCTAAACAATAAACGTGTTCATTACATTGTGTATTTGTGTCCATTGCTTATCAAGCTTTTAAGATTACATGTACATTTCTATTTTATTTCAATTTCATGAAACACAGTTTTTACATTTGCGTTTAACATGAATACATTGACTATTAAAGAGATTGCAATTAAATGATTGTATGTGTTGGGAATATCAATTAAAACTAAGGAATTAACATTCTGATTTGCAAATACAATGTTCGACTGGTTATCATTACAATAAGAAGGAAGATGATCAGAAATAGAAGCAGAACTCACGTAACATATACATTTTATAGTTTAACAAATAATCAGCATACAGTTATTCCAATGAAGATAGATACAATTTTAGAATATCGATTTAACAATAGTTTTGTTTTTCATTTAATAGGGAAACTGTAATGCAACTGAGTTGCGCAACAGAGCAAAATGACCAGTCTTTCCAGATGCGAGCCAAGCATTTTGCTATATTGCTTAACTCAGTTGCATTAGAGTTTGCCTGTCTGTATATCTCGTACAGAATTCTCCGGTCAGTAAATTCATCAATCAAATTGTATTCTATGCAAGTTTACATAAAGTCTGCATGTAAAACATTATATGTTCAGTTAGAATATCACACATGAACGTAGTTGTCTACTGGCTGAATGAATTACTGGTCTTTTTCATTATAAACACACATTTTTGGCATTGTCCAGTTAATGGAGGTTATTATCAACGACGGTAATTTATCTGCGCATGAGCAGTGAGTAGTCAAATCACAGTAACAGCGGGAATGAAAACTTCTGTGTTTTAACATATGTTCTGTGTTTTAAGTAACAATGTAAGTAATGGTGTTACTCTTTATATTAGTTATAAACAGACGTAAATCAAATAGCCTAAGATCAGTTTCAATGTCTCATTGCCATCCTTTGAGGTTTTGTCAAATCGTGATTGAATATTCAGAAAGTTGACTGAAGCTATGTATTCCTTACATGTGCGGGTACTCGATTCCGATTCGGGTAAGTACATGCGGGTACTCGATTCCAATTTTTCCTACCCGTCCCAGCCCATTTAGCTTTGTTTTACAATATCACAGAATCCATTCTCGACGTGAACAGCAGAAAAACTCAAGCGTGAAACATAAGAAAACAAAGCAGTCCAAGATATCGATGTCAATGACTACAATTTAGCTATCCTTCATAACTTAATCATATCTGTCGTCTTCTCCGGAACTAAACAGCAGGATACAAACTGCTACATTGGAACTGTTACAAATTATTTATTAAGTTGTTTTTTTCGGACGGTAAAACGGAGCATGTTAATGCTTACCTTTGGAACAAAGGTTTGGGATGTTGAAACTGGTATGTTTTAATATCAATACTGGAGGTGACAATGGTGTTCTCTGTAGGGAGTGAGGTCGGGAGGTAGACTGGATTAAGAATAGTATTTCAGTCATGTGATATTACCGTGAGACAACTTTTAAAGAGTGGATTAAGTGTTGCAGTAAAGACGTCTACCACTTTGATCACACCCACGCTCATGTGAATAGTTTGGGATTTCCTTTAGCAAAATAAGCATCATGACCAGGGCAAAACGGGTAATTGAACCTACGATCACTGAATCCTGGCACTAACAAGGGACTGAACACTAAATCGATTTGTGGCGCTTTAGGCCAGTGGTCCACCCATGCCTTCAAAACTGTTCAAACATACACGTGGGTTTACCATTATTATTGTTCTAAAATGAACAGTGGGTTTCAGTGAATGGCGTCATCGTTGGAACTGCTCAGCGAAGCGACAGTAACGCCTTTCTTTAAAACAAGAGAACGGTAGAATGACGATAACAACTTCAGAACAAAGCAACCCACTGATGATAGGGAAATATTGATGTAAGTGAACAGCTTGATCTTTGTATGGTGTAATGTTTCCCATGCAATAGCTCCAAGAGAGCAGTCACAAAACGATAAGGCTCCCAGCAATACCATGATGTTGCTAGATGTGTATTCTAGCCCTAGTTACAGCGTAAAGAACGGCAGTTGGGGATATCTCCTTTGAATACCCTGTTGTCAGATGCGTATTCTAGCCCTAGTTACAGCGTAAAGAACGACAGTTGGGGATATCTCCTTTGAATACCCTGTTGTCAGATGCGTATTCTAGCCCTAGTTACAGCGTAAAGAACGGCAGTTGCATGGGGATATCTCCTTTGAATACCATGACGTCAGATGCGTATTCTAGCCCTAGTTACAGCGTAAAGAACGACAGTTGGGGATATCTCCTGTGAATACCATGACGTCAGATGCGTATTCTAGCCCTAGTTACAGCGTAAAGAACGGCAGTTGGGGATATCTCCTTTGAATACCCTGTTGTCAGATGCGTATTCTAGCCCTAGTTACAGCGTAAAGAACGGCAGTTGGGGATATCTCCTTTGAATACCCTGTTGTCAGATGCGTATTCTAGCCCTAGTTACAGCGTAAAGAACGACAGTTGGGGATATCTCCCTTTGAATACCCTGTTGTCAGATGCGTATTCTAGCCCTAGTTACAGCGTAAAGAACGACAGTTGGGGATATCTCCTTTGAATACCCTGTTGTCAGATGCGTATTCTAGCCCTAGTTACAGCGTAAAGAACGGCAGTTGGGGATATCTCCTTTGAATACCCTGTTGTCAGATGCGTATTCTAGCCCTAGTTACAGCGTAAAGAACGGCAGTTGGGGATATCTCCTTTGAATACCCTGTTGTCAGATGCGTATTCTAGCCCTAGTTACAGCGTAAAGAACGGCAGTTGGGGATATCTCCTTTGAATACCCTGTTGTCAGATGCGTATTCTAGCCCTAGTTACAGCGTAAAGAACGACAGTTGGGGATATCTCCTTTGAATACCCTGTTGTCAGTTGCGTATTCTAGCCCTAGTTACAGCGTAAAGAACGACAGTTGGGGATATCTCCTTTGAATACCCTGTTGTCAGATGCGTATTCTAGCCCTAGTTACAGCGTAAAGAACGACAGTTGGGGATATCTCCTTTGAATACCCTGTTGTCAGATGCGTATTCTAGCCCTAGTTACAGCGTAAAGAACGGCAGTTGGGGATATCTCCTTTGAATACCATGACGTCAGATGCGTATTCTAGCCCTAGTTACAGCGTAAAGAACGACAGTTGGGGATATCTCCTTTGAATACCATGACGTCAGATGCGTATTCTAGCCCTAGTTACAGCGTAAAGAACGGCAGTTGGGGATATCTCCTTTGAATACCCTGTTGTCAGATGCGTATTCTAGCCCTAGTTACAGCGTAAAGAACGGCAGTTGGGGATATCTCCTTTGAATACCCCTTTGAGAAAGCGTAAGTTGGGGATATCTCCTTTGAATACCCTGTTGTCAGATGCGTATTCTAGCCCTAGTTACAGCGTAAAGAACGGCAGTTGGGGATATCTCCCTTTGAATACCCTGTTGTCAGATGCGTATTCTAGCCCTAGTTACAGCGTAAAGAACGACAGTTGGGGATATCTCCTTTGAATACCCTGTTGTCAGATGCGTATTCTAGCCCTAGTTACAGCGTAAAGAACGACAGTTGGGGATATCTCCTTTGAATACCCTGTTGTCAGATGCGTATTCTAGCCCTAGTTACAGCGTAAAGAACGGCAGTTGGGGATATCTCCTGTGAATACCCTGTTGTCAGATGCGTATTCTAGCCCTAGTTACAGCGTAAAGAACGGCAGTTGGGGATATCTCCTTTGAATACCCTGTTGTCAGATGCGTATTCTAGCCCTAGTTACAGCGTAAAGAACGGCAGTTAGGGATATCTCCTTTGAATACCCTGTTGTCAGATGCGTATTAGCCCTAGTTACAGCGTAAAGAACGACAGTTGGGGATATATCCTTTGAATACCCTGTTGTCAGATGCGTATTCTAGCCCTAGTTACAGCGTAAAGAACGACAGTTGGGGATATCTCCTTTGAATACCCTGTTGTCAGATGCGTATTCTAGCCCTAGTTACAGCGTAAAGAACGGCAGTTGGGGATATCTCCTTTGAATACCCTGTTGTCAGATGCGTATTCTAGCCCTAGTTACAGCGTAAAGAACGGCAGTTGGGGATATCTCCTTTGAATACCCTGTTGTCAGATGCGTATTCTAGCCCTAGTTACAGCGTAAAGAACGACAGTTGGGGATATCTCCTTTGAATACCCTGTTGTCAGATGCGTATTCTAGCCCTAGTTACAGCGTAAAGAACGACAGTTGGGGATATCTCCTTTGAATACCCTGTTGTCAGTTGCGTATTCTAGCCCTAGTTACAGCGTAAAAGAACGGCAGTTGGGGATATCTCCTTTGAATACCCTGTTGTCAGATGCGTATTCTAGCCCTAGTTACAGCGTAAAGAACGACAGTTGGGGATATCTCCTTTGAATACCCTGTTGTCAGTTGCGTATTCTAGCCCTAGTTACAGCGTAAAGAACGGCAGTTGGGGATATCTCCTTTGAATACCCTGTTGTCAGATGCGTATTCTAGCCCTAGTTACAGCGTAAAGAACGACAGTTGGGGATATCTCCTTTGAATACCCTGTTGTCAGTTGCGTATTCTAGCCCTAGTTACAGCGTAAAGAACGACAGTTGGGGATATCTCCTTTGAATACCCTGTTGTCAGTTGCGTATTCTAGCCCTAGTTACAGCGTAAAGAACGGCAGTTGGGGATATCTCCTTTGAATACCCTGTTGTCAGATGCGTATTCTAGCCCTAGTTACAGCGTAAAGAACGACAGTTGGGGATATCTCCTTTGAATACCCTGTTGTCAGATGCGTATTCTAGCCCTAGTTACAGCGTAAAGAACGACAGTTGGGGATATCTCCTGTGAATACCATGACGTCAGATGAGTTTTCTAGCCCTAGTTACAGTGTAAAGAATAGTCTGTCTCACAGTCCCTGAACCACATTATTTTCCCCACTGCCAAGCCCTATCTGCAGTGCTAAAGCCCTAAATAAAGCAAGTCTAGATTTCCTCAGGTTCTGAATCTCTGGTCTCCCTTGGGCTCCTTTTCAATATAAATGGGCTTGTTTGTTACTATCAAAATTATAATATATTCAGAGACTAAGCCTTAGTCTATGTAAAGAACGGCAGTTGGGGATATCTCCTGTGAATACCATGACGTCAGATGCGTATTCTAGCTCTGGCTACAGTGTAAAGAATAGACTTACACTTGTCTCTAACGTAATAAAATAAATGATAATTTCTAAAAGCTATATAAATAACAGACTGGGGTCCTGTACTGTCCGTATATCTAGACTTGCCTCTTTAAAGGATAGAATTACTATACATCCATGGGCTTAGCACTCAGTATAGCCTTGTTGCAAGGCTACGTATAGAACGGGAGTTGGGGATACCTCCTGCGTGTTTTCGCTGACTATACAGAGTGACAGTATTGTAATAGAGTTCTAATGTACGAGAATATTCTACTTCGATCCACTTTTCTCAGAGGCATAAATGCCATGGCGGTAAGCCAAGGGAGAAATTGCAAACGTGTTTGTTACATAAACCCTACGTGAAACAGTTGTCCAGAATACACCACAAACCTGGCCACCATCGTCAACTAGCGCGTGGTGCCGACATAGAGTTGTTATTCTTTACAAATGGTTACACATGTCAAGCTTTCTTCAAATAAAAACAGTTTTAATCAAATTATGGCGTAGATATTTTGTTCAAAACCCCTGCTCTATATTATCTATATATCACCCAACAACCCATTGCGGTATGGACTTGATTCAATAATGGTAACCGGAATTAAAGCCCTCAAGTCGACTTGTTTGACCGAATCTGTTCCAAAACCCCAGCGAACTCAAACACTCGCTCTGTGTCAGCGAATCAAACAGAGAAACAAACACAATTTGGGGAAAGCTCTTTCTTATCAATAAGAATGAGGACCTGTGCTATCAACAGGGCGTGTGCCCATCTCGGTTTATTATACAAAGTGAGAAAAGGCGCGCTATACGGAGATGTCGAGTTATGTTTCTTTATTTAAAAAGCAATCAGTCCTGATAAGGGACCTATGTGTCAAGCATGATAAATAAAATTTGCAAAAAAATGGCCGCTGCTGTACAAATCACGACCTTTATCGCTCTGTCTGTCACACTTCCATTCTCTCATGTTTGCTTTCAGGGCAAACCCTGGCATTGAATGTATTAGGTTATGTTTTTCAAAGCTAAATAATGAAAACATTTAGTTTGGTTCTATCGTTATATATAATCTTAAAATGGGAGCCAAAATGTACGATATGATAAGAATGAATGTCAATTGTTATTATTCCAGCTGAATGTAAAGGTTGAGACCATTGATTTCACAATTAATGTTTGTGATGAAGCATTGTTTGGTACTACTGGATTGTTTGGATTTATTAATTGATAATTATTTGATCCGTATCCTGATAAGGGAAGCAATTAAGCCTTTAAATGTGAACATTAAAAAATATTGTATTTGGCATTTTCGAAAATTTAATAAATCAGAATTCCTCTTCAAATTCATTTCATTCCTGAATCCAAGGTTTACGATTACTGCGATATATTAAATACAATTTTGAAAAACTTTTAGATTCAGTAATGGTATTTTAATCGCATGGTGGTTTCAATTCTATATTCACTGCACAAATACAAACATTTTCAAAACAACACATGGTGTACAGAGAGAGTTATGCTAACTGTACACCGTGAAGATCTGGGTAAGAATTGATCTTCAGCAACCCATGCTTGGCGTAAGAGGCGACTAACTGAACAAGGCGGTTGTTGGCCAGGGCCTCCTTCACAAAGCACTAAGGTGATCGCAAGGTCATTAAGGTAACCTTAGCGCAATGTTAAAGAATGGGAGTGAAAGGAGCCCAAGACTCGGGACCTAGGGGGCCACATTTCACAAAGCGATCGTATCGCTAAGGTGATCGTATACTCCCATACTCTAACATAGACTTACGACAGTCGTAGCGCTACGATCGGTTTGTGAAACGGGTCCGAGGGCCTAGATTTTCGAAGCTCTCTAAGAGCTAAGATAGTCGTAAGTTAATGTTAATGTATGGCACTTACGACTATCTTAGACCTAAGAGAGCTTCGAAAATCTAGGCCCATGTTGATAGTGTGTCATCGAACCTCGACGGCATGCATCGTTCACAATATCAATTACTGGATCGTCTAGTTTTACCTGGAATAATTACAGGCCGCTGCCATGGAGATGGAATAGTGCTTAGTGCGGCGTTAAAAACAACAGAACGATCCCCTACTATTCATAATGTGAATTTTCACACATACATACATCGTCTTAAACTGATCTACCTATACTTGTCCTCCCATTTACGTCGTTTGCTTCATCCAATACGCTGGCCCTCTTAACGCCCTCCATTGCTGATCCATATATACTAGTTCCCGTATACAAGACATGGGCTGACTTCAAAACACTGTCTATCTGATAACAATGACATGTAGCTTACAAAGAATGTATTAATAACAAACCCGTTACTGGTTCCAAGGTAGAAGGGCAAGTTTGAAAATTATGGTCCAGACCCTCATACAGTGGAATGAGATGGTAAAGCACGTACTTCACACATTATTTCAAAAGCTTACGTGGCGTGTTCATGTGCTGCGTAGACGCCAAGCATATATTTCATAATTGCATAATATGCACCGCAGTATTCTTAACTGATTTAAAGGACGACAGGACTAAGCTTTAACTTGGCAAGACTAGACTTACAGAAAGTACACGACAGCAAGTTGTTGCATAACGGGATGTCCTGTCGCAATGTCGCTGCAAACTTGAACATCAACCACCTTTAGTCAGCACGTGAGGACGCCCGTGGCCTCCAGTGAAGTAAAGGATCGTGCAAAACCTCGAAACCCGAGGAAGACCAATGACCGTGAAGAGCGAATCCTAATTCGTCTGTCAAGACGCAATCCCATGCCCCATGCCAAAGAACTATACTAGTAATGGAAAGTGATTCCGACTCTCCAAAAGTACCATCAGGAGGCTGTGGGCTGCTACTCTGAGGATACGCTGTGGGCTGCTACTGTGGGCTTTGGGCTGCTACACTCCGAGGAATGTCACCAAGAGATTATCCATGCAGCTGAAAGTTTAGTGGTAGCTCAAAGATGGTGGTGGAACATTGTACTCGTCCGGGGCATATCACCAAGAGATTATCCATGCAGCTGAACCGTTTGATGGTAGCTCAGAGATGGTGAGGGGTTGCGTTCCATATGACTGCAAGCTGGATACCATTACGGTACTTGGGACCCTCAGTGGTCAACGTTATCAACAGGAAGTGCTGGAAACCGTTGTTGTGCCACATTTCCATAACCATCATCTTGACAGTCATGGATGACAAGTCTCGAGCCGCTATTGGGTATTTGCCCAACAACGCTATCGAAACATTATCATGAACCGCAAGGGGCCAGAAAGGAGCCCTTATATGAATACCAAAGTCTTTGGGCCTATTTTGGACGCGAAGTCCGAGCTGGAGACCCTCCTGTTCCAAATCAGCACGAATTGACGCAAGCACAATTGAAGAGGAGAGTGACAGATGTAATCCGTGCGAGGAGTGGCTACCCAAGGTACTGACGTGATCACTACTGGTTCATACAATCACAACAATAACTATTTGAGAACTGTGTTACAATCAGATTGGTGGCGTAGTCATGGAGATCATACATTTCGGCATTATTCATGTCCACGTTTTTTGTTAACAAATTTCACTTTCAATTTTGTTTTATTCAAAGTAAAATATGTTACAGTGGCCATTTTAAGACAAGGAATTTGGTTTTCAAAGCATACACAAGAATATGTAGTGTTTTGGCACTTATAAAAGAAGTGAGTAAGTGAGTGAGTTACGGTTTACCCCGCTTTTAGCAATATTCCAGCAATATCACGGCGGGGAAAACCAGAATTGGGCTTCACACATTGTACCCACGTGAAGAATCGAACCCGGGTCTTCGGCGTGACGAGCGAAAGCTTTAATCACTAGGCTACCCCACCGCCCCTATAAACGAAGTGGATGGTGCCTGATTATTGCTCTTGTGTATACATGGTGGTTATAATGAATAGTAAACACGCTGCTGGATTGTTTTTAGGACATCGAAAAACGAATCGAAACTTTAAGCCTAGCCGCGGCTAACTTTTTGATGCAAAGAAGCTCACCCACCCACCAATGCTGATGATCTACCCATGACAGTTCTCCCATACAAGTCACATGCTGATTTCAATACACTCGTCAATCTATATCAGCTGATGGTAATCCCCCTGTACAAGTACTCCCATACTAGCCACATGCGGATTTCACTCTATTTGTCCATCCTCAGCGGTCAATGGTCACCAATCTATACTAGTCTCCATACCACGCTGATTTCAACACATAGGTCTGTCCTCATCCACCAATGCTGATCCACCCATCACAGCTCCACCCCAGGGGCGATCCAGAGGGGGGTTGCGCGCCCCACTTCCCCCCGAAAACATTCCCTCAGGAGCATTCCCTCCTAGCCTTTTGACTTTATGATTTACGTGCACCCCCACTTCTCCAAAATCCTGGGCCTAGATTTTCGAAGCTCTCTTAGCGCTAAGATAGGCGTAAGGTAATGTTAATGTATGGCCCTTACGACTATCTTAGCGCTAAGAGAGCTTCGAAAATCTAGGCCCTGCCGCCCCTGCACACTATCCATATGCTGATTTCAATCCATTTGTCAATCCTCATCCGCCAGCGATGTCTAACACACACGTACAATCAATCCTTCCACACCAGTCACCATATATTCTTCTTTTTTTCACAAGTTATTTAAAAACTAACTTTACAAGCAAACAAGTCAGTCTAACTGTTTGCTAGTGGTGTACACATAAACACGTCGCTTTTTACAACACTAAGAAGGTTACGCACATCAATACCTCGAAATATTGGCGTTTGGTGCATCACGAGCGCTCAAAGTTTGAGAATTATTGCAACAGAGGCGAATACGGACAGAAAATCAATCGATGATCTGGTAATCGCGGAAGGATTTTCAAAGCTATTTTTTTCTATTAGAAGGTACACTCGGAGTAAAAATGATTAAACATGTTGTAATATCTTATTATCAATACCGCGGCACCATTGTCAAGTTCAATATAGTGTGGAGAGCGTAAATTATCACCTCGATATAACAAGGGTCTCGGGAAACATGAAATTCCCCGTCGGTGGTTGTATAATTTTCATAACGTCCCGGATTTATCGTCTGGCACGGATTTGAAACACGTGGTATGGTTTCGATTTCAAACCACTGATGCTTTAATTATTATAATGATTCAGTGCGTTATATTGGAGATCGATCTGAAACTGCAGCACTGCCCGGATGCGATTGACAAGCAAGTTCTTCATAGAGGGCGTTCGACGCAGCAGGTCTACGCTTTTGGTGAATGGAAGCGTCGGCGCTGTTTGCTTGCGAAGAAAATGGTTCCTATTGGGAGTTCTGGTCAAAATGACACATTGGATGCGCTTTAAATCTCGCGATACTTTACAACAGTGATTTCAGTGAACATTGTATCTATACATTTAAAGGTAAGTGTCATGGAATGTGTTAAATCAGTGGTGTGGCAGGTGTTCTAGCGCTAACATTAGCAGACGTCACAATCAAAATTGATATCGTCTGTTTCCAACGAACGAAACCTGTCAAACTGCATCACATCCCTAATTTGATTTTACGTTGCTTTTCTCATTGAACCAGTGACAGATATTAAAGTTATCGTAGTTTAAAACAGAATACTACAGTGGGTACAACTACCACATTTAATTTTTGATAAACAGATATCGACCCGAGGTATCCATATCGAACATGTCGTCTGCTTCGCCGGAGTGATTGGGATTGCACTATGGCGTATATGTAATTCATAATATACAAAACTGACTGCTTCTTAATGGTTCATATTTGATTAATGATTCAGTTTGTTAGGAAATATTATTTTCAGCAGCTCTCTTTAAATCTGGAAGTGTCAAATGTAATTCATTTTGTTGTCATCAGAATTTTCAATGCTTCCCTAACCCGTGCACTGTTACGGTGACAGACGGGGAGCGGTCATGGTGTCATTAGAAACTATGGACGTCCATTATCACAGGTAGAGACTCCCTTGGCAATTCGCTCTCACAACGAGCACGTGTTCTGTGCGACTTCGAAGCTCCTAATGCCAACACAGTTTGACGTCTTTGTATAATTTAACAACCATTTCCGTGAGTGATAACGTTTATGTATTCTAGAAACGTTCATGGGGTCTTAAAGACCTGTGTTTTCATGGCTGACTGAGTTTTGTAGTTAGCAGATCTGTGATGAATTAATGCTAAGGTAGTTGAAATATATTGTGTGAAGTATTATATTTGAATCAAGTGAACCTGTGATGAGCAGCAGTTACCATTGATATACACTTTTGTTGAACTACAAGAAAAGCTTTAGAATTACATTTGAAGATAAGGGACTTAATAGACATATAGAAGTTTGATATTATTATGGCAAGGAATATTATGGATAATAACTTCGAAATTCTCCTTTTATGCATCAGGGGCGGATCCAGAGGTGCCCCAGGGTAATGTGAGCCCATGTGCATGGTTCATGCCTTCTTGTCTTCTGGTGAATGATATTTGTTTTGTTCTTTCAGTCTGGTGTCCACCTGGAGAAGGGCCAATAAGAACCCTGAAACATTTTGTGATCCATAATATTCCTTATACATTTCTGATCATGTTAATGTCAGTAACTGTTACACAGTGCCTCTGTAGATGCCTGGAACTGGTACCTGGACAGAGTGTGTAAATTGTCAGTCAAAAGGATTCCAGTTGGTGGACAGGGGAAAATAGTATAGATAGTGAATAACTTTAGTTAAATGCAGCTTTTAACAATATTCCAGCAATATCAGGGCAGCGGACAACAGAAATGGGCTTCACAATTTGTACCCATGTGGGGAATCGAACCTTGGTCTTTGGTGTGATGAGTGAACGCTTTAACCACTAGGCTACCCCACTGCCCTGAAAAATAGTATAGAGTACAGGTAGTTGCAAAAACATTTTTACAGTTCTTGATTACTTGTATACATTGCTTTAGACAAGTTAACTATTTGCTAGCCTTAGTTTTCATGTTTGAGAATGGAGCCCTTAGGACAACATCTAGCTTTGGATTTGCATTGGGAGGGAGTTAATGTTGTAAGCTGCTTTTGGCAATATACAAGCTTGAATATATCTGGGGACTCGAAGTTTTGGCTTCACATGCTATACCTGAAAAGAGAATTGATTTCATCATGATTGACAAACACTTAAACCATTACACTACATCATTGATGTTCCCTATAAATGATTGTGTCTTAATCTTTTGGTTCTATATATTATTCAAGCATATTCAGGTATTTCTAGTGCTTTCTAATGGTTAGACAAGATACGTCATGTACATACATTTTGAATCAGTTGCACAATGTTCAAACATCACATGTGTATACAGTATTTGGTGAGGAAAATATGAAATAAGGTATAATTATACATATAATCTTGTCAGTTTGCATGATTTCATTTTATGTATGATTTTCAGGATGTTAGTAATGTTTTTGATCAGATATGGTATATCATATGTTTTCTTATACAAACAGATCGTGGTGTTTTGAAAGAGAAATT